>NC_056676.1:5566000-5877166 GCF_018350195.1 Panthera tigris | reverse complement strand
CCATGGACAGCACACATCAGTCTCACTAGGCCCACCTTCAAGATACTAAGTGATGTCTGTTGCCTACACTGACTCTGTTATCAGCACCAGTAAAGAAAAGCGCCAAAGCAAGGAATAAAGTGGGACCCCTCCTCAGAATTGACCTCACTTTGGTGGCTCCAGTTCACAATGTAAATTCAACAGGGTATACCTCGTTCTGGTGCGAGAGGTCAGGGGGCTGGGGTGGGAGTGACCTTTCCAGGCAGGTCACTTGGGCTGAGATTCTCTCCCCTAAAGTCCTAAGATGGCCAAAGGTCCAGTGGAAGGGAAATTAGAGTTGAGTCGGAGGTCAGAGAGAGGAGGAGTCCAGGGTTCCAGAACGGTCGAGTCAGGTTAGTCCCAGTGAGTACCCGGCTGACTTCAGTAGGTGAGAGGAGCCGCAGGCAGGCTGGGAGTCCTGGATGGGCGCGCGCGCAGCACCGTGGGTCTGCCCCCTAGTGGCGACAGAGGGCACGGCCACCACAGTGGGCGATTCATCCAGAACCCCCAGTTCTTGAAACCCAAGGTTGCAAGAAGGAAATGCAGAACGGGCTGTGGAGGCTCCTGGCAACACATTTTGAAAGTTGGCCTAGGGAAAGTCCTGAAGAGAAAAAGGGACCAGAAACGAGCCTTGACGCATTTTTTTTTCCTTCTGTTTGAAAATATGTTCCAAATTTTGAACACTTCAGGTAAAGTCACCAAGACAAGCTATTGTTATCCCGGAGCTGTTGAGAAAACAAACAAGTAATAAATGTGAGTCTCTTCCATGAGACTTAGAGCATGTTCATAGCACAGCCTCTGAGAAAAATGTTCTCTTTATTTTTTCGATAACTTATATTAAACTTGAAGAGTGATTGCTTTTACAGGGAACCCCACACGAGACACGGCCTAATCAGTTAGACTCCTGGGGTCTGGCAGGTTTGGTTTTATGTGTCAGTTGGGCTAAATTATAGTCCTCAGCTATTCAAACCCTCATCTAGGTGCTGCCGGAAGGTCCTTTGTACGAGTGAGTGAAGTCCATAATTAGTTGACTATAGGTAAGGGGAATTATTTTAGGTAATCTGGGTGGGCCTGATCCAATCAGTTGAACGGCTCGAACTGAGTCTTCCCTAAGGAAGAAACAATTCTACCTTGGTCTGCAGCTCTGCCTGAGCCAAGAGACCCAGCCTGCCCTCCCGTGAGTTTCAGACTAGCCTGGTCGGTCCTCCAATCACGTAAGTGGATTCCTGGCAACAAATCTCTTCATGCATCTGCCTCCAACTGGTTCTGTTTCTCTGGCAGAGCTTACGAAGCAAGAAAGACTGGGATCAGGAGCAGGGGGTCTGTAGTTTAGATCTAGAAAAATTTCAGACACAGTGGGACCTGGTGAATAAGGGGGTGCCAAAATCTCGGTCATCGAAATAAATAATATTTTATTTATTTTTAATTTTTTATGTTTATTTATTTTTGAGAGAGAGAGAGAGCACAAGCAGGGGAGGGGAAGAGAGAGAGGGAGAGAGGGAATCCCAAGCAGGCTCCACACCGTCAGTGCAGAGCCCAATGCGGGGCTCAGCCTCACAAACGGTGAGATCATGACCTGAGCTGAAATCCAGAGTTGGCTGCTTAACCAACTGAGCCACCCAGGCGCCCCAAGATAAATAATATTTTAACACAGTATTTTTAAAGCAAAATTCATGCAAAAAATCCATGATGAACAAAATATGAAAATTCTAGATAAAGACAGGATCAGAAAGATCCAAATGCATTCAGTGGCTGAAGTATGTGGTCTCTGAAATCGCGTCTCTCTGATTCAAAGGGCCTGGTTGCTGGTCCCATAGGATTTAGAAGAAGCTGAAGATGGCCTGACTCAAGTTAGTGGTTCAAAGATGGGACAGTAGATTGATACCAGAAGCAAGTGGTGACCTAGAAAAACTGCCAAAGTTACAGCCAAAAAGCACATTCAAACTGAGGTCATAACCAGCCACCCAGATAGGCAATGGACCACAGAGGTAGATCTGGAGGCTCTGGAGGGGGAGATGGGGGTAAGGAATCTAGAGGGAAAAACAGTGCAGCAAACAGAGAGGCTGGGACGTCATGATGTTGAGACCCGAACAGCACATAATGAAAAGGCTCCCTTTATAACACGTGATGCAGAAGCATCTTAGAAACTAGTTGGAAACAGTAACGTACTGTTTGTGGCTTGTTTGAAAGTTCACTGAGTTCAAATCAAGGCCAGTTAGAATAGTCAAAGAAACGCCACAGAGCTAAGGAGAGATATCAGCATGTTGCATCTTTTTCTTCTTTATTATCTTCATTCTGCAAGGGTAAAACATTAGTGTTTAATATCTGTATAGTAGCACTTTGTCATTTCGATGTATTAAGAACCGTCCAAATACAAAATGTGGTATAGACCAGAAGAAAGAGCTGATCAGGGAGAGATGTTGGGTCAACACACCATACACATGCCTGAGCATGCGTGCGTACACACACACACACACACGCACATAATATGCACTCTCCCCCATCACCGGTCTGAAAAAGATTTGTTACACTGCTTATTCAAAATCGGGCAGGATAGGAATAATATCCTTTCTAATGCGCTAAGCTTTATTTATGCAATGGGGCAAAACCTATAACATTTATTTTTATGCATTTTTATTATTACTCATGTGTATAATTACATATATACGTTATTACATATCTTATTACCAGAAAATGTAACAAATGTAATATGTAATCATATAAGAATGTCGTGTTATATCAGTTTCACTCATTTTGGATAATAAAATCCTAACAGGCAGCAGTCCATGCTATCCACGGGGGCGTGACAGGTTTAAATATATATGAGCCTCAGGGGCGCCTGGGTGGCTCGGTAGGTTAAGCGTCCAACTTCGGCTCAGGTCACGATCTCGCGGTCCGTGAGTTCGAGCCTTGCGTCGGGCTCTGTGCTGATAGCTCAGAGCCTGGAGCCTGTTTCAGATTCTGTGTCTCCCTCTCTCTGACGCTCCCCCATTCATGCTCTGTGTCTCTCTGTCTCAAAAATAAATAAACGTTAAAAAAAAATTTTTTTTTTAAAAAGAAAAAATAAATAAATATACGAGCCTCTTAGCAATTCCTGACCACACAGTATTGTTTATTGTTAACACCAAATTGTTGGTAAGATTTCTAAGTAACAATAATTACATACTATATAAGCATTTGACAGAAAATACTCAATTGCATACAATTATTATTATTAGAATATAGGCAGCCCTGAAAACAATCGACCAAATAGTCACCCAGGTAATACAGAAACCACGTTCCCAAGTCCTGAGAGACCCGGCAGTTAGGAGCCCACTGGGATACGTGGTGGCCTAGCTCTGCCTAAAAGGCTGAGCAGAGTCAAAGACATTCAGGTTCAGGTGCAGAGTCTGCCCTTTAGGAGTGCCCGAGCCCATTTCCCACATGCAGAATGGAAAGAGTTAAAATAGCTTCCCTGGGTTATTATAATGACGGTATAAGATGAAATGTCACTGGCAGAAGATCTGCACTTGTAGTAACGTCCTTGTCTGCCCGCTGCTGATTGAAGAATGTGACGGGGGAAGCGTTTCCTTCATTTCTGACGAGGATAGAACAAGGGCTAATATATGCGAGCCCTGAATTTTTAAACTTGAAACGCCATAACTTTGCAAAGTTAGTCGTGATGCTCAGGGCAGCAGCTGTCTGATGTGGCAAAGTCCTCTGAGGAGAGGCTTGCTCACAGGGTGTTCAAAAAACCCCAAAGCCTCATTACCCAGCGTGCTCTGGACTGTTGCTCTGGCTTATCCACATTAAAGCACAGAACAACAGTGATTACTTTCATCATGCGTAGCCGAGATGGGGGGTCCACAGAGCCTTGGGATTCTAATAGCTGAGCTATTTCTAAGGACATAAAACATTTCATTCCTACCTGACAATATTGTGTGTTAGTGTTTTGATCATTATCTAATAACTTGGAAATATTATCGCTGTCTCTATGAACGAATGATTGAATCATGAGACCGAATCTGAATCCAGCAGTAGGAGTCAGGCCCACCCCGAAGAAACTTTCTGAGGGGCCATCTCTATGAGAAGTTTAGATGGAAATAATGACAATCATTTGTATATAATACCACAAGAAGCATTTGCTAATAAGTATTTATGAACACTAGCACGTAATCCTTCCCCCCTGGGAAACCAGAACCAGTTTTGAATGTAAACTAATTTACTTATTATTCTTTGCATACAAGAGCTTTGACTCAAGACTTTTTTCAGCTCCTTCCCGCTATTATGTGAGTGCAATTCACATGAGTGTAATTTAAAATTTCTCCGAAGTGCCGAAGGAACCAACAGAGTTGACAAGCATTGATAAGTCTGTTGAATCAACCCGAGCATAGATGGGCGTGTGCAGGACTCAGAACCAATGGTCGAATTAATTAACTCACACAGTAAAGAGTTGCGGAAGAGGTGACGTTGTGTGGGCAAGACAACCAAGAGTTTTACAGAGGCCAACGATTTCATTCCAACGTGTGTGGCCCAAAGAACTTCGTTCACTTCCCTAAACCCCAACTCCCTTATCTGTAAATGGGGCTCTATTCCTAACTCTGCGTGTTCACAGGGACTACACTTTATTACATGCCTAAATGACTCAGCACCACATCGTAATATCTATGGTCTCCTCACCCCTGCAGGCAGATACAGTAAAATAGCACGAGGGTCAAACTTAGTGAGTTACATTCCAATACTGTTGGAGACAGAACAGGGGAGGACACATCAATGACCGTGCACCGGATTGTCCTTCACTGCAGCATTAGTCAATGCTATCCTAGTTTCCAAAGACTATCATCCAACCAAGCTAGTTAGGCATCTTCCCGGAATTTTCAAAAACCCGAGGAAAGGTAGGTGCAGAGCAGGTTCAGGGCAACTGCAGTCAGGGATTGTGTTGTCACCAAGAATCGTTGTCCAGCTTTAGTTTGCTTTTCCGTACGTTGATTTCATTCTCTCTTCCACACGGCCAGTCACACACATAGAAAAGAGAGAGAACAGAATGAACTCTGGGGTATTAAATTAGAAGGAAATGGAAGTATCATATCAGTATGACTGGGATTTTAAATAAGTATTTAAATATACAAGTGTGCTTTGTGCCTGTGTGTATTATGTATGTGTGTGTACATGTGAGTGTATGTATATGCGAGTGTGTGTGTCTTGTGTCCATGTATGTATGAGTATATTTGTGTCTGTGTCTGTGTGCCTGTGTTTTCTTTATCCACCAAGAGGGCCTAGAAGCTGTGACATTCTCGTAGCAGCGAACACATTTAGTACCCAGATGGAGGTAGTAATGCCATTTTGCAATAAAAGAAGGCAATGCTTCTTGGAGAGATAGGACTGGGACAGGGAAAATACCAGAAAGGCTTAAAATATCTTACTGTACCAGAAAGTAAGGAAATGCTAAAAACAAAACAAAAACAAAAGCAAAAACAAACAAACAAACGAAAACTGGGACTGCATCAAAAGGACCCAGGGACAGCTGAAGCGACTACCATTGACCAGACGTTGCATAATTTGAGCATAAAACAAGCAATAATTGCCAAGATGTCCCTCAGTGGGTGGGTGGGTGGATAAACAAACAGTGATCCACCTAGACAATGGAATATTACTCAGTGCTAAGAAGAAATGAGCTCTCTAGCCATGAAATGACATGAAGGAAACTTCAATGCATATTACTAAATGAAAGAAGTCACTCTGAAAAGACTACATACTATACAATTCCAACTATACGACCATTCTGGAATGGTCTGGAAAAGACCATTAAGACGGTGAAAAAATGAGTGTTGGCCGGGGATTACAGGGAGAGGAAGGGAAGAACAGACAGAAGACAGAGGATTTTTAGGCCAGCAACACCAGTCTGCATGCTGCTATAATGGTGGATACATGGCATTAAATATTTGTCATTAAATCCATAGAATTTATACTACCAACAGTGAACCCTAATGTAACCTATGGATTTGGGTGATAATGATGTGTCAGTATAGGTTCATCAGCTACAATAAATGCATCACATTTATTGATAATGGGGGAAGCTATGCTTGAATGGGGCGGGGGTATGTGGGCAATCTCTGTACCTCCCACTCAGTTTTGCTACGAGCCTAAAACTGCTCTGAAAAATAAAGTCTTAAGAACGAAAGAACAATAATAGAACAGTTTATAGCTGGTTGAATTAAATAAAAACCCATATGCTTATACAGATATTAATAAACAAGTGAATAAATAAATACAGTGGAAAAAGAAATAGCTCTTCCTTACAGAAGAACACCAACCAATAAACGTAGAAGGAATGAAATGGCATGCCACCATTCGGCAACCACCAAAGTAATAATCGTGTCAGGCAACAATCTTCAATGGGCATTAAAATTAGGAGATCATCACAATGAGAAAAAAGATATGCACTTGGGCTTACAGTATCTCCTCACAAATGACATATTAATTACAAGGAGGAAAGTAGGAACTTCACAGTGAAGAAATCTACTGACACCATAGAAACCAAGTGATCACCCACTGATGCTTTAGAAAGTGATAGACCGAGAACACAACATCCTCTTTCCAGCATTTCTCGGGGAAAAAAAAAATTTTTTTTTCCCTGAATCAAAGTGAGGAAACACCAGACAAAGCCAAGCTGAAAGAGATTCTCCAGAGTAAATGTCCTGTTCTCCTCAACAATGTCAAGATCATGACAGACAAAGACGGAGAAACTGTTCCAGATGAAGGAGAATAAAGAGGAATGACAACTTAATGCAATACGTACCTCTTGATTGGATCCTGGTCTTGGAGAAATAGTTATAAGTGATATTATGGAGACAATTAGCAAAATATGAATATGGAATATGGATTGGATACTAGGTTCGTATCAATGGCAACTTTCCCTATTTGGATAACTGTACTGTAGTTCTATGTAGGTAGGAAATATACACAAAAGCATTCAAAGGTCAAGAGGCACAGTTTCTGCACTTCAAATCTCCAGCATTCCAGCAACATATACGTATTAATATTATGTATACTTATGTAAATATATACATGTATATGTATGCATAAAGAGATAGGTACAAAGCAAATAAGGCCAACGTAAAAGATTAATAAATCTAACTGAAAAGCACAGAGGAAATCTTCATATTATACTTGCATCTTTTCTGCAAGTTTAAAATGTCAAAATAAACAAGTTATACTATTAGTAATAATTTTAAAATATTTAGTTGATTATCCTCCGTAATCCACAGGCAAAGCTACAGGTAAATTTTATTATGGCTTGTCCAAAACAAATTTCTCAGGTTCTGTGAACACTGCCCTGTTTATATATGTGCTATTGACCTGTTTTCCCTGGGACAATATCAAGTTGGGAAAATACCAAGGCCTGAGACAGGCTATTGCTTATTTTTCAATATTAGAATAATAATATCTATACTTAGTAAAAAATTACAACAGCAAAGAAAGGAATGAAAAGTAAAAATGTTCTTCCCTTAACCCATTCCACTACCTAGAGGAAATAGTGTTAATAGTTTCGTACATATCTTGACTACAGATTTCAAATGTTAGGGATATATACATATTATATATAATATACATATATATGTATACATATGTATATGTATATATATAAAATTATTCTAATATATAATGAACAATTGTCTATATAAATTATCAATTACATATAATTATATATAATATACATACAATTCTTCTTACTCTTTGAATATTTATATATACATATTTTTAAGTTGGTACTTACCATTCTGAAGATAAAGGAAATTTGCCATGGAGGAGGCTAAGAAGGTACAGGTTGTCCGTTGATGTTTATGAGAACCCCAGGCTAGGTGAAATAAGAAATTTTCAAAATATCACACAGCTAGTAAATGGTAGAGCAGAAACTCTTCACTCAAGTTATTTTGTCATGATTATCATTAATGGTTGAACATTAAACCATGTAAACCCCTCAAACTGGCAGAAAGTCAGTTGGTTCCATTAATGCTTTGAGTTGTTTTTTTCCTTAAAGATCTTTTGTGGTCCAAAGTATACATTTACAAAGAAAGGTGCTGCCCCATCAGTATCTTTACTTTCGAACCTACACACATACGTATCCAGAGAAATGAATATGTATATATAAATGCATAAAATATAAAAGATCCTAATATATGTGCACTTAAATGCATATTCCGTGTAGAAAATTTATTCATTCTTTTGACAATTTTAATATCATTTATTCTTCTCCCCATTTAAGTAACAAACTCTGAATTCCCCAGAATGTCCCGGGTTCACCTTCTGTCACCTTACCCACGACCCCGACCGCCACGAGTGCCGTGAACAAAAACTGACCCTCCTGAGGACTAACTCTTCCCAGTTCTGTCCCTGCCACCTGGAGTCACGTGACGCTGCTCTGGAGCACAAATCTTCCAGAAGTGATGATCGCCTGTCCCCTTTCATCACCCCTTGGAGACTGTCAGGATTAAGGAGAACATAATGACGGTACAACTAAATAAACAAAACATGCCTCAAGACTGCATAAAAATATTAATTAGCAGCAAATAGGAATCATCCCAGGCTTGATATAATATCTTAATCACACTCCACTGCAAATTGCAAGTCTTTTGATGAAATAAGTAAATGCTTGCTCTTAAAATAGCTCTATCCTTACCAGATAGCATTGCTTAAAATAAGCTTACTTATGAAATTAGTCAGAGAAAGACAGATATCCTATGACTTCACTCATCTGAGGACTTTAAGAGACAAAACAGATGACCATAAGGGAAGGGAAGCAAAAAGAATATAAAAACAAGGAGGGAGACAAAAACATAGGAGACTCTTAAATATGGAGAACAAACAGAGGGTTGCTGGAGAGGGGAGGGGAGGTTGTGGGAGGGGAGATGGGCTAAATGGGGAAGGGGCATTAAGGAATCTACTCCTGAAATCACTGCGGCACTATATGCTAATTAACTTGGATGTAAATCAGAAAATAAATAAATTATTAAAAAGAGAAAAATAAAATAAGATAAGCTTACTTGATATATCCTTATATCAATATATAATATATATCCTTACATCAAAATACTCGAGAAAAATTCCTTATAATAATGTCCCTTCCTACCACCCTCTGCTTCAAACAACAAACGGATATTAAATATTTCAATTATGAATATACTTTGTTGTTTCCTTCCGTATCTCTCTTTTTTTTCCCCTAATGGTTCATCCTAGTTTATACTCTAGATAATCTAGCTTTCTTTCCTAGTTTCTTTTTTACTTTTTCTCCTTTTTTTTTTTTAACTGTTTTTGCATTCAACAACCTCTGGCACAACTATTTCCGTCAGCCACAAGCAGCTCCCCATATCCCTGAGCTCCATATGACTGGAATTGAGAGTCCTTACGTTCTGGACCAAGAAGCTGCTAGGAAGGTTGCACACAAAAATGAGTTAGCAAAGGCTGTTCTCCACCTGCCTGGGGAAGCCTTCACAATGGCAGAGAGTCTAGCTGTCTGCATATCTACTCACAAGTGGAGGCTGGGCTGCCTGACCCCATATGCTCCTCTTCCTTCTACCATGATAAAATTTTGCCCCCAGGGTTAAGTGAATGCCCTTCAGAAGCTTCTTCGCTTGAGGGTCCAATTTCATATCGTTTCTTCAATTGTAAATACTAGGGGAAATTCTTGAGATTAACACTGGCCTAGAATTCTAACCTGAATACCCATTCTACAGTGGCTGATCAAATCTGTCAGAAAGATCTAGAGAAATCCAAACCATGCCTTCACATTCAAGCGTGTTTTGTTTACTTACCTAGAGGTAAATGGCTCCAAAGAAATTATCCAGTGCTCTATACATATACATATATATATATATATGTACATATACATATATACATATGTGTGTGTGTGTGTGTGTTTCAGTTTAAATGGAGGCATGCTAACCCTTACAATGCTAAACTTTTCAGAGAGTTACTTTCATAAGAACACATGCTAAGTCTTCTTCAGCCATTTTGGTTCATTCCCTGTGGTGCTATCATGCTAAGGCCATTGTCCCAGGCTCTGTTGTCTAGAAGTTGGTTTGCAACGTATTAACGTATTAGATAGCAAACCTTTTCAGGGGTGGCATTTTGAGAAGGATACAGGTTTGGGCATAGGGAGAAGTCCTGTTCTGTAGCCCAGCAAAGCCTCCACCTACCCCACACAGACCCTGAAGCACACGTGCCCCTAAGAGCTGTCCTGAGGGGGGCCAAAACAGCCAATCTCTTTCCTCCCGCGCCGTCATCGGAAACAAGTGCCCCAGAAGGGTGTGTGTGTGGGTTAGCGGCTCTCTTCAGCTGACCCCTAAGAAACTGATATCTGGAAGCTCCTGTTGACAGCTGGAGAAACAAGTGCTTCCTCACGGAAGGGTCAGGGTAGAACATCTCTGTGCCACCACAGTCCCCCTTTGTGTCACTTGGATTTCCGTCATATCCACGTGGGACTGTCTTCTCCAGGATTCCAGAGGGCATCGCTTCTTTAGAAGACAAAGAGAGCTTAGTAGGGCAAACCACAGCTCTACTGACACAACTGGTCTTCTGTCGGGACTAATGCCCATTGCCCTTCATTCTGGATTCTTCTTGCCCTCACCTATTACCTCCTCTGGTCTCTGTAGATGACATGATGGTGTGACTCAAACTCTCATTCCTGAGTGGTCTGAGCCCATAGTCGCTGTGCTCTGCTTAAGCTGAGATCACTATACTTGTCCAATTACAGTCACAATTGATCAAGAAGCATTAAGAGGCGTCCAAGTGGGTCGCCCGAGTGCAACAGATATTCTTCCCTGTCCCATTCTATAATTGCATCCCCACCTCTGCTCGATGATTGGGGTCAATAATCCTGCCAAGATGGAGGCTTTTCCTCCTGTCTGCTAGCCCCGCGACCCATGATCTCAAGTGCCACGCAGCAGTTGTAGCTTGTGGTTCAATAGCACTCTTGCTGTCCTATGGCGAAGTACAGTCCCTTTAGGGGCCAGGACCTTTAACTGTCCAGAGCCCAGAGTTAAAGGGAAGGAAAGCATAAACTTTGAATGATGGCAAGTGGGGCTGTTTCTGCCTTCACCCCTTGGTTCCTGTACCCCAGCATTATTTTCAGTGGGAATACCATGCCGATTAAAGTCTTGGATTCAGGGTGCACATGTAGAACTGGCAAATGTCACCCTATTTTCACAGAGTGTCTCCCTCAAGTTGTCCCTTTAACTCTACCATCAGGACGCTGCTATGGTGTTTTATAAGGACAGCAGCTTCTGGGCAATAAACCAGTGGGTCTAATTTTCATGATCCCATTCGTATATATCCTTTGTTCCAAAGCAGATCCTCTGGTCTAATGTGACATTATGTGGGACGCAGTGGATCAAACCCTTCAGATAGTCATCTTAGCTGAGACCTTGAAGGCAAGAAAGCAAATCTCTCCCTGGAGCTTGTGTTCTTTCCTGTTAGAACAGCTCTCTGGTTCTTCGAGGGTAGAAGGGATTTGATATAGTCAACTTGCCACTGAGCAGTGGTTGGTCTCTCTGTGGGATGAGACTGTACCGGTTCAGTGTTGGTCTCTGTTACAAGCAAATTCAACCTTCCATGACTGCAGAACCTAAATAAGCCTTTTTAAGTGCAAACCCATACTGGTGGGCCAATGCATAACCTCTCTCTCCCGCTCTCCCCCTTTCATGTATGTACCTATCACACCCATACTGGAGTGGCCGATGACAAAGGCTGATGATCATGTGGCCAAATCATCCTGTCAACCCGGTTGTTTAGTAGCGGATGCTTTTTATTGAACATACTTTGTTCCATTCCCACATGTACATCCTACTTCCCCCACCCCAGACCTCCTTCTCCTAATTTTCCAATTTTTTTTCTTCCAGGCCCCTGGCCAGTCACCACCAATGAATCTAACTTGTACACCTATTCCATCTTGGAAGACAATATTATTTTTGATTGATTATATTGGCTGTAGGCAGGGGGTAATCAGAGATTATCTCTTGGCCTTCCCTACTAAAGTAGCACCAAATTCATAGGTCAAGAGCCCAAGGTGGGGACTGCACCAACTACTAAGTATGTGAATCACAGATACACATTCGAAAACGGAGAAATTATCATCAGGTGGGACTGCAAACCCAGTGGATCCATTTAAGCAGGAATTTAGCCAAGACTGCAATTTTTGTCTAGCTTCTGTATACCCCTACTCTAGCAGAGGGGCTATGATGACTTTTCGGGTCTTTGGATTTCACTGGTAAACCAGATCCTATGTTCGAATCGTTCAGATACTCCCTTTTCACCAGCTAACAGTTACCTGTGTAAATAGCCTTAGGTCTCCTAGGGGAAGGATTAGGGCAGTCATAACCATCGATGCTTATCATGGTGTTGCAAATTCCTTCCTCCTAGGGATCCAGCTTCCGCTTCAGTTAATAGATTCTAAGTCTAAAAACTGACTCAAGTACAGAAACTGGGAAAGTGAGTGTGACCTTATGGAGTGACTGCCCTCAGACTCCTGGCCATCCATGCCTGATTGCTTCTGAAATGCAAAATGAGTAGTACCCATCTGTCTTATCTGGGTTTATCAATCATCTCTTTGCAGGTCCGTCATCCTTGGCAACCACTCTGAACCTACACCTCATTATAAAGGTGGGTTTCAGGAAATTCGGCAAATTAAGTGTCACCACTTGGCCTCCATTATTGCAGGATTCTATTATCCCCTTTGTTATTGATGAGTCTAGTTCCGTAATGGCCTCTTTCCAATCAGCCTTGGCTTATAGAGAGCCATCACTGAATATTTTAATGATGCTCCTTGCCAACACTTTGCATAAGACTTTAGTAAATGGTTATCGTCCAGGCCAGCCCATAAAACCTAATCATCTACGGACCTTCCAGTCTTACATGGCATACCCTTTCTAACACACCAACTACTCAGAGACTGCTTGGTGCCTTGACAAGCCTGGGCCCTTGCTTTTTTTCATGTTTCTAGCAGCCGTCCTACCACTGAGCCTGTACCATCTCTGGAACTTGTGATAGGATGATAAATCCATTATCTGGGGAGAGTCCTCCCAGAACAATGAACTCCCTCCTTCTCTCTTATGTTTTATGTTCTGGCCACTTTGACCAAGCACCATCAGAATTTCTAGCGGTCCCCCAGTACATGCTATCTAGGTCCTTGTACCTGCTGTGAAGTATGACCTGTTCTTCCCCTATCAGACCCAGTATGCCCCTAGATGAGTTATACTATAACTTAACCTTCTTTATAGATCTACTGGCCAGAAGGGAGGGTGGGGATAGGTCCTGAAGCGCGTATATATTGTCTCCCTAGACCTCTGATGTAATTATTTGGTAGCCAACCCAAAAATGGCCTGAATCTTTGATTCTCATGTGAAATTGAATGGTAAACCTTATTGTTTAGCCAATATGGTCAGACAGTACGTTACTTGCTACCAGAAACAATTTTACTTATTTGGCAGAACAAACCTGGGAGGTGAGGAAGAAACGGCTTCTTGGTCATTCAGAAAATAGTGGTTAAATTAATAAGTGTCAGTTTCTAAGAATATTACATTTTTTCTCATTTGTGGACATCAAAATCAAATTTAATGATGCTTTTATTTCAATTCCAGTATAGTTAACCTACAGTCTTATATTAGTTTCAGATGTACAATATAGTGATTCAGTAATTCCCTACGTCATTCTATGCTCATGACAAGTACATACCTTAGGAGTGCCTGGGTGGCTCAGCCTGGTTAAGCAAGCGACTTCAGCTCAGGTCATGATCTCACAGTTTGTGAGTTCAAGCCCCCGCGTTGGGCTCTGTGCTGATGGCTCAGAGCCTGGAGCCTGCTTCGGATTCTGTGTCTCCGCCCCTCCCCCACTTGCACTCTGTCTCTCTCAAAAATAAACATTAAAAAAAAACTTTTTTTTAAAGTACATATCTTAATCCCCATCATATATTTTACCCATCCCCCCACCCACCTCCTCTCTGGTAACCATCAGTTTGTTCTCTATCGCTAAGAGTAAACTTAATGATGCTTTTGACTAATTTGATGGGATTTTAGGTAATGTTTTATTCTAGCTATTTATTTATTGTTTGGGATATTTAAACAATATAGAGAAATATGTTACAGATGTTAAAAATGGCAAAAATTTTGGCATTAAACTCCTCATCAATATTGTTTTGAAACCTCACATTATCGGACATAATCTTACTCTTTACCTTACTTCAAAATTTACGTATCAAATTGATGTCCCCTCTTTTTTGTATATTTTTTATTTTTATTTTTTAATTTACATCCAAGTTAGCATATAGTGCAATAATGATTTCGGGAGTAGAATCCAGCGATTTGTCATCTACGTATAACACCCAGTGCTCGTCCCAACAAGTGTCTTCTGCAATGCCCCTTGCCCGTTTAGCCCATGCCCCACCCACAACCCCTCCGACAACCCTCAGTTTGTTCTCTGCATTTAAGGGTCTCTTCTGTTTTGTCCCCCTCCTTGTTTTTATATTATTTTTCCTTCCCTTTCCTTATGTTCATCTGTTTTGTATCTTAAATTCCTCGTATGAGTGAAGTCATATGATATTTGTCTGGGTATTTATCCAGGAGTTTCTCCATTGTGTTTATCCAAATACATTACATTTATAGGAATGGAAAAGTCATCTAAGTTTTGACTCACTGACGTGGCACTCCAGGCAGGGGCAGGTCCATCTTGGGCCTAGAAATTATTTCAATACATATTTTTCAACATACAATTCCGTATTCTTTACTATACATACTGCGTTCATCTTTCATAATAGAAACTTTATTCTCAATGAAAACAATTACCCACTGTGCCCTCACCCAACCCTTGGCAACCACCATTCTGTGTTCTTGCTCTATGAGTCTGACTATTCCAGATAACTCATATAAGTAAAACAATGCAGTATAGTATTTGTCCTTCTAAGACTAGCTTATTTCACTTAGCATAATGAACTTAACCAAGAAGATAAAAGGCTTGTACATTGAAACTAGAAAACACTGATGAAGAAAATGAAAGCAGACACAAATAAATGGAAAGACATCCCCATGTACATGGATTGGAAGAATTAATATTGTTGAAATGTCCATACTACCAAAAGCACCCTACAGATTCAGTGCAATACTTATCAAAATGCAAATGGCATTTTTTAATAGAAATAGAAGAAGAATCTTACAATTCATTTGGAACTACAGAAGATGCTGAATAGCCAAAATGACCTCAAACAAGAACAAAGCCGGAGGCATCACACTTCTTAATTTCAGAATATATTACAAAGCTACAGTAATTAAAAGTGTGGTGCTTGCATAAAGACAGACATATAGACCAATGAAACAGAATAGAGAGACAAAGCAATGGATAAACGATAGTCTCTTTAACAAATGCTGTTGGGAAAACTGGAAATCTGCCTGCAAAAAAAAAAAAGTGAAATTAGACTTTTATATTATACACAAAAATTAACACAAATTGAGCTCAAACCTTAAACGTAAAACTCCTTGAAGAAAATATAGAGCAAAAAACTTGACAATGGTCTTGGCAGTGATTTCTTGCATTGGACACAAGACACACAGGCAACAAAACTAAAAATAAGTAAGTGGGACTACATCAAACCAAAAAGCTTCTATACAACAGAAGAAATCATCAGTAAAGTGAAAAAATGGAGTAGCAGAAAATATACAAACTATCTAACATGGAGTCAATATCCAAAATACGTAAAGAACTCATATAACTGAATAACATTAAAAACAATAATAGCCTGATTAAAAAATGAGAAAAGGACTTGAATATTTCTCCAAAGAAAACATACACACATGGCGAAGAGGTATATGAAAATGTACACAATGTCGCCAAGCATAGGGAAATCCAGATCAAAACCACAACGAAATATCATTCCATCACTTGTTAGGATGGCTATTACCAAAAAGACAAGAAAAATAAGTTTTGGCAAGGATGTAGAGAAAAGGGAGCTCTTATGCAACGCTTTGATGGGGATAGAATAGCCACTATGGCAAACGGTGTGGAAGTTCCTCCAAAAAGTAAAAACAGAACTACCATATGATCCAGCAAAGCCACTACTGGGTATTTATCCAGAAATGAAATCAGGAATTCAAAGAGATATACGTCCTTGTGTTCATTTCAGCGTTTTTCACAGTAGTCAAGGTATGGAAACCATCCAGATAAATATCAACAGATGATTGGACCCATGCTATGTGGCATATACACACAATGGGATATTCTCCATTCTTAAAAAAAGAAGGAATCCTGCCATGTAAGACAACATGGGTGGCCACATGGTACGGATATGGACATGGTTAAAGAAATTACCACTGTGGGTGAGTGATTGGATAAGATGCCCTTAATGTTCCTTCTCACTCTAAAATTCTATGCTGAGTTCTCTTCCTGTCATTAAAAAAAAAAAAACCAAACAGAGCAGTGTCACCAAGGCAAAATGTAGTATGAAGGTAGACAATAGGAACATCTCAATATCTCTATGGAAGCAGTACCATTCTGAGGAATTATTTATTCACAAAGAGAAAATGAGGCATAAATACCTCATTGTGATGCATTGCTACGGTTCTGCCTAATTTCCCGTGTCAATAGTCTTCCTATGTTCCTTGTAAAGTTTACATAATACTTTTTCACTTCTACTTATTTTAGAATAAATCCAAGTGAGAATGCTTGAAATAAATAATAATTTAACAGATCTCCTTAGTGGGTGGAGATCTCAGGTAGTTTATATAGATCGATAGCTAATTTTCAACCCGAAACAATACATAATTATGATTCGGTATGATTGAGGAGGCACTTCCCAACAACAAAGAAAAAATATCTTTGGATTCCAAACAACACATCTAAACTGGCATTTGGGAATACAGTCTTAGCAACTAATCATCTTGATTGTTTGCTTACTGTTTTTTTATATAAGTACAATCAAAATAAGTCAAATTCTTGGTTTTGGGGCCATACCATGAGAATACTGTCACTATGTTTCTTCTGTTTTAGAGAGGTCTTCAGAATTTAATGTTCCGCTTAGCATTCAGAAAAATAGCTAATTAGTGTACAATGGAAAGAGATAAAAACAGGTGTGCTAATATGTTTGTTATTCAGAAATTACTAGGAAGACAATTACATTTCTGGCACACAAAAAAAGGACAGACAAGAGCTAAAATAATTAGACTAGAAAATGAGTCAAAAGCTCACTTCCAGCACTGAACCCGTGATTTTGGATTTCCAGCATTGAAACAGTGATGTCAGATTAAGAAAACTCTATTATGATGTTCTCTCTACCAACTCAAGAACAATGAAATTATAATAAAAATTCTTTATACCTTTCCTTTGCCTCCTCTTAACTGTCCCATGACAGTGGGTTGGAAACAAAACTCTGAGCTAAGGAAGGGAGCGAGCTCTTGGCCACTGCCCATGGCATATTTGTTAGGTAGAACAAAGTTGCTTTCTCTGGATGAAGACCATGTGGGACGTCTAAAAAGATCTCCTTCTACAGCACCAGAAGACATTTGTGACTTAAAAGATAGCTTTGAGGGGCAATGGCAACCCAACAGGCTCTGGCAGGAGGCAAAGCCTGAAATACACTTCCCAACACTCAGAAATCATAGTACTGCCTTCTCACGTCTAGCGTTAACCACATCTTAAAATGAGGAAATCTCTGAACCAAAATGTATGGTTTCCAGTCAATACCATTTCCCGAGCTTATCCAAACCTGCCATGCATTCTATTACACAGCCTGATAAGGAAGTGGATGGGGGTCATATTTGGACAGGCAAACAAATGTTTTGCCTCTCTAAGTTGAAACTTCAAAGACAGCCAGGCGGCCTTGAAACTTGGCCTCTTTCGTGAAAACGATTAGAAAACCTTTACCAAATAATATACTTCTCAAATCTTCTGCAAGCAATGAGAACATGGTCATGATTTTGATTACTCCCAACAGATTATGTTAATAATATAATACTGATATAATATTGAATGATAGCTTCCATTTGGTTATAAAGAGAACAAATAACAAAGCTCGCAATTCCAAATTTCCCTTAAATAGAGCCAGCGAGAATACTGATGCCTGCACTGTGCACTCACTGTGCTAGGCTTATGCCCTTCACGAATGTGGCTACACTCTCCTTGGATGGATACGGGGGAAAGTAACCTGTTTCCTCTTCACAAAGGACAGGATTACATGCTGCACCTTTTCCCAGAAAAGTTGCACCAGCCGACCCCTAGAAATTAGTAATTTCATAGCCACGAAGTCATAAAATCTGAAGCACCAATGGAAAATGGATACATTTTAGGTCATTATGGGATTCATAAAATATTTGCCAATGACTTAAAAACAATCTTGAATATGGCTCTAATTTCTGAACCTTCCGTTTACAGGAGACCTGGCTTTTAAAGCACGAACTCTGCTACATCAATTTAAGAATCCTAAAAAACAGTAATCGGTACACGAATCAACAAATCAGTGGGGCAGATGAGGTAAATAAAAACAAACTTTAACGTATAACAAATATTAGTAAAACTAGTTGGCTACTTGTTCTGGAAGGAGATAACTATTTCTTTAGCATAAAATGAATTGCAGAAATTAAAAAGAATTGTCATTATTCACAGGCGACATGATTGCTTAACTAAGGAATCCAAAAGAATTTACAAATAAACCCTTAGTATTAATAAGAGAATTTAACAAAACATACAACCCACAAAAATAATATACGATATATAATTACTGTATACCAGCAAAAAATAAACGAATAAACAAACCAAGAAACTATATTTTTTAAAATAGCACTAATAGCTTCAAAATTATCATGTAACTAAGGATCAAATGAAATCAAAATCTGTTCCAAACCTCTATAGATAACCGTAAGTTAGTATATGAGACATATTTGTTATAATATGGTCATGGACTGGAAGACTTATGGGGAGGGGGAGCTAAGAAGGTAACATAGTAGGAGGACACTAGGCTTGCCTCATCCCTTGAACACAAATAGATAACTATCAAATCATTCTGAATACCCAAGAAATCAACCTGAGGACCGACAGAACAAACTGAACAACCAGAGGGACAGAAGAGGCCACACTGAGGAAGCTACAAAGTGCAGAGATGTGGTTTGGGGGGAGAAACAGATCATGGATGCTGTGGAGGAGAGGGAGCCCTGATTGCAGAGAGAGTCCAGTAGGTGGTAGTGGGGGAACACAAGGATACACACAAGGAGAACACTTCCCCCAAGCCATTGGCTGGAAAGATGAGAGGGGCTGATTTTTGCAAGTTTTTGCCACCAGAGGGCGTAAAGACTAGACTTTTGGTGGTTGGCAGACTTGGCTGGGTTAGAACCCTGAGGGCACTTCCCTACTCCTTGAAAGAAACAGGCAAACAACCCTGAGGATCCCCTAAAGTACACAGGAAGAGACGTCTCCTTGGAGTACATCTGTGAGAGGTAGCAATCTCAGAGTCACCTCTCCAGGGACAAGAGAGCCAGTGGGCACCATTTCCTTCCACTACCCCTTAGCATCTGCGCAAGGACACCTACTGGGAGCAGCTAATCTGAACACCGGCTCTTTAGCCTGCTTTGCTCTCCGGCACAGCAAGACCCTCCCAGAAGACCAGCGACAGTCCCTGCCACAGCATGTCCCTGATGTTTGGAGTTTTAAAAATCAGCAGACTTTGCTGGGATGCAGTCCAAGGTTCACTGCACTGCTGCAGGTAGGCAAACACTCTAGGGACAGACTGTGAAAACGGCGATCTGAAAAATGCCTGTGACACTCGAGGGGAAATTATTCATTCTTCAGGGGGTGCTTCCCTGAGAGCAGCAAGCATGGAACCCCCCCCCCCCCACCTCCAGGGACAAAGAAATTGGCTGGTGCCATCCTCTCCGCCCCCCACCCAGCATACACCAACTTCAGTAAACAGCACGGTGCCAACACTGGTTGTCTACCCTGTCTACACCAAGTACCACCCCGTGCACTCTGCTGGGACTCCTTTTCTTGAGCAAGTGTTCCCGAGGCACAGTGCAGCGGGCCCTTTCCCCTGAAGACTGGCGGAAACCCCCTTGCGCACCATGTCTACTGACCGTAGAGTCTCCAGGGCTTCAGTTCTAGTGGAAATAACAGCAGGTCTCATTTAGCAGGCAGAACAGAGTACATCCCGTTCAAAGTTGCCACATGCTGGCCAAGGACAAAGCACTGCCCACTGCAGGCAAGAAGAACCTCTGCGGATGACTGACCTGAAGGACAGAGCAGTCAAGACACAGCAGCAGAGCTCACGCAGCACATACCAGAGACACTCCCTAAGTGTCAGGCCCCGAAGACCATATGACCTCTTCTTCATAGAGCCATTACCCTCAGGAGCAGGAAACTTAACAGGCTTTTCCAACATAGAAAAGAAGACAGAGACCTACACAAAATGTCAAGATGGAGGAATTCATCCCAAAAGAAAGGGCGAGAAAAGGTCACAGTCAGAGATCTAATCAAACAGATATAAGTAATATGCCTGGTGGCGAATTTAAAGTAACAATGGTAAGGATACTTTCTGGGCTTGAGAAAAGCATGGAGGTCATTAGGGAGAGACCCTTACCACAGAGATAAAAGAGTTAAAAAACAATCAAGCAGAAATGAAAAATGTGTTAACTTAGAGTTGAAACTGAGTGGACGCAATAATCATAAGGAGAGAAGAAGCAGAAGAATGCGTAGGAGATACAGAAGATAGAATTATGGAAAATAAGGAAGCTGAGCAAAAAAGAGAAAGAAGAATTACGGATCATGAGAGCACACTTAGGGAACTCAGTGACTACGTCAAAAATAATAACATTGATACCATAGAAGTACCAAAAGAAGAGACAGAAAAGGAGGCAGAAGATTTATTTGAGGAAATAACAGCTAAAAACTTCCCTAATCTAGGGAAGGAAACAGTTATCCAAATCCAAGAGATACAGAGAACTTCTATCAAAATCAACAAAAACAGGCCAATGTCGAGACATATTATAATTAAATTTGCAAAATATAGTGATAAAGAAAAAAATCCTAAAAGCTGCAAGACAAAAGAAGACCCTAATTTACAAGGTAAGACCCATAAGCCTAATTGCAGATCTCTCAACAGAAACTTGGCAAGCCAAAGGCAGTGGCATGATATAGTCAACATGCTGAATGGGAAAAATCTGCAGCCAAGAATGCTGTATCCAGAAAGGCTATCATTCAGAATAGAAGGAGAGATAAAGAGTTTCCCAGCAAACAAAAACTAAAGGAGTTCATGACCATTAAGCCAGCCTTGCAAGAAATATTAAGGACTCTACGAGTGCCTGGGTGGCTCAATTGGTCAAGTGCCCAACTTCAGCCCAGGTCATGATCCTGCACTTCGTGGGTTCAAGCCCTGCATCGGGCTCTGTGGTGACAGCCCGGAGTCTGGAGCCTGCTTTAGTTTCTGAGTCTCCCTCTCTCTCTGCCCCTCCCCGGCTTGCGCTCTGTCTCTCTGTCTCCCCAAAATAAATAAACATTTAAAAATATTTAAAAAAAAGAAATATTAAAGATTCTCTGAATGATAAAAGAAGGCCAAAAGTAACAAAGGCTACAAAGGAATATAAAAAACCTCCAGAAACAATGACAAAACAAGTAATAAAATGGAGCTAAATACATATCTATCAATGATTATTCTGAATGTAAATGGACTAAATGAAAGGTATAAGGTGTCAGAATGGATTAATAAACAAGATCCATCTATATGCTCCCTACAAGAGATTCATTTTAGACCTAACAACAACAGCAAATGGAAAATGAGGGATGGAGAAGCATCTATTATGCTACAGAACAACAGAAGAAAGCTGGAGTAGCCATACTTGTATCTGACAATCTAGATTTTAAACCAAAGACTGTAATAAGAGAAGAAGGGTATTATATAATAATAAAAGGAATTATCAAACAAGAAGATCTGACAGTTGCAAATATTTATGCCCCAACTTCCCAAGTTTTATAAAACCTTCTCAAGTTATAAAACAACTTACAACAAACATAAAGGAGCTAATGGATAATAATACAATAATAGTAAGGGACTTTAACTTAAATCAATGGACAGACCGTCTAAGCACAAAATCAGGAAGAAAGCAAGGGCTTTGAATGACACACTGGACCAGATGAACTTAACAGATACATTCAGAACATTTCAGCCTAAAACAGCATAATGCACATTTTTTCGAGTGCACATGGGACATTCTCCAGAATAGATCACATACTGGGTCACAAGTCAGGCCTCAACAAGTACACAAAGACTGATATACCATGCATCTTTTCTGACCACAACACTATGAAACATGAAGCCAACCACAAGAAGAAATTTGGAAAGCCCTCAAATACATGGAGGTTAAACAACATGCTACTAAATGAGGAATGGATCAACTAGGAAATTAAAGAAAAAAAATTTTAATACATCAAAACAAATGAAAATGAAAACATGATGGTCCAGAGCCTTTGGAATGCAGCAAAACCAGTCCTAAGAGGGAAGTGTATAGCCATACAGGCCTACCTCAAGAAGCAAGAAAAATCTCAGATAACCTGAGCTTACACCTAAAGGAGGTAGGAAAAAAAACAACCAAGTCTAAAGCCAACAGAATAAGGGAACTAATAAAGATTAGAGCAGAAGTAAATGATATAGAAACTAAAACAAAGGAAGAACAGATCAATGAAACCAGGGGCTGGTTAATTTGAAAAAAATGATAAAATTGATAAACCTCTAGCCAGACTTGTCAGAAAGAAAAGAGAAAATACCCAAATAAGTAAAATCCCAAATCAGAGAAGATAAAAAAACAATCAAAACTGCTCCACAAAATTAAAATGGAAGGAAAACTTCCAAACTCAATGAGGGCAGCCTTCATTACCCTGATTCCAAAACCAGACAAACACTCCACTAAAGAAGAGAACTATAGGCCAATATCCCTGATGAACATGAATGCAAAAATTCTCAAAAAATACTAACAAATTGAATCCAACAATACATTAACAAAAATTATTCACCATGATCAAGTGGGATTTATTCCAGGGCTTCAAGGGTGGTTCAATATTCACAAATACATCAATGTGATATACCACATTGTAGAAGAAAGAATAAGAACGATATAAATTTCTCAATAGATGCATAAAAAGCATTTGGCAAAGTACCACACAGTGAGTAAAGTACTCAAAGTAAACACAGTGAGTTTAGAGGAAATATACCTCAATGTATTAAAGCCCCTGTATGAAAAACCCAAGCTAATATTACTCTCAATGGGGCACAATTGAAAGCTTTTCCTTTACAGTCAGGAAAATGACAGAGATGTCCACTCTCACCACTGTTATTTAACATAGAACTGAAGTCCTGGCCACTGCAATCAGACCAAAAAAAGAAATAAAAGGCATCCAATAAGCAAGGAAGAGGTCAAACATTCACTATTTACAGATGACATGATATTCTATGTAGAAAACCCAAAAGACTCCACCAAAAAAAAAAAGAAAGAAAGAAAAGAAAAAGAAAGAAAGAAAAGAGAAAAAATGCTATAAATGATAAATGAATTCAGCCAAGTCTCAAGATACAAAATCAATGTACAGAAATGTGTTGCATTTCTGTACACCAATAATGAGGCAATAGAAAGAGAAATCAAGGAATCAATCCCATTTACTATTGTACCAAAACCCTAGGAATAAACCTAACCAAAGGGGTAAAAGATCTGTATTCTGAGAACTATAAAACACCTAAGAAAGAAACTGAAATGACACAAAGAAATGGAAAAACATTCCATGGTCATGGATTGGAAGAAGAAATATTGTTAAAATGTCAATACTACCCAAAGCAATCTACATAGTCAATGCGATCCCTGTCAAAATAACAATAGCATTCTTCACAGAGCTAAAACAAACAATCCTAAAATTTATATGGAACCACAAAAGACCCCAAATAGCCAAAGTAATGTTGAAAAAAAAAAAGCCAAAGCTAGAGGTATCACAATCTCATACTTTAACCTGTATTACAAAGCTGTCATCAAGAACGTATGGTATTGGCACAAAAACAGACACGTAGAGCAATGGAATCGAATAGGAAAGCCAGAAATGGACCCACAAGTATGTGGCCAATTAGTTTTCAACAAAGCAGGAAAGAATACCCAATGGGAAAAAGACAGTCTCTTCAACAAATGGTGCTGGGAGAACTGGACAGCTACATGCAAAAGAATGAAACTGGACCACTTTCTTACACCAGACACAAAAATACATTCAAAATGGATGAAAGACCAAAATGTGAGGCAAGAAACAATCAAGATCTTAGAGTGGAACACAGACAGCAACCTCTCTGACTTCAGCCAGAGCAGCTTCTGACTAGCTACGTCTCCTTGAGGCAAAAGAAATAAAAGCAAAAATAAACTATTGGGACTTCTTCAAGATAAAAACTTCTGTGCAGCAAAGGAAACAATCAAGAAAACTAAAAGGCAACCGGCAGAATGGAAGAAGATATTTGCAAACGGCATATCAGATAAAGGGCTAGTAGCCAAAATCTATAAAGAACTTACCAAACTCAACACCCAAAAAACATACCCAGTTAAAAAGAAATGGGCAGAAGAAGGCATCTAGATGGCTAACAGATACATCAAAAGATGCCCAACATCACTCATCATCAGGGAAATAAAAATCAAAACGATGATGAGATATCTCCTCACACCTGTCAGATTGGCTAAAATCAACAACACAGGAAATTAATAGGTGTTGGCGAGGATGCCGAGAAAGGGGAACACTCTTACACTGTTGGTGGAAAACAGTATGGAGATCCCTCCAGAAGTTAAAAATAGAACTACCCTAAGATCTAGCAATTGAACTACTAGGTACTTATCCAAAGGATACAAAAATACTGATTCAAAGGGATACATGCACCTGAACATTTATAGCACCATTATCAACAATGTTCAAATTACAGAAATAGCCCAAAATGTCCATCGACTGATGAATGGATAAGAGAGATGTGGTATATATATATATATATATATATATATATATATATATATGAATATTACTTAGCCATAAAAAAGAACAGAATTTCGCTATTTGCAACGACACAGTTGAAGCTAGAGAGTATTATGCTAAGTGAAATAAGTCAGTCAGAGAAAGACAAATACCATAGATTTCACTCATATGTGTAACTTAAGAAACAGAGATGAACATGGGGCGGGGGGGAAAGAGAGCAAATCAGGAACAGACTCTTAACTATAGAGAACAAACTGAGAATTCCTGGAGGGGAGGTGGGTGGGGTGATGGGTTAAACAGGTGAGGGTATTAAGGAGGTCACTTGTGATGAGCACTGGGTGTTGGATACACGTATGAATCACTAAAATCTATACTTGAAACTCATATTACACTGTATGTGAACTATTGGAATTTAAATAAAAATTTGGGGGGGGAAAGGAATAGGCAGAAATGTAAAGATGTGAATTCTGAGTGAATTTATACAATCTCAAAGAAAACCCCGAGTCTTGGGGTGTAAGTGTGTGTGTGTGTGTGTGTGTGTGTGTGTGCCCAACTACATGAGCTGATTCTAAAATGTATGTAGAGGGGCACCTGGGTGGCTCAGTTGGTTAAGCCTCGGAGTCTTGATTTTGGCTCAGGCCATGATTTCACAGTTGGGGAGATTGAGCCTCGCATCCAGCTCTGTGCTGGCAACCAGGGCCCTGCCTGGGATTCTCTCTCCTTCTCCCCCTGCCCTTCCCTTGCATATTTGCACACAAGTGCACACACTGTCTCTCTCTCTCAAAAGAAAGAAAGAAAAAGAAAGAAAGAAAGAAAGAAAGAAAGAAAGAAAGAAGTGTATATAGAAACGCAAAGGGAAAAACAAAGATACTTTCAAAACAGAACAAGTGGAAAAACTTGTCCTTTTAGATATCAAATGTCATAATGAAGCTATAGTAGAGTGAAACAGTGTAGTATGACTGTATTAGTCATACTGACAGAATTAGTACCTAGAGACAGGTCCAGCAGCAAAGGGAAAAAAAAGGTGGGCTTTTTAAATTTTTTTTTAACGTTTTATTTATTTTTGAGACAGGGAGAGACAGAGCATGAACAGGGGAGGGTCAGAGAGAGGGAGACACAGAACCTGAAACAGGCTCCAGGCTCTGAGCTGTCAGCACAGAGCCCGACGCGGGGCTTGAACTCACCGACCTCGAGATCATGACCTGAGCCAAAGTTGGCCACTTAACCGGCTGAGTCACCCAGGCACCCAGTAGTGGGCTTTTTAATAAATGGTGCTGAAACAGTTAAGTATCCGTGTAGGAAAAAATAGATTTGACTCCCACCTTACACCTACAGCAAAAAGTCCACTTAAAAAGGACTTAAGGATTTAAGTCCACTTAAATACCTAAAGTGAAAAGCAAACTAGAAAAAAATATGAGGAGAATATTTTCATGATCTCCTGGTGGGGAAGGATTTCTTAAACAAGACAAAATTTTGTTCAAATAAATATGCTGTAAGAGTAAGAAAGAACACCCACAAAATGAGAGAAGATATCTGTAACACATAACCACAAAAAACTACCTCTTCTACAGAAAGTATTTTTAAATTGTATTAATCAGAAAGAAAAAAACAACTGACACCATTTAAAAATAAACTCAGATACTTGACAAATTGAACGTCCTAATGGCGAGTAAATACACAAAAACTTCCTCATTGCATTATAAAAAATAAATGAAAACTGAAACCACAATGAGATAGTGTCATACACCCACCAGATTGAAGGAATATTTCAAGTCTTATGAGACTTGACAAGAGAGTGGAATGAAAGAACTCTAATAACCTGCTTGTGGGAGAATAAATTAGTACAATACTTCAGAAAATAGTTTGAACATCCGAAGACATCGATATTTTATCACACCGCGAATTCCGCTGCTGGGTAATAAATGGGTGTTGCACCACTGTGCATGTAGAAGAATGGTGACAGCACCATACCTCGTAATAGCCAAACATACAAATCGAATGTCCATTGACAGTTAGTGAATAAATTGATATATATTTTAAAATTGAATACCACACAGCCATAAAAATAAACAAATGACAGCTACATGCCACAAAACTGATGAATCCTACAATCGTTATGTGGCAGAAGCTAGGCATAAATAATGGTAGGATATACCTATACATCAATTTGCAATTTTAGGGAAGCCAAATTTACACGGTCCATTTACCATGTAAATTATTACCATAAAAATGAATAGTGTATTGGTTAGCTATTGCTGCATAACAAATTACCTCCAAACGTAGTGGCTTAAAACAGTAAACATTTATTTATTTATTTATTTATTTATTTATTTATTTTAATCTTTATTTGTTTTTGAGAGAGAGAGAGAGAGAGAGAGAGAAAGCAGGGGAAGGGCAGAGAGAAAGGGAGACAGAGAATCTGATGCAGATTCTGCACTGAGAGCAGAGAGTCCAATGCAGGGCTCAAGTAACAAACGGTGAGATCATGACCTGGGCTGAAGTCAGACACTTAACCGACTGAACCACCCAGGTGCCCCCAGTAAACATTTTTTATCCCGTAGTCGCTACAGGTCAGGAATCCCCGTGCGTCCTAGCTGTGTGCCTCTCGCAGGCTCAAGCAAGATGTTACAGGGGCTGCTGTCATCTCAAGGCTGGACCGGGTCAGGGTCTTCTTCCAAGTTCACTCATGTGGCCGTTGGCGGCCTCAGACCCTCAATGGCTGTTCACAGGAGATGCCAGTTCCTGGCCCCATGGACCTCTCCACAGGGCTTACGACAAGGCAGCTGATTTTCCCCAGCGCAAGGGCTAAGCGAGGGACAGGGAGGAGCAGAGGAGGAGAAAGAAGAAACAGAAACCGCAATGGAACTTAATCTCAAAATTGCCACCTCATTGTCTCTCCTGGATTCTACTGGTTTGTGGCAATTCAACAAGTCCAGCCCACGCTGAAGGGAAGAACACGGACGGAGGCTGCCTCCCACGGGCAGTTACCGCTGGAGGGAAGAGGGGTCTTGTGACCACAAAGTGAAAAAGAGACAGAGGAGGCTTCTGGGATGTTGGCAACGTTGCATTTCTTCATATATGTGAAATTGTATGTGTGTGTACAAAACACTCCTCAGTGGTTTCAGTGCCCCAGAATGAAAAAAGTAGGAAATAGTTATGTACAGAAAATAGAATCCACATTATTGATTTAAATAACAAAAAAATATTTTAAACATCTTTGTACCTAAAACCATTATTCAATAAATTAAAAGGGGAAAATTGGCAACAAGAAATAACAGAATGGGGGCGCCCAGGGGTTCAGTCGGTTGAGCCAACCTTTGGGTCAGGTCATGATATCAGAGCTCATGAGTTCAAGCCCTGCGTTGGGCTCTCTGCTGACAGCTCAGAGCCTGGAGCCTGCTCTGGATTCTGTGTCTCCCTCTCTCTCTGACCCACCCCACTCCTGCTCTGAGTCTCTCTCTCTCAAAAATAAATAAACAAAATAAGAAGAAGAACACAACGATTCCACAATCATTCCAAAATTCCTTAATCTACATGGGTCTTCTATAAATCAATCACCAAAAAATACTAAAATGGAAAAAGTAGGCAAAGAGGAGAGCTTGAGCGGCTCAGTTAAGCATCTGACTCTTGATTGCGGCTCAGGTCATGATCTCACGATTTGTGGGATCGAGCCCCGCGTTGGGCTCTGTGCTGGCAGTGCAGAGCCTGCTTGGGATTCTTTCTCTCCAATTCTCTCTGCCCCTCTCCTGCTTGTGCCTTCTCTCTCTCTCTCTCAAAATAAATACATTTTTAAAAAAAGAAAAGAAAAATTGGCAAAGATCTAAGTAGCTCTTAGCAGAGAGTTCACCAAAAAATAAACATATAAATGTGTTCAATGTTACTATGAAAGGATGAAAATTGGAGCACCCGGGTGGCTCAGTTAAAAGTCCAACTCGATTTCAGCTCAGGTCATGACCCACGGTTCACAGGATGAAGGCCCATGTGGGGCTCTATGCTGACGGGGAAGACCCTACTTGGGATTCTCTCTCTCTCTCCCTCTCTCTCTCAAAAGAAATAAACTTTTTTTAAAAAATTTTTTTCACATTTATTTTTGAGAAACAGAGAGAGAGAGAGAGATAGCATTAGCAGGGGAGGGGCACAGAGAGAGGGAGTCACAGAATCCGAAACAGGCTCCAGGCTCTGAGCTGATATAACACAGAGCCTGAGGTGGGACCCGAACCCACGAACTGTGAGATCATGACCTGGCCAAAGTCGGACGCCCAATCCACTGAGCCACCCAGGCACTCCATAAATAAATTTTTTTCTTAAAGGATAAAAGTTACAATAGAAACAAACCACGTTTGCTTCTTACATTAACAAATGGTGATGTTTTGAAAGACAGCTCGCACGCGTGCAGAGCCTGTGATGAATCAAAGCTCTCACACCCTCTATTAGGGCCATGTCAGTCAGTTGGATGATATGTCAGGATTTTTCAAATTCAAATTGCATGGCCCTATTCTTGAACGTTACTTATTTTAAGATTTAAGTAAGTATAATTGTATTATATAGAAATTTGAAAATTACAGAATGAAAATTGATATCCCGTGATCCCGTCATCATTACCTAACTCATCCAATACCATTCTTGTTCATTTCCTTGCAAGATTTTTTGAAGTGAGTGTTTTCCCATAGCTGTAATTACAGTGTATTTAGTTGTGAGTTTCAATTAGTAGTATGTGAAGTAAATTTTTTCAGGTTGTCAGATATTTCCTTGTCACAAAATGCTCCTTAGAACAAAAATAGTATCGTTAATTTAATTATTGTTCCATTTTGAACATTTGTTTCCATCAATTTCACTTTCCCCTGTTGCATAAACATCCTGATATCATTTTCCCCTGTATTAGATGATTTCTGCAGAATTCCTGAAACGATGTAAGTTAATAGTGCCTTCTCCGTGCTTAATATAGCCAAATTAATTTCCAAAGGTTTATGTGATTTTATAAAGTCACCAAGGAAGCACAAGAGTGGATTCAAGTCCATTTTGACAACCACGGGTATTATTATTTAATATGGTCTTTTCCTAATTTAGTGATGCAAAAGAGCTCTTTTTACCTAGGCTTCTGACAAAGAGACTTTAAAAGAGGCAAACCTGAGTTAGCCATGCTGCCCACAGTTAACATTCCAGAACCAGCTTCAAATCGTCTGGCACAAGAACAACCAGAAAGAGAATATGCCGAAGTAGGTAAGAAGCGTCATCTGATGAAATCATACAGTTAAAAAGATTTGCTGTGGTTTATTAAATGAGATACAGTACGGGCTTTCAAACAAAGGAGAAACCCACCTCAGAATGAGGGAAACTAATGGGACCTGCCAACAGGAAAGCAATTAAAAATCACTTGGTGACGGAAGAAGCAAATCAACCAGAAACTACAGTGCAGAAATACATGAGTGTAGGACTGAAGTTGACTGGGACTAGCGAAGGCACTCATACCTGCACTGAGATCAATAATCCCTAATTAGATTAAAGACAACTATGTGTTAATGTCTTTTACACAATTAAAGGGAAGGAAAAGCACACTGGCAATTACCATGTGTTGCTCAAAATGAACCATTAATATCAATGAATCGAAGACAGAATCGGAGACCTTTAGTAACATTTTAATATCACTGTTGTATATTTCAGTCAGCCCTAGGGTCCCACTGAGAAGTTACACCGCCAATTCTCAAATTTCTGAGTAACACTGGCCTCTGACACTACTGGGGCACCTTGCTGACGATCACAGCTCCTTCGTCTTGACACCCACTGAGATTCGGACCTTTCCCTGAGTGAGGCTGCGGCTCTGTGCTCGCTCGACGTTGTTCACATCACGGCACACGCAGAAAACAATGTCCTTTGTTCAGCTCTCTGGGCAAATTCGATGATAAACATGAAACTCTGTTTAAAAAAAAAAAGTCTGCAATAAACACAGGGGTATGGATATGCTTTTGAATTAGTGTCAGTACCCAGGAATGGAGTTACTGGACCATATGGTAAATCCTATTTTTAGGTTCTTCAAAATCTTCAAAATAGAATTACTACGTTCAGTAACTCCACTACTGGGTATTTACTAATGCAAAAACATATACACACCCCAGGTTTATTGTGGCCAAGATATGGAAGCACCCCAGGTATTCATTGATAAATGAGTGGATAAAAAAGATGCGATATATATAGATATAGATATAGATATAGATATAGATATAGATATAGATATAGATATAGATATAGATATCTATCTATATATAGATAGATAGATAGATAAAATGGAATGTTATTCAGCCTTTAAAAAGATCTTGCCATTTGTGGCAACAAAGAGGGACCTACCAGATATCACACTAAGTGAAATAAGTCAAACAGAGAAATACAAATATATGATTTCACTTACGTGTGGAATCCAAAAAAAAAAAACCCAAAACAAATGGACAAAGACAAACCCATAAATACAGAGAGCAAACTGATAGTTGCCAGAGGGGAGGGAAGGAGGGGGCTGGGCCAAATGGGTGAAGGGAATGGTGGATACAGGCTTCCAGTTATGGAATGAGTAAGTTATGAGAATGAAAGGTACAGCAGAGGGAACACAGTCAAGGGTATGGTAATAGGGTTGCATGGTGACAGATGGTGGCCACACTTGTGGTGAGCAGAGCATAACATGTTGAGCTGTTGAATCACTGTGTTCTACACCTGAAGCTAATGTAATACTGTGTGTCAACTATATATATAGTTATATATCATATACATCATATATATCATATCAATACATATACATCATATACAATGATCAATACATATACAATCAATATACATAATCAATACATATACATCATATACACTGATATGATATAATGATAGGAAAAAAATAAAACTTTCTAATACAATGTGTTCTAGTTCTTAATTCAATATTTGAACTTGATTTTACCAACAGATTTTAACTTGAAATAACCACATGCATAAGAGCTCTCATAAGAGCTTTTAACAATACTGTCTTCCCTTGGTAGTCATCATCAAGGGGAAACTTTCACAAGTTGGTGACAAAAAACGTAAAATTATTTATACAACCTTTCAGTGGCTTACAACAGTTGAAATGACCTTTAAAGGACCTAATATCGTTTTCTTTTATCAAGAAACATGATGTAGACTTTCTTCTGATAATAATGCTGATGGATTAGCTTTTGAAGGTGATAAAATAATTTACACCAGGTATTCCAAAAGCATAATAAAGACTAATCTGCATGAATCACCCGATTGCTGGAGACAGCACATCCTATAAATAGTTTGGATGTCACTAAAGGGGGGCTGTGGCTATAAATGAACAGAAATACCTCTGTGCATTCACGGCCAAATCTCTGTGGACGTACCCACCAGGAGTCTCGGCCAAGTTTCCTTCCTCCCACCCTGACTCATCACACCTTGTACCACACACCCCCCTCTTAGGTACCTGGAAGAAGGCTTTCCCAATAGCGGCCCCCTCGTCCATGTTCGCATAGGTGTCCTGGGCAGCTCCCTGCTGAAGTTCCTATCCAGGTGACAGAGCTTCTCACTGGCCACCCTCAGCACGTGATTGGAGACAATGAACATCAGATGTCATTCACCAGGTCACCATCTAACGACAGAACAGTTGATCATCAGGAGTGCCTGGCTGGCTCAGCTGGGTAAGTGTCGGACTCTGGCTCAGGTCATGATCTCAGGGCTCGTGAGCCGGAGCAGAGGCTGTCTGCTTCAGATCCTCTAGCCCCTCTCTGCCCCTCCCCAACTCGCACAGTCTCTCGCAAAAAATAAATAAACATTAAAAAAAAAAAAAAAAGGTAGGATCGTTTCTCATCAGACTCTGCTATATTTGGATCACCCTCCAGAGAGTGGTTGGGAATGTCTGAAAACACAGAGTGACCGATTCTCTGGTTAAACAGGGAACCCATGCCAGCTCTGCCTGTATTAGCTGCGAGACGTTAGAGAAGCTGCCTCATCTGAGTCAATGCCGCTATCTGTATAAGGTAAGAAAACGGAATACAGCGGGGAGCTAGGAAGACGGCGTAGGGAGGGGCCAGAGTGGGGAAGGATATATTGGAAAATTAAATTCTGGTTTAAATTTCCAGCATGTAAGGAGCCATAGCTGCTGTATCTAGAGATCTATTCTAGGATTTATTCATTTTACAGATATTTATAGTATCAGGCAAAAAAACCCAAAACACATCTTGTCTTTGTGAGGACTTCAATTGGTACAGAGGACAACCCAAAAAGTAAGTAAGTGAATTATAGAGCGCAGTGTGAGCACAAAGGAAAATCAGCCAGTGAAGAGGTATAGCGCCCAGGGCCGGAAAGGGCACGGACAGATGGAAGGACAGAGATCCAGGAAGGCCCTACATGTAAATAACAACTGGGAGGGGCTCAGGGAACAAGTCACGTGGAAATCTGGGAAAGAAGATTCCAAGGGGAAGAATGGCAAGCAGGGCGGCTTTGCAGGGAGCTTGCCTGTGGGGGCGCAGGAGCGGGGAGGCTGATGGCGGCAGCCGGAAGGAACCACGGCAGCGGAAGGTGACGTCAGAGATAACAGGGCCTCCCCCGGAAGGCCTAGCGGAGCTTTTAAACTTAGGAGATCGGTTGAGAGCGCCAGGATGGCAGGTGCAGAGGGAGGAGAAAAGAGGACGGAAGACAGAACCGTGGGGCATTTTGATATAAGGAGTAGAGGAAACAGAAAGAGCAAGCAAGGGAGACAGAGAAGGGGCGAGAGCGGAACCACAGAGGGACGTCCTGGAAACGAAAACGGAAATGAAATATTCCAGTAAAGTGGGCTGATTCTTGAAATTCTGCTGCCCAATGAAGTAAAATGAGACTTGAGAATATTCGTTGCCCTTAGCATCATGGAGGTCATTTTTTTTATCATAAAAATAGCAATTTAAAGTGAGTTCAAGAAATAATGGCCTGAAAAAAAAATGAGAGACAATGCATATAGACAGCCCCTTATGAAGAGAGCAAAGTGGGGGGACGGGGGGGGGGGGGGGCGCCTGGGCGGCTCAGTTGTTTGAGCCTCCAACTCTTGATTTCAGCTCAGGTCATGACCTCACGGTGCACAGCGTAGAGCCTGCTTGGGATTCTCTCTCTCTGTGCCCCTCCTCTGCTCGTGCTCTCTCTCTCTCCCTCTCAAAAAATAAATAAGAGAGAGCAAAATGGAACAAAGAAAGGGTAACAGCCTGAGAGGCTGGTTCAAGAGATTTTTTTTTTTTTTTCAATGGGACGCGAATCATGCCTGGAAGTTGATGGAAATGAGGAGGCGAAGACTGGTGTTCTAGGAGAGCGGGAGGGCTGGCCACTCGGGGGCCTGTGTAGACGGAAGAGTGGGATCTGGAGTGCAAGGGCAGGGGTGGTGTTGGTTAAGGACGGGGCTCTTCGCCCACAGAACAGCTAGAGAGGCCAGGCGAGCATGTGCAAATTCAGCAGGCAGCGGCAAGGTAGTGGTAGGAGATTGGTGGACCTCTTACTCTTTTTCCCAGAGATAGGACAGAACCATTGCTGAGAGTGGGAACAGGAGGTCTGGCGGGGGGAAGGCTAAAATACAAAAAAATCATGTGGCAGGTTACCAGACTAGGGGAATGGGGTAGGACTGTTGGGCAGCACAGACGGTCCATTGGACTCAAAGCGAGATCAATCAGAAGGTCAACACGATCTGGGACTTTGTATTTGTTGTGTTTGTGTTACATCCACATTCTACCGCATGGGTTCGGGTGTGAACAGAGAGAAAGTCACATTCCACCGGGTTTGGGGTTTGCAGAGGGTGTGGTAAGAGATAAGGGAGGGGCGGGCCCCCCGCCTGATTCTGTCAGTTGAGTCATGATCTCTCCGCTGATGAGATCCAGCCCCTCGCTGGGCTCTGTGCTGACAGTGAGGAGCCTGCTTGGGATTCTCTCTCTCTCCCTATCTACCCCTCCCTACCCTCTCAAAATAAATAAACATTAGAAGAAGAAGAAGAAGGAGGAGGAGGAGGAGGAGGAGGAGGAGGAGGGAGGGGCAAGGGAGTCAGGGGTATAGGGAAGGAAGAAGCTATTATGGTGTTGGGCCACTAAATGTAATCTTGGTAAGGCAGGAAGTGAAAATATGGCGGGATGGATAGATTATAAATTCTAGTGGGGTCGCAGGACTCCTGGAGCCCAGATGCCGTAGACAGCGAGCGGAAGAGAGGAGGTGAAGGTCAGAAAGTGAACCATGTGAAATCGGGATTTGGTGAGGTTGTGTTTCTTAGTCGTGAATCTGTATAAGCCTGGGAACAAACTAGAGAGGAAAATCCTGAATCCTGAAGTTCAAGAATTAGGAGGCAGGAGTATTGGAAGTTTTTTCTTCCCAAGATTGCTGCACATTGATACATTTAATTCCTATCATTCCTCCGCCTGTGAAAAAAGTGGTACTGACCTAACTTTAGGTGCATATTAGGATCACCAGGGGAGCCTTTAAAAAATAAAGACGCTGGTACCACACTAGAAAGATTGAATTAGAATACTTGAGGTGAAGGACGTTTGTTTTAGAGTTTAAAAGAGAAGTATAAAATGCATTTAAAAGGCAAATGCATTCAGTCCAAGACTAGAAAAAGAGTGACAAAAAATCCTTCTACCCCAGTCTCCCACATTGCCCAACACATGATGTGAGTGCTGGGATGTTTTGGAATGAATTAATGAAGATTATAGGGCAGATTTGACGTTCTCCAGGACAGTGCTTCTCAAAGTTGAATGTGCATATGAGCCAGGCCGGGAGGGTGGGTTAACTTTTGACCTGTCCAAAGTTAGTAAGAACTTATCCATACCACGGAGCGGTACATCATGGTAATGAGCTTAACCCCAACCCTAACCCAGGACCTTCCAGGGTGAGGCTGCTTTCACTTCCCTCCCGTGTCACTTGGGTTTCCAACCAGCCCCAAATCCAATTTGGCCTCGAGTGTAACCCTGTCCCTGACCTCACCCCTCCCTAACCCGACCGCCCAGTTTCTCTGCCCCTCATACTCCTCCCTCCTTCCCCACCTCCCCTCTGCTTTGGGGCAGAGGCGCAGGAAAAAGAAAACCGTGATGGAACAGTTGTGGAATGACCCACAAAATCACTGCTCGCATCTGAGGAGCATCTGGGGGTCACACATAAAGCATGATGGACTGGGGAAGCCTGACCCTGAAAAATACCTTTCTGGTGGTGTCTTTGCCCCAAATGCATCACTTGAATGTAATCATAAGAAATCATCAGACTAAATTGAAATGAAAGCAACACCTGGCCTTCAAAAATGTCAAGGTCTCTCTCTCTCTCTCTCTCTCACACACACACACACACACACACACACACACACACACAAGGAAAATGTGAGGAACTGTTCTAGAATGAAGGAGAAATAAAATCAGGTAGTAGCTAAATGAAACATGAGATCCTAGGCTGAATCCCGTTCCTGAATAGAAAAGGTGATTGGGTCAGCTCAATATTTGTTTGTTTGTATGTTTGTTTTTAATATATGAAATTTATTGTCAAATTGGTTTCCATACAACACCCAGTGCTCATCCCAAAAGGTGCCCTCCTCAATACCCATCACCCACCCTCCCCTCCCTCCCACCCCCCATCCACCCTCAGTTTGTTCTCAGTTTTTAAGAGTCTCTTATGCTTTGGTTCCCTCCCTCTCTAACCTCTTTGTTTTTCCTTCCCCTCCCCCATGGGTTTCTGTTAAGTTTCTCAGGATCCACATAAGAGTGAAACCATATGGTATCTGTCTTTCTCCCTATGGCTTTTTTCACTTAGCATCACACTCTCCAGTTCCATCCACGTTGCTACAAAAGGCCAGATTTCGTTCTTTCTCATTGCCACGTAGTATTCCATTGTGTATATAAACCACAATTTCTTTATCCATTCATCAGTTGATGGACATTTAGGCTCTTTCCATAATCTGGCTATTGTTGAGAGTGCTGCTATAAACATTGGGGTACAAGTGCCCCTATGCATCAGTACTCCTGTATCCCTTGGGTAAATTCCTAGCAGTGCTATTGCTGGGTCATAGGGTAGGTCTATTTTTAATTTTCTGAGGAACCTCCACACTGCTTTCCAGAGCGGCTGCACCAATTTGCATTCCCACCAACAGTGCAAGAGGGTTCCCGTTTCTCCACCTCCTCGCCAGCATCTATAGTCTCCTGATTTGTTCATTTTGGCCACTCTGACTGGCGTGAGGTGATATCTGAGTGTGGTTTTGATTTGTATTTCCCTGATAAGGAGCGACATTGAACATCTTTTCATGTGCCTGTTGGCCATCCGGATGTCTTCTTTAGAGAAGTGTCTATTCATGTTTTCTGCCCATTTCTTCACTGGGTTATTTGTTTTTTGGGTGTGGAGTTTGGTGAGCTCTTTATAGATTTTGGATACTAGCCCTTTGTCCGATATGTCATTTGCAAATATCTTTTCCCATTCCGTTGGTTGCCTTTTAGTTTTGTTGGTTGTTTCCTTTGCTGTGCAGAAGCTTTTTATCTTCATAAGGTCCCAGTAATTCACTTTTGCTTTTAATTCCCTTGCCTTTGGGGATGTGTCGAGTAAGAGATTGCTACGGCTGAGTTCAGAGAGGTCTTTTCCTGCTTTCTCCTCTAAGGTTTTCTAGACTCACTCTATGAAGCCAGTATTACTTTGATTCCTAAACCAGACAGAGACCCAGTAAAAAAAAGAGAACTACAGGCCAATATCCCTGATGAATATGGATGCAAAAATTCTCAATAAGATACTAGCAAATCGAATTCAACGGCATATAAAAAGAATTATTCACCATGATCAAGTGGGATTCATTCCTGGGATGCAGGGCTGGTTCAACATTTGCAAATCAATCAACGTGATACATCACATTAACAAAAAAAAAAAGAGAAGAACCATATGATCCTGTCAATTGATGCAGAAAAGGCCTTTGACAAAATCCAGCACCCTTTCTTAATAAAAACCCTTGAGAAAGTCGGGATAGAAGGAACATACTTAAAGATCATAAAAGCCATTTAGGAAAAGCCCACAGCTAACATCATCCTCAACGGGGAAAAACTGAGAGCTTTTTCCCTGAGATCAGGAACACGACAGGGATGCCCACTCTCACCGCTGTTGTTTAACATAGTGCTGGAAGTTCTAGCATCAGCAATCAGACAACAAAAGGAAATCAAAGGCATCCAAATTGGCAAAGATGAAGTCAAGCTTTCGCTTTTTGCAGATGACATGATATTATACATGGAAAAGCCGATAGACTCCACCAAAAGTCTGCTAGAACTGATACATGAATTCAGCAAAGTTGCAGGATACAAAATCAATGTACAGAAATCAGTTGCATTCTTATACACTAACAATGAAGCAACAGAAAGACAAATAAAGAAACTGATCCCATTCACAATTGCACCAAGAAGCATAAAATACCTAGGGATAAACCTAACCAAAGATGTAAAAGATCTGTATGCTGAAAACTATAGAAAGCTTATGAAGGTAATTGAAGAAGATATAAAGAAATGGAAAGACATTCCCTGCTCATGGATTGGAAGAATAAATATTGTCAAAATGTCAATACTACCCAAAGCTATCTACACATTCAATGCAATCCCAATCAAAATTGCACCAGCATTCTTCTCGAAACTAGAACAAGCAATCCTAAAATTCATATGGAACCACAAAAGGCCCCGAATAGCCAAAGTAATTTTGAAGAAGAAGACCAAAGCAGGAGGCATCACAATCCCAGACTTTAGCCTCTACTACAAAGCTGTAATCATCAAGACAGCATGGTATTGGCACAAAAACAGACACATAGACCAATGGAATAGAATAGAAACCCCAGAACTAGACCCACAAACGTATGGCCAACTTATCTTTGACAAAGCAGGAAAGAACATCCAATGGAAAAAAGACAGTCTCTTTAACAAATGGTGCTGGGAGAACTGGACAGCAGCATGCAGAAGGTTGAAACTAGGCCACTTTCTCACACCATTCACAAAAATAAACTCAAAATGGATCAAGGACCTGAATGTGAGACAGGAAACCATCAGCTCAATATTTGAATGAGGTCTGTGCATTGGATGGTAGGATCATATAAGTGTTGATTTCCTGCTTTTGATGGATATATTCTGGTTACAGAGGACAGTGCCTTCATTTTCAGGGTAATGGAGTATCATGTCTGCAATTTACTCTCAAATGATTCAGAAAAATATGAAATGTGTGTGTGTGTGTGTGTGTGTGTGTGTAGATGTGTAGAGAGTGAGAGAGACAGTATGTAAAGGATATACAGAAATCCTTTGTATTCTTCTTTCAACTTCCCTGCACATTTGAAATTACTTGAAAGTAAAAGCATAAAAAAACAAAAACTTATTTTCTAATATCTTTTTTTTTCCCAGTTTTATTGAGAAATAATTGACATATATTACTGTATAAGGTTTAAGGTGCACAACGTGATGATTTGATACACATACAATGTGAAATGACCACAATAGGTTTAGTTAGCGACCATCATCTTGTGTAGATACGATAAAAAGGAAAGAAAAAGGAAAATCCTCCTTGTGATGAGAACTCTTAGGATCTGCCCTCTTAACAACTTTCCTATATATGATAGACCAGCATTAGCCATAACGCATCATATTGTCCATGACATCCTTAGTACTTATTTATCTTATGACTGGAAGTTTGTGCCTTTTGACCACCTTCTGCCAATTCCCTCTTCCTCAACACCCTGCCTCTGGTAGCCACAAACCTAAACTCTTTTTCTATGAGTTTGCTGGCTGTTTTGTTTTGTTTTGTTTTGTTTTGTTGTAGATTCCACCTATAAGTGAGATCATACAGTAGTTGTCTTTCTCTGATTTATTTCACTTAGTATAATGCCCTTCAGGTCCATCTAGGTTATCACCAGGGGTAGATCCCTCCATTAGCAGAGCAAAGAAAATGAGCAGATAACACGGACTCCAATTTTGCATCTTGAGAAAGGATCAGCGGCCGTGTTCCCTCATAGTCTCTCACAAGGCACAGTTGCCCGTTCTGGCGCTGAGAATGACCCAGAGAAAAAGGCAGGCTGCAAGCCATTTGTGCACGTCTGTCCAGACGCACGTGGGCACTCAACTCAGAAGAGAGGTGGGTGAGGAGAAGGGAGCATCCTTTCTCAACAATTCCCAGGAAACACCTGTTCAGGTCACAGGGGGAACACACATGATTATGAGCGGAAATGGATCCTTCCCACTCAGTCCCATTTGAGCCCCTGGTTGCACAATTGTCTTAACTATTAACTTTAATAATCTAAGCATTATGCTCCGCAACAAATTCCAGTGCCATGGAGGACTAGAAAGAGGAACAGAAAAGTCTAAGCCAAATTAATTATAAAAGTTTGCACTTTGTCTTTGTGGACTGGGTTTCGGAAGATACAGAGAAGAGTGTCGTCAAGGGGACGCCATAGCAACGTAAACTGGAGGGGGTGAGAACAAGTATGGAAGGGCACCTGACGTCACAGGTGTGAGGAGGGACGGCTGGCAAGACTCATTGGTGGGCTGGATGTGTTCGAAGAGGAAGGACGGGGCGAGGACAGGCAGAATGAGAACAAAGAGAAACAAAGAGAGAAACAAAAAGAGAAACAAAATGAGAAAAAGGAAAACAATCACAGGGACAGTTTCAAATGCAATAAAAGCTCAAAACATCAACACAATTTACCTTCTTTGAAGTATTATATTTGTTTATACCTAAGAAGGCAACCTTGACTCCTGGGACTTTTCAAGTTAATGGATTTTGCTGTACCTTGGCCAGGTGTCTGTTCCTCATTCAGTTTGGATCCTGGGCAAACTTACTTAACCTCATTATCATTTAAAGCTTGTTGCTAGGTAACTATATCCAGGGTTCTTTCTGATCCCTAGATCAAGATATCTGTGCCAAAATGTAGATAAGCTAATTTGAAGGTTGGAGAGAGTTGATGCACTTTTTCTGAGAACTTTAATCATCTTTCATTTATGGAACTATCTCTGCATGAACAAAGTTAGATGTTTTACCATGGAAGCTGAATGTTCGCGTGCCTGGTACTCCTAGCCCTCTTTTTAAAAACATGAGGAAATAGAGTAGACTCCTCCCCCTGAATGATCAACAAATCTCTGTCCTTGGACCCATGAGGCCAACAGCTACAGAAGTAGGAAGCAGCATCATGTAGGCCACAAATTCAAACACCTTTTCCTGTACCTTCTTGTTGAAGAAATGGGAAGTCAAAGGGAGAGAGAGGGTATGTTGAAGCAACTGGGTGCTGAGGGAAAGAGCAGCTCCAGAAGGGTTACCATGGTGATGGGCTTATAGACAGATAAGTTAGGGGTCCCCTGGAAAAAGAAAGATGAGACATAGCTTTCTTAACATAAGGAATATCATTTTAGGCGCCCCCCCCCCCCCGCCCCGCCCCCAGCCATTTTGTGACCCATGCCTGACCGGCATTACTTGCCCAAGCCAATTTCTTGCAGAACTGCCTGGGATATGTCCAAATTGCAGAAAAATAGACCACGATGGTTCAATATTTTAGGAAATAAAGAGAATGCAAAATCTAACAGCCTCTACCAGGCCTAAAAATAGCCTAACGCTATCATAGACAATAAAGCAATGGTAACACTCCCAGTGCTATTTCAAAAGTAATGACCTAGGGCACAGTCTTAAGTCATTTTTGCAGGATTGAAGCCCCTCTGAGAAGTCAAACCCTGGACTAACTGGATCCAGAGAACCCTTGATGCAGACCCTTGCTGGCCCCCATGACTTCAATCAACCAGGACCCAGATTCTGTCCACCCAGGATGACTCTGGCCCCAATTCTACACGGAGCTCTCCTTTGCCAAGACCGTCCATGAATGTGCATGCCCCCTCAGCTTAAAACCTCCCCAACGTTGTTGTTGGGGAAGGGGCGGGCTCTGCTGTGAGAAATATCCTGGTTTCCCCTTACTGGTTGCAAGTAAAACCCTTCCTTTTCCCACTCTTTTGCCTTGATCTCCACCAAGAGGCAAACTTAATTTCAGGTTCCAGGCCCAGGACCACTGACTTTGGCATTGGAACTCTGGTCTCTTGGACACAAGGAAGGAATGGGATGACTAAAGGTGGAAACACAGTGTCTAAAGGACAGCTGAGAGACGTCCGACTTACGAAGTTACTTGTCAGCCTTGCTCTGGGGCTTGTATGGGTACTGATTAGTCATCAGCATGTACTGTGCATATATTTTTCTAATGGCATGGTACAGCTATCAGATATAATGGTAAACACTTCCTGTGTATTTATCTGACAAAAAAAAATCCCCACAAAAATATAGTGTCTGTACAAAGACTATAGAGAAGGATGTTAAGTCTCGACGATTATATTGGGGAAATCAAAACAGAATGCTTTGGAAGAAGTCCCCAGGATGGGGCCATCAGTTACAACACACTTCACAGGGCACCTGGGTGGCTCAGTCAGCTAAGCATCCGACTCTTGATTTTGGCTCAGGTCATGATCTCATGGTTTGTGTGTTCGAGCCCCGTGTCAGGCCACAGCGTCAGGCTATGCGCTGACAGTGCAGAGCCTGCTTGGGATTCTCTCTCTCTCTCTCTCTGCCCCTCCCCCGTTCTCTCTTTCTCTCTCTCAAAATCAGTAAAAAAAAAAAAAAAAAAAGACTTAAAAAAATACTTCAACAATTATATTTGAACAAAATATGTCTGAGATGTGGTGCATTTGGTGCAGTAAATGAATTCAAGTGAGACCAGGGAACATATCCCATAAAATGCCGACGGTGCCTTCAGTCACTCCCTTTTCTTTGATTTTATTTTTCTCATTAAAACCCAATCTATGCCACATTTAAAATTCTCTCCCACCTAACAGTAGCATGGTCAAAGCAATAAGCTGAACACACCCTAGGGGAGAATACCAAGTGAAGACTCTCTGACTTCCAAACTCCTTAGAACACCTCAGTTAACGTGACCCAAGATTGCTGATTTGCACAAACCTGACACACCGCCAGGCAGGAGTGGTAATAAATACAAGAATGTTGGAATTGAGTCACACAATTGTGTCCTGTTTTATGGAGGAAAAAAATTTTTAAACAATTCAAAATTAAGCTTGAGGGAAAATTATTTCTGCCCTGGACACCTAGAAGCACGGATGACAGTTCGGCCCATTCTATGATAATTGTTCACCTAAATCTGGTTTGCTTACAGTGATGTGTTAGGCTTTTTAATTCATCAATTTTCTTGCCTGAAAGCTCAAAAACTAATAATCTTTTTCCTGCTATTGCCAATAGCTCTAGCTGTTGTCAGAAATGTTCCCCTCTTCCAATGGAAACCTGCAAACGAACACAAAAACCCTACACAATTTAAGATCTTCTTTTCATAGAGATTTGCTACCATGGGTCTTATTAAAAATAAGACTTCAATTTTTAAAATATATTTACAAAAACACTCATCATCCACTTCAGTGAGGTTAATTATCCTCCCCTGAAATGTTTTGTTAAAAGTTAGTTCATTCTGAAGGGCACTCTGGCTGGCTCAGTTGGTAGACCATGCGACTCTTGATCTTGGAACCATGAGTTTGAGTCCCATGTTGGGTGTAGAGATTACTTAAAAATCAAATGAATGAAAGACAGAAAGAAGTTAGCTAATTCTGGGTTCAATACTGAACTTATTGGGAGGTGTTTCCATGCTTCTCCCTAAGCAAAGCCAACATGCTATATAACTAAGGCTAAAAGAAATTCACTCTTGGTATTATGTTGAACAGAAAGATGGAAGGAGGTCGCCATGCCATTTCTGTGGTATTTTGTGCTGCCAGGGGATAGGACTTATTTAATGGCCTTCATACAGCACTGTCATTCTTTTGAAAATGTCAAGTTCGGAAGATTTCACCAATCAGAGGCAAGCCCATAAGGAGCTCATCCGCTTATGTAGGAGAAACCAGTGACCAGGCAGTGATAGTGTAATAAATTCCTTAGCATGTACAAAGAAGGGGGGTTCACCCGCTTAGCTTTGAAAGGGTGGTGAGGGTTTCTCAGAAGACACCATCTGAAAGCTGCATCCTGGAAGGGAAGGATAAAGAACCACGCAGGGTTGGAAGTAAGGAAGGCAGAAGATGAAAAATGGGAAGGGTACTCCAGGTAGTGAATGCAGCACATGGAAATGCTAGAGACTAAACAGCACGAAGCTTTAAGAAATAGCCTAGCGTTGAACCTGATCAGCAGGATTTCTCAGGTGGGGTCCATAAGTCCCCTCCATATGAGTTGCCCAGCTTGTTGCAATGCAGCTTCCAGAGCCCTGAGGCTTATCTACTATCTCAGAATCTGGAGCCTACGACTTTGTATTTTAAATAAGCATTCCAGAGAATTCATAGGCACTCTGGATTGTATATCCTCTGACAAGGCAGAAGTCTGGGAAGGGGGGAGGTAGCAAGAGAGGATTCTGGTGAGGTGAGCAGTGTTGGACCATGAGGTTCTTGAACACCAAAGGTTTGGAACTTGAGACTTTCCTGAGTCCAATGGAGGAGCCACAGCCAGGATCTACATAAAAACAAAAAGGGAATAGAATTCTACTTTAGAAAAATCACTCTAGAGGCAGCATGGAAGAATGCCCTGGAACTGGGAGAGACTCAGGCAGAGTCATCCAGAGGACAGAAGAGCTGAAGAGAAATAGTAAGAAAGCAGGACCGACTAGAACTGGTGATTGGTCCGATGGGATATGGTAGTGAAGGGGAGGAGACATGGTTTTAAGGACAGGGGAGGGGACATCAAGAATGATCCCTCCCTAGGGTCCTAGCTTGAGTACTATTTATAGGGTGCTGATCACAAGGGGTGACAAGGAGAGTACGTTCAGTAACACCCAAAGTGTCTGTAGAACTCAGGTTCGGTAGACGCCATTTGGGATGGAGTTAGAGACCCAGAGTTATCAATACACAGATGGCAACAGAAGCTGTGGAAAGTACAAGCTTATGGTGCCGTCTTTCTTCATAAACTAGGAAGTAGAGTTATTTCCCAATAGTAACAAAAAAAGGAGATGTCAGAGAATGCAGGAAATATAAAATAGCCCCTATGAGGCCACAAGAGAGAATGCTGAACAAGGAAACCGAAAGCATTAAAGACTCATCAAGTATGGAAGGACAACTTGTCATAGCTCCAGTTGTGTTGAAGGTGTTTTTCTCCTGTAGCACTTCCCCACCAGGGGGGCAGGAATGTAGAAAGGAGACAGCTGGGCCACTAGCAACTCAGCCCCTCTAAAGAAGCAGAGGGACACTGGGTGCCTGGGTGGTGCACTCAGTTAAGCATCTGACTTTGGCTCAGGTCATGATCTCATGGTTCGTGGGTTCGAGCCCCATGTCAGGCTCTGTGCTGACAGCTCAGAGGCTGGAGCCTGCTCTGGATTCTTCGTCTCCCTCTCCCTCTGCCCTTCCTCCTGTGTGTTCTCTCTCTCACACACACACAAATAAATAAACATTAAAGAAAAAATAAAGTTCCTGAAGAAGAAGAAGAAGAAGAAGAAGAAGAAGAAGAAGAAGAAGGGGGACTAAAGGACCCCTCTGGTCTTGAGGCTCTCTCCCAAAGGCTGTAATTACTCCCCAGACTCAGATCTGGGAACAAAAACCTACCATTCTTCTCTTCAGAGTGGTTCCGCCTTGCTGCTTCCCTGTTAGTTCCCCTGCCGTGTGTGTATGTACGCATGTCAATGCACACCCTCTGAACACTTACACGCAAGTACAAGCACTATTCCTTGACTATTTCCCAGGCCTACTTGGGTAGCAGTGAATATTGAAATTATTTCCCCCTATTTTATGGTTATCTTTGTCTATAGCCAACAAGCTAGTGTGGCGATTAAGTAGACGAGACTTTGAAGCTCTATTCTGAATTCGTAGTTAATTATTACTTCCATCCCCAACATATCTAGCCATCACTTCTTCTCCTTCTCTCTCTTTTTAGATATCTTCTTCTCTAGGCTTTCCATAATCTCCTACTTACTCCATGCAGCAAAGCATAGCTAAATCAAGTAGCAAATAATTTCCCTACACCGCTCTGCATGCTGAACTGGAACAGTGAGGGATGATCCCTGACCAAACACACACATGCTCTTTCCCAGATCAACTGGGAATCAAAGAGTAAAAGGGAGAGAAAATCAAGTTTTTCTGGGTCCAGGACTTCCACACACATACAGATCCCCAGTATGCTCGCTCTGCCTGTCTCTCTCTCCCCCTGTCTCTCTCTCTCAAAATAAATAAATAAACTAAAAAAATAAAAATAAAAAGATGGGAAGGGTCATGCTCATTTAAAAGGCTAGCAGCTGGCATTAATGTAATTAACATCACTTTTGAGCAGCTAAATGATTTTCTTTTGGAAAATGACTGATCCCATTGTGACCTCCATGGCACCCATTTCCCATTAAGGAACAGAAAAATCTACCTTCTCTCTCCCCTCCCCAGTACCTCCAGGGAGCAGAGACATGACTTAAACTTAGCTAACCACATGGTCTGTCCTTAGGGGAAAGGTAAATAGAGACTTCATGTATGGATTTCTAGAGAACATCAGTACTGTAGCTGGAGTAAAATGCAATTCTCAACACCCCAAGAAGCAGAACCATGTATGGCCCAATAAATAAATAATGATGTTAGATGAGGATTTGGAGTCTGGCAAAAATCCAGTTTGTATAGAAATCAAATCCTATTAGAGTATCATAAGGAAAGCTATGTTATTCTGGACTGAGTTTTTGTGGCTATGGATTGAGCCAATTATTTTAATTATACTCTTGGGAAAGCTACTGGAATTCAATTAAAGGTGACTGATTTCCACCGGCATTCAATTGAGTGCATTGCTTTTGAGCAAAGAGACTTGACATTTGGTTTAATAGTGTTAAGACTACAGTTTGATGCTGAGAAACAAAAAATGTGAGCTTTTAGCAATCAAATTAAGAACCTCAGCAAACACCATTAAAACTCACAGGACCAGACTACTTGAAGCTGCAGGGATCATTTAAAACACAGATGTTAACATTCTTTCTAAGCAAACATGTTCTTTATTTTAAAAATCTAGGTACTTAAATAGGAGAATGGCCTAATAAACTGAGGTAAATCACAACGATCAAATACAATGAACCAGTTAAAAGTGGGGTTTCTCCATATGGACAAACATGGCTAGACCTCTAAGACATGCCACTGAGAGGAGAAAAAAGCTGTTTAATGAAGTACCCTCTAGGAAAGGGGGAAAAAAAAACTGAGACAAGACAGTTTGATGAAAGGAAACTTTTGGTCCTAACTATGTTAATTACCTATTGCAAGGAGAATTACTAATACATTACCTATATAGTCAAAAATAACTTTAAGAATAAATTTAGTTTCTAATTTATAAGTGATTTTTTAAAAAAATGTTTTAATGTTTTAATTTTATTTTTGAGACAGAGCAGAGTGCAAGCAGGGGAGGGGCAGAGAGAGAGGGAGACACAGAATCTGAAACAGGCTCCAGGCTCTGAGCTGTCAGCACAGAGCCCGACACGGGGCTCGAACTCACAGACCGTGAGATCATGACCTGAGCTGAAGTCGGATGCTTAACCAACTGAGCCACGCAGGTACCCCTAGAAGTGATTTTTTTTAATGTTTATTTATTTATTTATTTATTTAGAGAGCCCACGTGGGTGCGAGTGCACGCGGAGGCTGGAGGGAGGTGCAGAGAGAGAAGGAGAGAGAGAATCCCAACAGGTTCCCTGCTTGTCAGCACAGAGCCTGACATGGGGCTCCGTCTCACGAATCCCGTGAGATCATTACCTGAGCCAAAATCCAAAGTTCGTGTCTCCACCGATGGAGCCACCCGGGTGCCCCCATACGTGTTTTCTGGCACACATTTTCCATCATGCAGTTTTCTCAACAAGCTGTGATAGAACAATCATGTCGAAGGGAAGAGGTTTAGTTCCAGGCAAGACAGAATGAGCACATCCATCCTGACTCTTCTACTCCAAACGAGTGACGAGTTTCCCATTTTTCCTCGGCTGTGCCCGGGCCTAGGCTCAAGGCAGCCCCAGACCAAGAAGACCATAAATATTGTGTGATCTTCCCTCCATGAGGTACCTGGAATAGGAAAATCATGGAGACAGTAGAATAAAGGTTACAAGGGGTTGCGGGGAGGCAGGAATGGGGAGTCGCTAACATTTAGGGTTCCATTTGGGATGATGAAAAAGTTTTGGAAATGGATAGTAGAGATGTTTGCACAACAAAGTCAACGTACTGAATGTCACTGAATTGTATATCAAAACATGGCCAAAATGATAAACTTTATATATGTTTTTCACCACAATGGAAAAAAATTGAGAAAACGGAAAGAAAGAGACCAATTCACAAGCATAGTTGTAGACTTTAACATTCCTCTCTCGGTAATCAATGGAACAGGTAGAGAGAAAATGAATACAGAAGAGATATAAAAGAACTATACAATCAATCACCTGAATGTAACTGGTATGTGTAGAACATTACACCAAAAATACATTCTTTTCAGGTGCACGTGAAACATGCAACAATATGGACCACATCTTAAGTTTTAAACAAGCCCTAACAAACTTAAAGTATTTAAATTATACAAAGAATATTTTTTGACAATAATGGAGTTAAACTACAAATCGATAGCAGTAAGAACAAAAAAGTCTCTAAATACTTGAAAATTAACCAATACACTTCTGAGTAATTCATGGGTCAAAGACCTCAAAGGATATTAGAAAACCTTCTGAACTGAACAAATATAAAGCAGTGCTTAGAGGGAAAGTCAGAGCAAAGAACAAAAATCTCAAACCAATAGTCTCAGTTTCCCCATTAAGATAGTAGGGGGGCAGGGGGAAGCAAAGAAATAGAAGGAAATAATGTTTTTTTAAAGGGCAGAAACTGATAAAATGGAAAGCAAACCAAAATAAGATAAAGAAAATCAAGGAAACCAGAAGTTCATTCTTTGAAACAATCGTTCAAGTTGATAAACCTCAAGCAAGACTGACAAAGAAAAAAAGGAAAGACACAACCATCAATATCAAGAATGAAAGGGGGAGGAGAAATTGGAGGGGGGTTATAAGAGGGGGGGAAGAGAGTGGAGGTGTGGGAGGGGGTGGAATATCACAACAGACTCCACACACCTTACCAGGAGGAGGGAGGAGGGAATGTCCTGATAACTCTACACACAGAAATTCAACAACCCAGGTAAATGAACCAATGCCTGAAAAAAAAAAAAGTAAAACTTGACTTAAACCTTACAGCTTATACCAAAATTATCTCAAAGTGGATTGTAGACCTAACATTTATGTTTTATATAAAACATAGAGGCACCTGGGTGGCTCAGTCGGTTAAGCCTCCGACTTCAGCTCAGGTCATGATCTCATGGTTCATGAGTTTGAGCCCTGCATCGGGCTCTGTGCTGATGGCTCAGAGCCTGGAGCCTGCTTCGGATTCTGTGTCTCCCTCTCTCTATGTTCCTCTCCTGCTCACATTCTGTCTCTCTCTCAAAAATAAATAAAAATTAAAAAAAATTTTTTTAATAAAAAAACATAAAACTATAAAGTTTTACAAGAAAATAATAGAGAAAATCTTTGTGACTTAGAGTACACATGATACCAAAAGCACAATCTTTAAAATGAAAATCTTGATTACTTAAATAGTATTAAAATTCTAAAACATTTGAACTGGGAAAGACATTGTTAAGAGATTGAAAAGGCAAGTTACGGACTAGGAGAAAATATTCATTTGTACAAACAACTTGTGTTCAGACTATACCCAAAAAAATAAATAAGTAAATAAAATTCATATCTCTACATTAAGAAAATAATCCAGTTTAAAAATAGACAAAAACTGGGGCGCCTAGGTGGCTCAGTCGGTAAGCGTCCAACTTCGGCTCAGGTCATGATCTCGCGGTCCGTGAGTTCGAGCCCCGCATCGGGCTCTGTGCTGACAGCTCAGAGCCTGGAGCCTGTTTCAGATTCTGTGTCTCCTTCTCTCTCTGACCCTCCTCCATTCATGCTCTGTCTCTCTCTGTCTCAAAAATAAATAAACGTTAAAAAATAAAAAATAAATAAACACTAAAAAAATTGTTTTAAATAGACAAAAACTTACACATACACTTCATCAAAGGGGGCATAAGGATGGCCAATAAACACGCAGAAAACATGTTCAACAATACCAACCATTGGAGAAATGCGTATTAAAGCCACAGTGAGAGTCGCACCAATTAAAATGGCTAAAACACCAAGTGCTAAAAGGATATGAAGTAACTGGAAATCTCCAACATCACTGACGGGATGCAAAATCTCACAGCCACTCTGAAAAATAATGTAGCGCTTTCTCAATAGATTAAACCTACCTTTTACCATATGACCCGGTAATCCCATTCCTAGGTATTTATTTACCTTAGAGAAATTAAAACTTATACTCACTTAAATACCTTTAGCTAAATGTTTATAGATGTTCTTTCATAATTGCCAAAAGCCAGAAACCATCCAAATGTCCTTGAGTGGCTGAGTGGCTGAATAAATGGAGGTCCGACAACACAACGAAGTGATGCTGTAGCAATGAAAAGGAATGAACTATGGATGGGCTCAACTTGGATGAGTTTCAAACGCGTAAGGCTGTGCGAAAGAAGCCAGTCTCAAAAGTTGCATGTTGTATGATACTGTTTGTCTGATACTCTCAAAAACACAAAACCACAGTGACAGAGAACAGATCCTTTGTGGCCAACGGTCGGCGGTCGAGGAAGGAAATGATGACAAAGGGGCATCATGAGGGACTTTTTAGTGACAGAACTGTTCTATATATTGAATGTGGTGGCAGCAACACGACTCTCTATGTGTTAAAACTGGTGGAACTGGGGGCTCCTGGGTGGTTCGGTGAGTTGAGCATCTGACTCTCGATTGAAGCTCAGATCATGATCCCAGGGTCTTAGGATGGAGCCCGGCGTGGGGCTCCATGCTGAGCGTGGAGCCGGCTTTAGATTTTCTCTCTCTTTCCCTCTACCCCTCTCCCCGCACCTCTAAAATAAAAATAAAATAAAATAAAACTGGTAAAACTGTACACACAAAAAAAAAGTCCAAACACTTGATGGCAGCTCTCAATCAAGCATTTCTATTTTTTTTTTTCAACTATTTGTATGGATAGGTAATTAGCATTAACCATCAAATAAATGTTGAGTTCCTACTGGAAATCTCGGTATCCTTGAAATGCTATTAGTTTTCTGATTGGCCCTTATAATGTGCTATGGACCATAAAATGGATTATGTTCTCATAATCCCTTAACAAGAAGCTTAACAAGAGGATGCCTAAAATTCACCTATAGTATTTTCACTTACGTCTACAACTGCTGCTTGGATTTTATTCATAACATCTATCCTATGAAAGAGATAACTTTGAAATTCCAAAAATTTATTTTTGTCAATCAAATATTGCCCCCCCCTCTTATTTTTGAGATTTCTCGGGAGTATTTTTAGGAAACTTTTAATATTGAATAGTCAATAACTGTTTATTGATTAAAATAAAAAACAAATTTATGATACATATAAATACCATAAGTTGCATTTTGTGACTTTCTATGATTCAAACATCCGTACTGTCCATCAACAGAAATTATTCCTTTGCAAAGGCTTTTGAAAGCATCGCTCATTTTCCCTCCTATTCCCCATACATGTGACCTTTAACTTTAAATCTAATGTCTCTACCCTTTTTCGATCATCAAAACACCATTTACAAAGAGCTCAACTTGAGCACAGCTGTACTTTTTAGAAAGTCACACTCCCTGTAAACTCATTCTAATTAATCATTTCTCACCAGTTTAATAATTTTCGAACAAAACAAAAGCAAAAACAGAAGACCTTTAACCACATCAGGAAGCACCCGGGAAGGAATAGGTCTTAACTACATCGTGACTCAAAAGCAGATTGGGAAATGGTGAGTTGTGCCAAGAACAGAAGCGTGCTATGCTGTTGAATTATTTCAGTGCACCGATCACCCAGATTTGGTTTCATACCAAGCGTGCTTTTCTATTTCAAAATTTATCTAAATGGGTCTTAATCCAAACGTCGTTTGTCTTTCATTAAACCAGCTTCCCACTCACTATGGAAAATCATATCGTTGTTATTCCATTCTACTAAAATAAAAATTCTGAATACCATGCTCTTCTCTCATATGCAACCTTTTTAAGTCCTATTTGTGTCTTCTTTGAAATTTTTTTTAATGTTTATTTATTTTTGAGAGATAGAGCACAAGTGGGGTAGGGGCAGAGGGAGAGGGAGACACAGAATCCGAAGCAGGCTCCAGGCTCTGAGCTGTCAGCACAGAGCCCGATGCGGGGCTCGAACCCACGAACTGTGAGATCATGACCTGAGTGGAAGTCAGACGTTCAACCGACTGAGCCACCCAGATGCCCCTGCGTCTTCTTTGGAAGTGATTAATTTATTTGCCACTTGGTGTAAGGCCCTTTTCTCTATGAGGTTATAGTACCAGAATAGCCTCCCAGGAGGCTACCTTGATTCCAGATTGCATGCAGTGTGACAAAAAAAAATTCTACAACTCCAAGGTCTCAATGGCCTTTCTCTGACCCCAAAATGATTCCCATCATTTATTGAATTAAAGCCAAAATACTCACTTCGAAGAGCTTTGAGGAACTTCCATAATCATCCCCACCTTTTCCTTTGGTTCATTGTTATCTCTGGCGATTGTGCCTCTAATTATCCTTATGTTCCAATTTAGAGATTGGCTTTTGTTTGCATTAAATTTGTAAGCTCTTGGGGACAGGGTTATGTAACCGGATGCAAGATAAATATCCAACAAAAACAATAACTTTCCTACATAACAGCGATATCCAATTCTAAAATGTAATAGGAAAAAAATCCCATTTCTAACACCAAAGCAATACTATACCTAGGAATGTAATTAAAGATAAACAGGTGAAGCCTTTATAAAGAAACCTTTATTGAAGGACAGCAAAGAGAACTAGAAAAAATAGAGACATACCATTGATACCCTAGGAGTCTTGATATGCTAAAAAAGTCAACATTTCCCAAATCAGTTTGTCAATCTAAATCAGACTCAAAAAGATTCTATAATTTGACAAGCTGTTTCCAGCTTGTTAAGGAAATAAAGCCAATGGCAAGAACTACCTAAACACTCCTAGGGGGGAAAAAAAAAAAAAAATATATATATATATATATATATATATATATATATATATAATCTAGATTAACTTGCTGTAGCAGATAATCAAACATTTTATAATTATTCAATAATTAAAAGAGTGTTGTCTTGGCACAGCAATAGGAAAATAATAAAAGTGAGTCAAGAAGCAGAATGAGGTATAATAGTGTAAAACATAAGAAAGCTGCATTTCAAACTGATAAAGAAAAGATGGGCTGTTAAATGTCTAAGAATCTTGTAATGTTGTCTATAAAACAGAATATCGAGTAAATTAAAATCTAAACATTAATCACCGAGACTAGCGATTCTGAAACTGTGATAATGGCAAAACAATTTGGAAAAGACTGCATGGTTATCACAGTCGAAGTACTTAAATAAAGTATAATACAGCACTGTGCACCAACATTTAAGGTACACTGACTTGCCCTGACATTTAAAGTTTCCAAGAAACTAAGAAGAATAAGGTAGACTTATTTGGCCTGACATTTAAAGTTTCTGAGCCATACTGCTGCATGGAAAAAGTAAGTGAAATGAACAGACATAACTCCTGATCTTACGTTTTTATAATGAGAGATACGGACGCATGTAAGCAGCGGAAAAGCACCATTGCCTATTGGTAGAGAAGGCATTCCTAAAAAACATGCAAACTTTTCAAAGGAAAACATGTATAGATTTGGTCACATAAAAATGCAAAACCTCTCCAGGTCAAAATAACCCACACACAAAATTAAAACTCAAGTCATATCTGAAAGAAGTATTTTAAAGTGTATAACAGATGAAAGATAAATGGTCATAACATATGAAGAACCATTATGAATAAGAAAAATACCAACAACCCTATAGAAAAATGGGCCTCTGCGGGGCGCCTGGGTGGTTCAGTCAGTTAGGCATCAAACTTCGACTCAGGTCACGATCTTGTGGTTCGTGAGTTCGAGCCCCACATCGGGCTCTGGTGCTGACAGCTCAGAGCCTGGAGCCTGCTTCACATTCTGTGTCTCCATCTCTCTCAGTCCCTCCCCTGCCTCTCTCTCTCAAAAATAAACATTTAAAAAAAGAGAGAGAGAGAGACCTGAGACAGAAACGACCATATGAGGACACAGCAAGAAGGAAACCATCTGCGAGGCAAGGAGAGAGGCTTCAGGAGAGACCAACTCTGCCAACATCTTGATCTTGGACTTCCAGCCTCTAGAACTATGAGAAAACAGATTCTGCTGTTTAAGCCGCCCCGTCTGTGGTATTTGTTATGGCAGCCGTAGGAAACTCATACACACAGTAAGGACTAACCCTAGTTTTTAGGAAACTAACACACGCAATAAGGATTTTGGGAAGATGTCCACCCAACTGAAAATAGAGGTGGGTTCTGGAGCTCTAGAATGAGAGGGGAGAAAGGAAAGAAGTTACAAAGCATATATATGTACTTTCTATATGCTTTCATATTGCTAGAGATGTCAGGGCAGACATTTTTTTTTTCACAATCATAAAAGAACAGAAAAAGGAAAGAGTATCACTCCGGTAAGTAGGGGAACATTCATCGATGGTACGCAAAGTGATACTTTAATCCATTACACAATTTTTTAAACGGGAGAATGCAGACAGTGCGTTTGGAGATCAGTTACGCAGGAACCTCATAGACTTTATATATGGGGTGCATATTTTTGCAAAGACTTAAAATATCCCTTCTATTTTCAGAAGGTACATTCTCACAAAGAAGAAATCTCGCCAGCAAGTCTAATTTTAAGCCTGAGAACCCCAGGAGAAGTCTGTGGTCTCGGTTTCCTCTGTTTCATTTCCACTGCTGCGATCAGCCGGCACCACATTTTGCAAAATCTAGGTTACTCGGAATTAAACAAACACTACACATATGAAACCAGAAACATCCGCACCCCATAAAGGACAGCAGAATCCACAACAAAACTCTCCTGACTTCATCACACACAGCTCTTCCTACCACTGCCGGAACACAGATTCTGATAGATTCTCTTACTGGACAGTTGACCCCAAGGCGTCGCTTTTTGCCTGCGTGGCGAATCGACAGATTCAAGAAAAAGAAGCAGAGGGATGAAGAAGTTGTCATTTCTCCCAACTCTACGACAGCTGGCAACTCTAAATTGTGGGCTAGAAGCGTAAAAATTCCACTCGTAAAAACTCCACTCAAAATACCTCGAAGCCAAATTTTGACCAGAGTTGCCTCCTTATGTTCCACGGCCACCCTCCACCCCCAGCCCACCACCCCCCGGTGATTAGAGTTCGGGATCCAGCAGGTGTTATATCTTCGTTAAACTGAACCTTACTATGTTATTTTTGCCAATGGAAAACCTTGATCTCTTCAGGTCGACTGCCCGAACCACCTTAACATTCAAAATCATAAAACAAGTGAAACACTGAAAAGTATAAAAAGGATGCAAACCATTTTCAATCTTTTCGGTGAGCCTGGGTGGCTCAGTCAGTCGAGCGACCCACTTTGACTTTGATCTCACAGTTCCTGAGTTCGGGCCCCACATCAGGCTTACTACTGTCAGCACAGAGCCCCCTTTGGGTCCTCTGTCCACCCTCTCTGTCCCTGCCCCGAACTGTGCTCTCTCGCTCTCTCTCAAAAACAAATAAACATTTAAAAAATGAAAACAAAATGACAAAAATAAAATAAAATCTTCTTTTAGTATAAAATCAACTTACATGTTTTTAACAGTACCCTCTGGGGGGCGGGGGTGACTTTCTTCCTTTTCTACCATCACTCCATGGGGAAAGAATTAAGATTGTGTTTGACATTTAAAGCGCAGAAAACATTTTGAGAGCTTGATCTATATGGGATATTGTGCACGAAAATGGAAGGGGGAAGGAAAGCCCTCCAGGATCCAGCTGATAATGGAGTAAGGCTGTCAATAAAAAGAAAGCTACACGCAAGTTGATAATTCAAGTGGCAACAATATTACAAAGGTGTGATGCGGGTAAGGACAGGTGCTTTATTCTTCTTGGAAAATAAGGGTTTGGGAGGAGATGCACAGACGCCTTCATTTCGGTGGGGAGGAGAGAACTCTGCAAGCACCTTGAGTAAAGCTTGCCAGGCAGAGGGAGCAGCTCGCAAAAAGGCGGAGGTAAGAGCAGGTTGGGTTCGGTGGGGACAAGAAGCGCTCACGGCTGGCATCCAGCCAGGGGGGAGACCACTGACCGCACTTGGCCTGGGAAAAGACGGGGGACGTGATGTCCGTGCAGTCCTTTCCCTCATCACAAACCAACCAAGAGAGCCCAGTGTCTTCGAGCCTCTCCTCGGCGCCCCTGAACCATGGGACCTAAGCATGGGGACCCGCCACCTCCCTCCCCTCTGACCGCGCCCTCGAGGGCAGGTTCCGTTGAACACACCGGGCTTTAGAGAAGTTACCTGAACATCGCACAGCCTCAAAAGCACCACGAGTCACTTCAGGACCGGTGCCCCAGGCTCCTGGATTAGGGCCACCAAAGGTGCAACCCCTTATCAGGAGAGAGAGAAACAAGGTGTCAGCCGGCTGGCAGGCAGATGCCTTGGGACACCCCAGATCCCCAAAGGCCCTCTTGATCTTTGACCCATGAGCCTTCTGTGTACATGTATGTGCATGTAGGGCACATTTCCAAATTGCTCGCAGTTTCAAAAGTAACCTAACGAATCGTCACTCAATGCTAGTTAGATGATTTCGGTGAAAATCCGTGGGTTTTCACTAACGGGTGGGATTCACTGCCCTTCTGGCCTTTGGCTGCTGGTTGATAGGGAGTTAGTGGCTTTATTAGGGAAGCACCTCACTTAGCCTTGCTTGCATGCCACGCTGGGTTAGATCCTGCGAAGAAAACAAGGACTAAGCTCAGAGGAAAAGAGAGCCCGCCTGCTGGAAATATTTTTTGACATAAAAAGTAAATTTCGGTTAAAGACATGGAGAAGGCTGTTCCCAAACAGAAAGGGATTACTGCTCTGTCAGAAGTCCTTTCAAGCTTAGTTGATGACGGTGTGGTTGTCTGGGAGAGGATCGGAACGTCCAACGATTATTGGGCTTTTCCAAGTAAAGCTCTTCCTGGAGGAAATGTAAGTAGGAGGTTCTGGAATCTCAGTTATCCAATCGTAAGCACCCAGACCTACCAAACAGCATCCGGAAACTAAGATGAGTTGGCAGGAGCCAACCATGCTAGAAAAAGAGCTTTTTTTCTTTTTAACTTTGAGACCAAAGGGAATAGCTAAGGGCAGCAGTAGAAAAATACAAAGAATGTGACCCGGAAGTCAGAGAGGAAACACACCAAGAAAATAAAGTAGCCAAAGAAGCTGTTAACAGAAGGAGCGATCACATATTTGCAAAACTCTTGGGCCCAAAGAGAATTTGGATTTGAAAAAAATAAATTGACAACAAAATTTTGGGATTCGAGGGTACTCTGACGAAAAGCGTTGAAATATTCGATGTTGGTGAAGGCGCTTGTGAGTATGTATATTTTTATATCACCCAATTAAGTGTACTGAATTGTCACTTACCTAAAACTGTGTTTATCATTTTACTAATTTTAAATGAAGTAACAAGCGTAAAACAAAAAAATCTCTCCTCCTCGCCTCCTGCTTCCTAGCGCTGTCTTTTATTATTTCTTTCATATTGTCTTGACTTTCGGGTCTCGCTTTACCTGTGTGGCCCCATCCTCTACCAACCCACACCCTTTCCAGGCGTTCTCCCCTTTGCGGAGGACTGTTTTTATACTAACAACATGGCACACACTGGGTGACCAAGGGAGACTTGTCTGCTGTGGCTAAAGTGCTCGCCTCAGCTCATCGGCTAACAGGATTCCAGCCCCAAGTGGACTGGACATCAGATGGTATGTGTTCTGTTAAGATATTTGGACTGGAGCATAGAGGCCACCGAGATCTACAGACACGTCACTCTAGGAACCAGATGAATAGATCCAAAGGGGCCAAAGCCAGACGCTCAATGACGAGCTTGTCTTCAAAGTAGTTTTTATAGGAAAAAGCAACTCATATTCATCTAAGGTAATAGGAATTATTATGAGATATTTGAATGGAAAACGTCAATCTTTTTTTTCCTAACCAGGTATTGTCAGAGTGCAGAGACAGAAAGAGATTTAAGATCACCCCCAGGTAATCACCTGCCCCCCAGCTTTGTGGGATGCTCTTAGTTGAGAGAAGGAACAGAGGGAAAAGAGCAGTTCAAAAGATATGTGCACTTAATTTTAGGCCAGGTGCATTTGAGGCATCTGTAAAATTTTGTCAAAACCATACATCATAGAAATAAGCAAATTATAGGGGCGCCTGGGTGGCTCAGTTGGTTAAGCGTCCGACTTCAGCTCAGGTCATGATCTCGCGGTCAGTGAGTTGGAGCCTCGCGTCGGGCTCTGGGCTGATGGCTCAGAGCCTGGAGCCTGCTTCCGATTCTGTGTCTCCCTCTCTCTCTGCCCCTCCCCTGTTCATGCTCTGTCTCTCTCTGTCTCAAAAATAAATAAACATTAAAAAAAAAAAAGAAATAAGCAAATTATTTTCAATTTGAGCAATATTCTTAGGCAGCTGTGTACCATTACAGCACTGAGCCTTTACAAACTGTATTAATCACAGTAAAGTTTGTTTTTAAAATGTTAGCTAAGATGGGTACAAGCAGTAATATTAAATGTTAATACAATACCTATTTTTGATTAAAATAATAAATGGTATCTGCCATTGGGAAAATCATTAGCAATTTATTTTTTAAAACTAAAGCTATTATCAAATATTAGCAGTGAAGGAAAACGCATCTAGCATTCATGCTGTTGACTTTTTTCCACTTAATATTAAACATCAAAAGGCAATTAATTTTCTAAAAATTTACTTTATTATGGTTTATGAAAGGAAAAGCGAAATGCTCTATTTAGCCTGAAACACCGTGAGTAAGATACCAGCAATCTCTGGAGACCACATATGCTTCTTCACCATGAACAGTGATACCAAAATACGTGCAAACATTTTCTAGAGGAAAAAAAACCAACTTATAAATAATAGCATTGAAAATTTTCTTGAATGAAATTTTAGGAAAAATAACTCAAAATATTTTCAACTACAACTACGAAGATCTGAAGGTTATATGTCAAGTATTTTACCAGCCAGGGAAGAAACAAGTCACTAAAATTTTTCTACTTGAGTTTGAAAAAAAAAAAAAAACACCCACTATTGAAAGAATACACAGGTGGAAAGTGAGTAAAAACACGCACGAATTACAATATGTGAAGAACTCACTAAGGGTTCTGCTCTGCGCTTTATGCACAATTATAAAATTTATGCCTCAAAACAACATATGAGAGGTCTTATTGGTTTTGTTTTACAAATCAATAAACTTTGTCCCAAGGGAGGGCCATTACCTACCCTGAGTTACACCGGCGGGATTTTCAGCAGGTTTATAGGACCCCAACTTGCTTTCATGCATCCACTGAACAAACATTTCAGTGTCTGCTGAGTGGGGAACTGCACTAGGCAGCGGATATGGAACAGTGAAAAAACTGGCAAAAAATATATACCTCAGTGGAGCCTGCATCCTAGGGGGAGAACAGCCCATAAACACAAAAATAAGTAAAACAATATGCTATTAGTAGAGAAACGTTGGGCTGCGGGGGGCAACTGGGTGGCTCAGTCAGTTAAGAGTCTGACTCCATTTCAGTTCAGGTCACGATCTCACAGTTCTTGGGATCGAGCCCCACGTCAGCTCGACACTGACAGGACAGAGCCTACTTGGGATTCTTTCCCCTCTCTGCCCCTTCCCCTGCTCTTTCTCTCTTTCTTTCATAAATCTGCTTATTTATTTATTTTAAGAGAAATGATAAGTAAACATTTTCTTTATTTTGAGAAAATAAATAGGCATACTTGTTTATTTTGAGAGAAAGAGCACATGTGCGAGTGCCCACGAGTGGGGGGAGGGGCAGAGAGCGAGGGAAAGAGAGAGTCCCAAGCAGGCTCTGCACCATCAGCGTGGAGACTGACCTGGGGCTCAATCCCACAGACTGTGAGATCGTGACTCGAGCTGAAATCAAGAGTCAGGCATTTAGCCGACGGAGCCGCCCAGGGGCCCCAATAAACAAACATTATTTTTAATGTTTACTTATTTTTTTTTAATTTTTTTAACGTTTATTTATTTTTGAGACAGAGAGAGACAGAGCATGAATGGGGGAGGGGCAGAGAGAGAGGGAGACACAGAATCGGAAGCAGGCTCCAGGCTCTGAGCCATCAGCACAGAGCCCGACGCGGGGCTTGAACTCACGGACTGTGAGATCGCGACCTGAGCCGAAGTCGGCCGCTTAACCGACTGAGCCACCCAGGCGCCCCAATATTTACTTATTTTTGAGAGAGAGAGAGAGAGAGACAGAGTGTGAATTGGAGAGGGGCAAAGAGAGAGGGAGACACAGAATCCAGAGCAGGCTCCAGGCTCTGAGCTGTCAGCCCAGGGCCCCAAGCGGGGCTCGAACTCACGAACCGTGAGATCATGACCTGAGTTGAAGTCTGACATTTAACTGACTGAGACACCCAGGCGCCCCTGAAAAACATTTTTTTTTAAAGAAGAAGATCAATACTTGGGAGAAAAAATAAGGTGAAGAAGCAGAACAGCCAGTGCCACAGGTCGGACGGGCTGAGGCTTTAAAAGGGACAGTATGGGAAGGCTTCATCATGAAGGTGACAACTGAACAAAGACTTAGAAACGCTGATTGAGAACAGGTGTCATGGGGACATGTGGGGGAGGAGCAACGCAGGTAGCAGAATGGGAACATCGCCATGACACTGAGGTGAAACGTGTCCAGTGGTCAAGGAGCACCAAAGTGGCCAGGAGAAGGAAGGTAGCAACAGTGATGACAGAGAAGCTTCTGCCCGGAGGTCGTTTGATGTTGGAGGGTTTGAGCAGGGGGACGACACGCCCAGAATTCAGCTATGAAGTGACACTCTAGTTGACAATACTCTGGGGAGAGAGAATGGGGAAAGAGAGCACGTAGACAGAAGCGTTAAGTGTCCATTAAAATGGTTTGAGGAAGAGGACAGCGGTGGCTTAGACCAGGGCATAGGAGTGGAGGAGTGACAAGTGTCAGTGGATATTTTAAAGGTAGAGCCAAGAGAAGTTTCCTGATGACTGAATTTGAAGTGTGAGAGCAAAAGGAAAGAATCACGGATAACTTGGAATTTGGAGCCAAGCCAATTGGAAGATCAAGTCGCCAGATGCAGGAGAGTTTGGAGAATCAAGACTGCAATTTGGGCAGATTTTGAAGATTTCACCTAGAACACGGGATACATGATCAGATATTGGAGGACGGGACTGAGCTGAAGGTAAAGATTTGGGAATAGATACTGTAAGGCTGATATCTAATGCCGTGAACCTGGGTGTGATACAGATGAGGTCCAAAGAGGAGGGTCAGCAGGGGAGAAGAGAGGAAGAAGAGCACAAGATTCTGGAGGAAACCCAAGTAAAGACAAAGCTTCAAGGGTCAGAAGTCCTCTGCATCCGTGTCCTCTGCTAGAGCAGGTGGGAACAGGAAAAGGCCGCTGGTTTCACATACTGCAGTTGTTGTGAATAAAGCAGTCTCCGGGCAGGGTGGAAATAAACACTTTCAAGTGGTTTAAGAGACAATGGCAAAAAAAGGGACTGGAACGAACACGGATGCAAAAACCCTCAACAAAATATTACCAAATCCAATCCAACAATATACAAAAAGAATTGTATACCATTACCAAATGAGATTTATTCCAGGTATGCAAGATTGGTTCAACATTTGAAAATGTAATAATATAATACATCACATCGACGTGTTGAACATGCAAAATAACGTGATTATCGTATCAATAGATGCAGAAGAAGCATTTGACAAAATCTTACCCCATTCACGATAAAAGTTCTCAGTAAACTATGGACAGAGGGGGATCTTCTTCAACTTGATAAGGGATATCTACCAAAAACCTACAGCTAGCTTCATAATTAATGGTAAGAAACTCAATGCTTTCCCACTAAGATCAGGAACAATGAAAGGATGTCTCCTTCCAACACTCCTGTTCAACATCAAACTGAAGTTCTAGCTAATGTAACAAGACAAGAAAAAGAAATAAAAGGTACACAATTTGGAAGGAAGCAAAGGAATTGAGGATGGTAAGGAGGTAACTCTTTAGTAGTTTGGGTACAAAGGGTGTAGCTGGAGAAGAGGTGGCCTCAAGAGAAGTTTATTTGTGTTTTAAAGATGAGGGGAGTAATTAAGTATGAAAAGAAACATTGATGCTACAGAGAAGAGAATTGCTGAAGAAATGCCCCTAATCAAGCCACCAAAGTGTTAAGAACCATGTGTGTATGGCAATTTTGTCATCACTGGTTGTTTTTTAAACATGAGCCTCTGTAAGGATCTCTCTCTCTCTCTCTCTCTCCCTCTCTCTTTCTCTCTGTATTTCTTTCTTACTTTCACTTGTTTTCTTTTTGGACATATCTCTAGTATTTTTTTTAACCCAAGACAGAAGTAAATTTGGAAATTATGTCTTCTATAAGTATACTGACAATGACAATTTTATGATGGGTATCTTGGTAGTCCTATGCAAGTCTTTTTAAAAATATCTTATGCAAAACTGGGAAAAAATGTTATAATTGCCTTTAGCGTATAACATACATGAAAAAAATTTAATTTTATTCAACTAACAGAACCACTTTCATACTATATTTTTTGTTTTAATTTTTTTAATGTTTATTTATTTTTGAGACAATGCGAGAGACAGAGTGCAAGCAGTGGAGGGGCAGACAGAGGGAGACACAGAATCAGAAACAAGCTCCAGGCTCTGAGCGGTCAGCCCAGAGCCCGACGCAGGGCTTGAACTCACGAACCGTGAGATCATGACCTGAGCCGAAGTCAGATGCTTAACCGACTGAGCCACTCAGGCGCCCCATTTTCACACTATACTTTAAAAATCTTTCTCCATCAATCCAACCTCTGCCACACCTGTATCTCTAACCCATCTCTAGCTTCAGATTTTTTTTTTAATTTTATTTCCAAGAATGTGGCATGAATTACACAGACGTGCACTGTTTATTGCTACCCATGTGTGACAACTGAACCAGATTGCAAAGCACTATTTTCTGTTTCTTTTGTTTACATCATAGAATGAAGCCTGTTAATCAATAATATTATCTGGAATCATATTTCTGATAATATATTGATATAAGTCTATATTGGTACAATATATATAAATACACACACACACACAAAAATATTTTTAATTAACAAGAGGAAATAGATCAAAATAGATATAATCACATAGATACAAATCACAGAATCTTGTAAAGAGCTTATTTTTATCTTTTAAATAACTCCTTCCCATTAAATCTTTACCCAATCTATTAAAGAGCGCAAAATTGACTGACTGAGGGTCTACCTCCCCGCCCTATCAGATGCAATTAGAAAACGTTTTAAAACAGAGGCAGGACCAAGGAGGGAAAGCAGTAAGCCCTGGGTAACCTCTACCCTGAATAATTAATAACCACTAAAAAGCAACTGTGTTTGGAGAAAGCTAGCATTCAGATCCCAAGGCCTGTATTTCTTTATTGACTTTGCCAGTGGCTCGCTGTCTGAACATTGACAGGCAGCCAGCCTGTCTAGGCCTCCATTTCTTCACATATATAACGAGGGGATCAAAATAGAACTTCTGGTTCTGAAACTTCATACCGGCATTATTGCCATTCGGAGCAATGTTTGAGGTTATACATGAGTGAACTCCGGTTTTGTATACATATTTTAAACTCAGGGTAGCATTTTTATATTCAAATTTGACATTACTGAAAGCTTTATTTCCCATGACCTTATTCTCTATGCAAATGGACTGACTCATGGATGTATTGGACTGATGTGACACTTTTGGGTTCCTCTGTGCAGGGGAGGCTCGAATATTTACACCTTTTCCTTCCTCCCCAGAACCAGTAAGCTCGGAAGATTTAGTAATAACAAGAGACCATTTTCACACAACAATCATGAGAATGGAAATAGCGACATTGTCCCCAGGGGACCTCCAGGGGCTGTAGCATAAACAAAAGGTTTAGTCTGCCTTTCCAGCAAAGGGATCCTAAATGTAATATCTCAGGTTTTGTCTATTGGTATAGCAGACTGGAAAGAAAATCAAATCAAAATGAAACACAAAACTCATTACAGGTGAAAGGCGAGGCTGAGATGAAGGCATTTCTGAAATAAGTAACAAAACGCAGGTGCATGGTTTATAAACATTTACTTTTCTCAGGAGATAGAATCAAGGCCACAACGGATAACAAAAATGCAAATCAGCACGCTAGGCCAGTAAACATCTGAAGAAAGAACAATATTTGTTTTCAGGTTCTCACGAGCTGCCGGAAAATGTTAGCAAAAATAGCAAACTTCTTCTTGGCCCAGCAATTTTAAAAACAGCCCACTTTTAAAAATGCCCGCTCCACGGGGCGCCTGGGCGGCTCAGTCGGTTAAGCGTCCGACTTCAGCTCAGGCCATGATCTCGCGGTCCGTGAGTTCAAGCCCCACATCGGGCTCTGTGCTGACAGCTCAGAGCCTGGAGCCTGTTTCGGATTCTGTGTCTCCCTCTCTCTCAGGCCCTCCCCTGTTCATGCTCTGTCTCTCTCTGTCTCAAAAATAAATAAATGTTAAAAAAAAAATTAAAAAAAAAAATAAAAATGCCCGCTCCTCGCGAGGGACCCGTAAAGGGTTTGACTCCATCGTGAACAAAATGGGAATTGGTGAATGGGTTTCAATCATCATGACCGACATCAACTAACACACACATTATCCTCTGTTTGTAGATGAGTAGTTAAAACTCCTAATGTATTTATGCCATTTTTTAAGTTATAAAAAACATTACGAGCATTACCTTGTTGCATCATTCATTCATTTCAATCATGTTTGTATGAGTACTGTATTGCTGTGTTCCGGCCCTTTACGAGACACCAGGGAATCAGTAATGAGTGAGATGAGAAATGCCATTATCCTCGCAGAGCTGACACTTGACAAATTCTCAAACCAGTTTTCTGAGCTTGGCAGAGTAAGTGGTCTTGTCTGTGGTTTACAGAGGAAGAAACTGGTAAGCAGCAGAGTCCGGACCTAAACTCAGGCCTTCAATTCCAAGGTCAAAATGACTTATGCTAGATTCTTCTTGATGTAAAAGGCAGACCAGAGGCTGAAACAGCATGACCGATGAGAGCCACGAAACAGATATCACATGATATATTTGCAGTGTGATTTTAATGACAATGCCTCATCGATAGCCAAGGCTGAGTTTAGGCTCCCAGTGAACGCTGATGAATAAAAAAGACGTGAAGTAAGGTGTTCACTTCAGGGGAAACTGGGAAAGGGTATACGGGAATTCTCTGTGCTATCTTTGCAACTTTTCTGTAAATCTGAAAATATTCCAAAATAAAAAAGTTTAATTTTAAGAAGGGCATATGAGGGTGCCTGAGTGGCTCAGTCAGTTGAGCGTCCGACTCCTGATTTTCAGCTTAGGTCACGATCCAGGGTCGTGGGATCGAGCTCCACGTCAAGCTCCATGCTGAGCGTGCAGCCTGCTTAAGATTCTCTCTTGGGACTCTTAAATACAGAGAACAAGCTGAGGGTTGATGGGGGTGAAGGGCGGGGGACAGGCAAAATGGGTGATGGGCATTGAGGGGGGCACTTGTCGGGATGAGCACCGGCTGTTGTATGTAAGTGATGAACCACAGGAATCTACTGCTGAAGCCAAGAACACATTGTACACATTGTATGTTAGCTAACCTGACAATAAATTTTTAAAAAAGAAACAGAAAAAAGATTCTCTCTTGGGGCGCCTCGGTGGCTCGGTCTATTAAGTGTCCCACTCTTGATTTTGGCTCAGGTCACGATCTCTTGGTTCATGAGATCCAGTCCATGCCTGCACAGACAGTGCACAGAGCCTGCCAGGGATTCTCTATCTCCCTCTGTCTCTCTGCCCGTCCCTCACTTACACGTGTGCACGCGTGCACTCTCTCTCTCTTGCTGTCTCTCAAAATAAATTTTTTAAAAAAAGGTTCTTTCTTTCCCTCTGCCCCTCTCCCTGGCTCACACACTCTGTCTCTAAAATAAAAAAAAAAAAATTACAAGTTAAAAAAAATTAAAAAATAAAACAAAAGACAAGAAATAGCAAGTATTGGAGGGGTTGTGGTGAAAAGGGAACCTTCATGCATTGTTGGTGGGAATGTAAATTGGTACGGCCACTATGGAAAACAGCAGGCAGTTTCCTCAAAGGTCAAAAATACAACTACCGTATGATCCAACTATTTCACTTCTGGATATTTATCTGAAGAAAATGGACTCTAATTTGAAAAGGTATATGCACCCACCATGTTTATGGATATGTATGATATGTTTATGTTTATGTATATGCACCCACGATGTCTATGTTATTGACAATAGCCGTGATATGGAAACAACCTAAGTGCTCGTCGATAGATGAATGGACAACGAGTGATGTACATACACAGTGGAAACCTACTCAGCCATAAAAAAGGAAGGAAATCTGGCCATTTGTGACAACATGGATGAACCTTGAGGACATTATGCTAAGTGAAATAGGGTGGACAGAGAAAGACAAATATACGATACCACCGAAATGTGGAATCTGAAAACAAAAAGAAAACTCATGGATACAGTGAACGAACTGGTGTTATCACAAAGGAAGAGAGATGGGGGTGTGGAAAGGGTGAAGGGGGTCAAGTGTATGGTGACCTATGGTAAGTAGACGTACTGTGGTGATTATTTTGTAGTACAGTAAAACCTTGGATTGCAAGTAACTGGCTCTGTGAGTGTTCCGCAAGACGCACAAACATTTCTAATAATTTTTAACTTGATAAACGAGCCACGTCTTGCAATATGAATAGTACGTGACGACGAATGTCACATGATCACCAGTGACCCAGTGGTTCTTTTCTCTCTCTGTCTCTCTTTCTCTCTCTCTCTCTCTCTACGGGATTGTGAGTGATCATCTCCCACGCTCGGATGCTCAGTCTCAGGCCGTGGTGTTTGGCAGAAATCAGTGATTTTTCACAACGTTGCAAAGTGCTCACACATGGCCCTAGTGTATTTTCTGTCACTTCAAAGTATCTATGGTTCCTTTGCTTTTCCATACCAGAGTAAGCTTTGCTTCATTCTCAGTCAGGTTGCCTACAGATATAGACCCTTTGCTGCCTTATTGCCAGTTGCATTAAATACAATAAATGACAAGAGTGTGTTAATACTGTGCTGTAGTCTGCATCCATGTGAGTGTGTACAATGGCCCCCATACAGAAAGAGATTCCACTGAGCCAATAGGGAGCAGTGATTATTCCACTAGTGATAGTGAAAGTCGTCCTATACAATAACCCTCCTCTCTTGCCTCCCTTACACCAGCCATGAAGGTTTTCAAAGGCAAATACATCTTTTTTGCAAAAGATGGATAAGTCAGCTTTTTCCCAATGGAAGAGCCCTCAGCCCAATCAGGTTCATCCTAACAGAGCAGGAATACAAGATCAAAAACAACAAAGTCAAGTTAAGGAGGGGGTGGTAAGCCATGGAAGGCACAGAGGGTCTGAGCGAGGAGGCCCATGAAACTGACCGTAGTAAAAAAAATACTATAGATGCGTATCAGCACACTCCCAAACACATCTCCTCAGGCCAATCCCATTGTCAAGATTACCACCCCCTCCACCTACCCAGCAGGTTGGACCCCTGCTGGGCCCAGCACTGGAAGTGGGAGCCCAGCACAGTGCCTCTTCCCTCAGGTACACGATAACCAAGTCTTGAGAGAATGCCCTGCGGTTCCCTCACCCTGTGACGAGTTGGGAGAGCACAAGCCTAAGTGATGTGCAGCCCCCCGCTTTGGAGACTCCAGCCCGCTGGGTAGGGGTCCAGTCAGCACCATTTTCCCAGGCCTCCACCCGTTCCCATCGCACCTGCCAACACCAGGTGACTGATTAGCTAAACTGATAAATAATATTCCCATTTCCAGTAACAGAGTAAAGAAAAAAAAAAATGTTTGCATTCACTCATACTTTGCCATTTTTAAACTTACTCTCAATGACTTAAAGATGTAATTAACATGCAAATTTATGAGCAAGGGAAATATTAGGAGCACAAAGGTGTTTCCTGGTCCCTAAATTCACTCCGCATAGGATTTGACTATTTTAGAGCCAATAAAGCCGTGCTGGTTCATGTCATGGTGAATCTAACGTTTTTGGGTAATTTCTCACAAAGGACTCAGAATGAAAGGAGACTAAGTATACCCAATGTATATATTCATTGAAAATAAACATTTTAATATCTAAAAAATTCTACAGAGCTTCATCTTCCAAAACTGATAATGAAAATGAGCTCAAAGTTCCAGGAAGGAATGCAGTTCCTTAGATCAAGACACCTTGATTTTAGCCCAGCATTTACATCTCTGGTCTACAGAAGTGTGAGATAAACTTGTGTTCTCTTGAACCACCAAATTTGTGGTGTGTTACACATCAATAGAAAAACTCATGCAACAGTCATACAATATCTGTTTACAGAGGAATTTCCTGACACAAAAATAGAGTAGACTACCCTCTACATAATATGACTCTGAGCTTCTCCAAGGACCGTGCTGAAAATGCCTATAGCTTCTCATCTGAAATTGTACTTATTTAGCCCAAGTAAAAATGTTCAACTGTTATCACTAATTTATATACAAGTATGAATGAGCACTGATTGCCTTCAGTTAGAAGACTCTGATAGAACATGGATAGAAGAGGGATGGATAAAATAATGTAACTACTGTGGTTGGGTCAGGTACTAAGTAGTTGGGGTTCTCTGGAAAAACAGAACCAATAGTATATAAAAAATATTATTATAAAGCATTGGCTCAGGTGAGAGGTTGAGAGGTCCTACCGTCTGCCATCTGCAAGATGGAGACCCAGGAAAGCCATTGGTGTAAATATTCCAGTCCAAGTGCAGGTGAAATGAGATGTCCTGGCTCACTCGGGGGGGGGGGGGGGGGAGGGGGGTAGCAGGGGGTGGCGGGAAGGGATGAATTCCTTCTTCTTCCACTTTTTGTTCTTCAACCCTGCAAGAAGAGATTGGATGAGACCCACCCACAATTTAAAGGATAATCTACTAAACCAAGAGTTGAAACGCTAATCTCAGCTAGAAATATTCTCACAGACACACAGAGAAATCATGTTTAATTTGGACACCCCATAGCCAGCCAAGCTGACATAGAAAATTAACCATCATGGAGACAGTGTGGAAGGATCTCTGGAGCAAAAACCATCTTTGTCACAATTTGATCAAGCGTTAGTTGTAACGATCAGCTTGTTGTGACCAAAGAATGGCAAATGACTCAATGTAACTAACATCAGGGGGTCTTCTGCCATATCTATAAAACCTCTGGACAACATTTGGTAATATTCTCCACTTTTCTTATTGGTTTTTAAGTAAAAAGATGATTTAGATAAAAAGTAGCATTTTCAAAAGGCATATTATCCTTATTGAAATGTTGTTTTCTACAATTTTTATGAAGAAATAAATATTTGTATTTGCTACTTCGAGGAAAAAACAAGAGTCTTAGGCAAGTTATTTAATGTCTCTAGGCCTCAGTCAGCAAAATGAAAAGGCGACCTATGGAAATATTTGCAAATCATAAATCTGAAAAGGGGTTAATATCCAAAATACATAAAGAACTCATACAACTCAAGAGCAAAAACGAAAACAAAAGCAAAACAAAATGAAATCCCAAATAATCCAATTAAAAATTGGGCAGAGGAACTGAATAGACACTTTTCCAAAGATCGTATACAGGTGGCCAACAAGTACATGAAAAGGTGCTCAACATCACTAGTCCTCAGGGAAATGCAAATCAAGATCACAATGAGGTATCACGTCACATCTGTTAGAATGGATATGATCAAAAAGACAAGCAATGACAATTGGGTGTAGATGTGGAGAGAAGGGAATGCTTGTGTACTGTTGGTGGAAATGGCAACTGGTACAATCATTGTGGGAAACAGTATGGGGTTTCCTCAAAAAATTAAAAATAAAACTACTACATGATTCAGCAATTTCAGTTCTTGGTATTTATCCAAATGCAATGAAAACACTAATTTGAAAATGTATCTACACCCCGAGTTTTTTTTACACAATTATCTACAATAGCCCAAGACATGGAAACATCCTAAGTGTCCATCCATAGATGGATGAGAAGATGTATTGTATATATACAATGAAATATTACTCAGCTGTAAAAAAAAAAAAAAAAAAATGAAGAAAATTCTGCCATTTGTGACAACATGAATGGACCACAAGGGCATCATACTAAGTGTAATAAGTAAGGGGAAGACAAATACTTTATGGATATGCAGACTCAAATAAATAAGTAAATAAATAAACAAACAGACCAAATTAAGAAATCGTAAGTTCACAGATACAGAGAGCAGATTGGACAGATTGATCATTCACAAAGGCAGAAGTGATCAAAAGGTACAAACTCCCAGTTATAAGATAAATAAGTCCTGAGGATGTAATGTACAGCATGGTAACTATAATTAACAATACTATATTATATATTTGGAAAGTTGCTCAGGGTAGAGCCTGATGCAGGGCTAGATCCCATGATCCTAGGATCATGACCTAAGCCAAAATCAAGAGTGGGACACTCAACCAACTGAGCCATCCTGGCACCCCTAAACTGCTGTTTTCTCCTCTTACTCTCATAAACCAAGATGTGATGGACACCCTTGTGGTTTTCTCATTATTTTCTATGGTTAAATTTCTAGACTTGAATTTACCCTAGGTCAAAGGACGTTTACTTTCAAAATTTTGATGCATGTTGCTAAATTGTTCTCTGGAAAGTTTGTACCAATTTTCACTATCACCATCAGTATATGAGCTAGCCCGTCTAACCAACTCTGATGCTAAATAAAATAACACAAACTCCCACATTGAGATAGTAACATCTATGATCTCTCTCTCTCTGTGTCTCTCTCTTATGCATATATACATGAGCACTAGTCCTTCTCAGATAATTTATCTTATCATTTTTTTGTATAATTAAACATATATATATATATATATATATATATATATATATATATAACATTTTGGCTAAAAAGAATTTTCAAATGAAGAAACATGTACAGAATGCTCCGTATCTCATCAAGATATATGCATAGGGAAAAGTATGGAAAAACATCCCCCAAGATATTACTAATGATTATTTTTTTTTAGAGAGAGAGAGAGAGCGAGCGAGCACACACATGCAAGCGGGGGATGGGCAGAGGGAGAGGAAGAGAGAGAATCTTAAGTGGTTCCACACCCGCATGGGGCCTGACGCGGCACCTGGCGCTGGGTTCCATCCCCCGACGGTGAGATCATGACCTGAGCTGAAATCAAATGTTGGATGCTTAACCCACTGAGCCACCCAGGTCCCCCTAAGGAACGATTAGATAGTGGCAGCCCTCAGGGTGATTTGCGTTTTCGTCTTCACAATTTTTAGTTTCCAAATTTTTAACAGTTCATTATAATGACGCCATATTGTATAGAAAGAAATGAGCACCATTAAAGAAAAACACCCGGTGATCAATTTTCCATTGAAAGGAATTCTATCCTTTAAAGGAAAACCTCTTTGCCGGTTCTTCCTGGGGGAACCTACCGAAGTGCAAGGAGGTGCTACTGAGCACATGAGTCAACAGGAAGTCTTCGCTCCATAAGAACAAGGTGCGGGGCTGCAGAACGAGCATGCGCACTGAAAGCATCCAAAGCAACCAGCCATCGGAGGGGAAAAGTAAGATCGGGCTGTGACTTTTACAAGTGTTTGTCAAAATACCGCATTCTGCCTTACCGCCAGTTATAGATGCAAAAGTGAAAAAGGGCCAAATAAATATTCATTCACTGTAATTTAAACATGAGGAAGATTGAGGATCAAATCACTTTCTATCTTGGGGAAAAACAACTTCAGTTTGAACGCTGCTTGCCTTCTTTTTCTCATATGACTTACAATATGAGGTAAACATCTTTTCGATGTCATTCTGTCTTGATGTCTTTGATGTTTTCCCTTCTAAGCGGATTGGCTTCTGCTATTTTACCCTTTGTGCTTTTGATGCCATGAAACGTCGTCAAGAATTCCTTCAATGTGAAGTTTTTACCAGCATCACTGCCTCTGGGTCCCTGTCGTCCTTCCGCCACACCACGTTCCGCATTAATGTTGTTGATAAGTTCCCTTCACTAAGTTCCTCGGCTGCACACCTCGGTTCTCTCCTTTGGGGACAGTGTTAACATCCCCACAGTCGGGCATACAGTCTGTAATTCCATTTAGGCTTGATCCAAATTTTACTTCCACGATTAGCGATTTTTGTGTCTTGGGTGCACTATCATCTTTGTTGGCCAATTTCCTTCCCCGAGTATTTTCTCAAAATGGAGCATGGGCTTATCACGGGGAGACAAAGGAGGCAACACAACCACCCGCTTTACTGTCTGTGTGTGGACTGGATAACAGACGTGCAACGACCCGTCCCCCACTGACTTTGGAAGACGCGGCGTATCAGGGGCAGGGGGGTACAACTGTTGCTTATGTAATGACGTGAGCGCCAAAGAGCTAGCAGCTAAGTTTGTACTCTGGCAATTTGCAGTTAATGCATCCTGGTGACCAAAATTTGAACTGTGTTGTTGGGGGACTGGCTGGTTAAGCTACACCGGGGTAACTGAACATTCATGCATCTTAGAACCATGCAAGACGAGAAGTGCCTGTATTTGGTCTTGACTTGCCTATGTCAACAATTTGGAGTCGTTTTGGGGAGTGAATAGGACGCAATCCCTGCCTCCTATTCGCCATTTCTATGAAAAATCTTTCCTTGAACTGCTTGCCATGGTGGCTAGATGTCTGCTGATGATCAGCCACCCCTTGGTGCGCATACACGGCCCTCATTTGGTCAATAAGTACTGAATGTTTACCATTCTGTGCACAAGGAATACGGTGGGAAATAGGTAGAGACGGCCCCTCACAAATGGAGCCCACAATATGATCAAGAGACTCAGAAAACAAAATGAACAAATAAAGACATGATTGTTTGTGAAACTTCCTTTGGAAAACATGGAAAAGATGATGTGATAAAAGTAAAGCCAACATGGAGTGGAGAGAAACTGGGTTAAGGGTGAAAGTGAGCAAGGACCCCCTCTGATTTTAAATCAACTAAAAGCCCTGTACGATGAGAAGGAACCTGGTTACAGCTAATGAAAATAAAAATGAGTTTGGTTTGAGAACAAGGAAGGAGTGTGGCAGGGTCCCACGAGTGAGGAGAGAAGTAATGGGACATGAAATGGGGGAATGGGCCAGATCACATAAGGCCTTACAGGCTGTGGCAAGGAGGAGGGTTTTATTCTACCTACAATGGGAAAACATTGAAAATTTTTATGCAAAGGGTTGGCATGATAAGAGCTTCATTAAGATGGAAATATATCTGGGAAGGGTGACAAGCTGTTGCCAGTTGGAAATAGAAATGATAATTCTGTAGCTGAGCAAAAAGAAATAATTTTGGATGATGGGTGCCAGCCACACTGAGTAAAACTAATTGGAATACCACAGTGTAAGGATGGGGATGTGCCAGGGTGCCAAGGACCAGCATGAACACAATAGGTGCTTTCCGGGCAGGAGGCAGAAATACACTGCCAGTTTGCTCTCCTGGCTGGGTGATCCCAGCCAACAGCAATCACTGCACTAAAGACGTAGAAACTTCCTACCAAAATGGCATTTTTGCTACCCCGAAGGTTGCCATTTTCCTTTTGTATTTTTGTCACTAACCCAGATCCCCCACACCCAACACAGATAACAGGCAGCTAAGCAAGAAGACGTAAAAGTGAGAACCAGGAAAAAGTATTACTTAACTCTGTTTCCAAAATCTACAAAAGAAGCCGAATCTTTCCCCCGTGCTTGGGGCCTTGAAAGTAAATAACGGATTTCTATAAACTCAAAGGAAATCAAACCTAGAACCCTTCCTATAACATTGTAAGATACAGTCCTTTTGGCAATAGGAACCCTTTGTTCTTTCTGTAAGGTGACAGAATAGAGACTACTTGGGCTTCAAAGTCAAATGGGTTTAGAGTCACATTCCAGGGGTAAACCATTTCATTTCTTTGGACCTCAGCTTCCTATTTATATGGAAAATAAATATTGTAATCATACAGACCCCCATGCCCTTCTGAAAAACCTTCCTCTCCTTTCTCTCCTTCCCTTGAATCGGGATGCACGACAGACTGCCCTGAATTCTTTTTCACTACTAAAATACTAAAATAAGGTGGTAAGATGGGGGGGGGGGGGAGATTAGAAAGTCCACAGAAACATTTAATTTTGATCGGTTCTAGGGGAGGCGGCGAGAAGATCCTACCAGTACGTAAATTCGAAGGCTGTTTTATGTAGCAGCACACGGGGCAGTTTTTTAGAATGATGGCTATTGCATTCAACCCGGTCCCAGCCCTGAAGCGGTGGTAATCGATTCCCTATGCACAGAGCACTTTGGCACAGATGTTCTGTTAACGCACAGGGGGAAGAGGGCCCTCCGGGCAGGCTCACAAAAACGTTCTAAACTTTTTAAGAGATCGAATGACTGTGAAATTGTCTTGAATGCTAAAATCAGAACGGCACGCTAGACAAGAATCTGGAAAGGTCATCCTGCTAATCTCTTTGTCTTTTGCCAAAATAAAGAAGGCCCCAAAGATTAAGGACATTCGATTCAACAAATATGCAATAACGCACATATTACATTTTAGATACCACACTCGTCAGGCAAAAGATTCTAAACATCTGATGGGAAATTCACTTTGCCATTTAATAATCCTTGGCCAAACTGTCTCTGATCCCTTCTTCTGTCCCCAAAGTTAAAAAAAAAAAAAAAAAAAAAAAAAAAAAAAAAAAGCCCAGTAATGACCTCTCTTATGGAAATACTGGAGATATTCAAAGACGAAGACTTTTAGCTCATTTCAAAGTTTTGGTCATAACAAATAAGGCAGACAGTAGAAGATATGGTGTTAAACTCCAAACTCTTTGCTCTCACAAAATGCTTAATACACATACCCAGTATACATATTTGGACATATTAAAGAGATGTTTTCAGTAAAATAGAAAATTAATCTCTTTAGAACTATAGTTAACTGGTCTACTAGGCCTAGTAAGCCTAGAACAAACTCCTGTCTTATGTGTATGCCCTTTGCATAATTTGAATATAAATTGTGCTTAATTTATTTTGGCTCACGTCATGATCTCACAGTTTGTGAGTTCAAGCCCCACGTCAGGCTCTGTGCTGATAGTGCAGGGCCTACTTGGGATTTTTTCCTGTCTCTTCTGTTTCTTCCCCTTCCCCAAGCTCACACTCTCTCTCCCTCTCTCTCTCTTTCTCTTGCAAAATAAATAAATAAAAACCTAAACAAAAAAGAAGCTGGATTGAAATAGAAGAAGTAAATTCGTCTTCCCTCCTGGTTTATTATTTCTTTCCATTTCCATTTTAAGGTTGACTCATGCAGACAAGGTCATGCATTTCCGATATCAAAGGGGAAGAACCAAAAGAGAAGAGAAAGACACAGTACAATACAGAAAATGTCTCAGGTTTCCTAAGGGAAGTTAACAAACAGGGTTGGGATAGGAATCTTGAACCCCATCTTGGAGCAGAATTTTCCATTGATGTTTCAATCAGGTGGGCATACATTCTGTTATTCCTAGCGTGAAAACCATAGTAGAATGAGTAAATAATAATTTTGGAAGCAAAGTCAGATTGAGCTATGTGGTTTATTTTGTGCCTTATATAATACACATGTAAGAATTACCAAACAGTAAAAAAAAAAAAAAAAAAAAAAAAAAAACTAGGCAAAAATTCAGAGAAAATATGCCTCTTAGAGACACAACCCAAAGCATTCCTACACCTGTTACTTGTTCCAAGTTTACAGTTATTTAATCACTTCGATCTTTCTCTATTTTGTATTCTATTTTCTTTTTGTTCCTATTGAAAGCGTAGTCAGAATTAAATCAAATACTCAAATAACCCACCAGCTTTTTCTGCATTCAAAAATAAATAAGATTCATTACAAATCCAATTTTACTCCCAACATTCTTTTCTGTAGGAATTGACCAGCTAGTTCTTAAATTGTATGGAAGTGCAAAGGATCTAGAATATGCAAAGCAATCTTAAGAAGACTAAAGTTGGAGAACTTACACCACCTGACTTCAAGACATAACAAAAATTTGCAGTTTTCAAAACAGTATCATACTCACATAGGGATCATACACAGAAGAAATATAGACCCAAGCTTATAGGGTTATTTGATTTTCAGCAAAGAAGATAAAGAAATGAAATTAGGAAAATACAATCTTTTCATCAAATGGTGCCAGAACAACTGGATATCCACATACAAAAAAAGAAGTCTTGGATCCTTCCTCACACCATATACAAAAATTAACTTGAGATGGATCATACACCTAAATGTAAAAATTCAAGCATAAAACTTTCAGGAGGAAACATAAGGGACTATCTTTGTGACTTGGGAATAGGTAAAGGTTTCTTAGAAAAAATATATACAAAACAGTAGCGTAATAGAAAAAAATCATTAAAAACACAAGAAACATTAAAAGAGAAAATTGATATGTTGGACTTAATCATAATTTAAAATTTCTTCTTAAAAGACACTTTTCAGTAAATGAATACGCAAGCCACACGCTTCAAGAAACATATGTCAATCAGATGTCTCACACTCAGGATAAGTAAAGACCCCCTACAACTTAATAATGAAAACAAATAACCAACCTAATGAAAAAATGGAAAAGAGTGGAACAGATACTGAATGCAAGAAAAGATCTATAAATCATCAATAATCTCATTAAAAACTGCCCAGCGTCATTTGTCATTAGTAATATTCAAATTAAAGCCACAGTAAGATACCATTACACAGCATAGTACCAAGTGCTAGCAAGAAGGTGAGGCAACCCATACGTTGTTGGTGGGAGTGTGAATGGAACAGCCATTTTGTAAAATGACTCTACAATTTCTTTGAAAAGTAAACATACATCTATCCTGGCAATTCTACTCCTCCCTATTACCCAAGGGAAATCAAAATGCATATCCACAAAATAGAAGAATGTTCAGAGTAGCTTTATTCATGATAACCAAACTGGAAATAGCCAACTGTCTATCAATAGAAGAATGGATAACCAAGCTGTGGTATATTCATAAAATGGAACACTAATCAGAAATAAACAAGGAATAAACTACTAATATATTCAACAACTTGAAGACAATCTCAAAAACATTAAGCTGGGTAAAAGCTTAAAACAAAAAAGTGTATATTGTGTGATTCCATTTATATGAAGTTCTGGGACAGGAAAAACTAACATGGAGATAGAAATGAGCATAATGGCCGCCTCTCGGTGAGAAAGGACAAGGATTGACTGGAAACAAGCCTGAGGGAACTGTCTAAGGTGAAGGAGATGTTCTATACCTTGAGAGATTTAAGATACATAGGTGTACACATTTGTCAAAACTCCTAGAAAAGTAAACCTAAGATTTGCCCATTTTATTGTGTGTAAATTTTACCTCAAAAAAAAAAAAAAAAAAAAAGGAATGGTCAACAATATTGAGTTTAGGGGAATTATACTAATGCCTGCGACTTACTTCGAAATCCATCAAAAAATGGATGGGTTGATGGATGACAGAAGAATGGATAGATTGATAGACAAGCAATAAAGTAAGTATAATAGGGGCGCCTGGGTGGCTCAGTCGGTTGGGCGGCTGACTTCGGCTCAGGTCATGATCTCACGGTCTGTGAGTTCAAGCCCCGAGTCGGACTCTGTGCTGACAGCTCAGAGCCTGGAGCCTGTTTCGGATTCTGTGTCTCCCTCTCTCTGACCCTCCCCCGTTCATGCTCTGCCTCTCTGTCTCAAAAATAAATAAACATTAAAAAAAAATTTTTTTTAAAAAGTAAGTATAATAAAATGTTAACAGGAAAATCTAGGTTGTGGGTATATAGGTTTATAATGTAGAATTAAACTTTTCTGTGTATTTCCATAATAAAAGGATAGAAAACATGAACTTAAAATTTTTTTATACTCCTTATAAATTTAGAATTAACACAGCATATTATTATTATTATTATTATTATTAACATTTATCTGGGATTATCTACATCTTCCAAATCCTCAACCATATTTGACATTGTGAATCATGTTCTCAGTCCAGCACCCCTCTCTTTGTTTCTAGTTCATTTTTTCCCCATGTGCTCTATACTCTATTCAAATCTTTTAAGAAGCCTCATGATTATTGATCATTAATAATCCATCTTTATGGTCATTTTAAACCTTACACTTCTCAATCTTCCAAACCCCCGCAACCAGGGCAGTGGTTGTTCCAAGGTGATTTATCATGTCTGAACTCTGTACAGGAAAAATGGCAGTGTCCTGGGTTGGTCAATAGCCAGCTTGTTTGCCCAATTTGATGCCTAATTCCAAAAGAGTCATCATATTGAGATTATTTTTAGCCCCATAACTTTTTCAACCAGCAGGTACTTTACACACCAGATGGTTCCCTGCTCCTGCTTTTCTCAACAGGGTCTTCTAATGAGACTATTATATGGCGTGCTCATGGTATCACAATTAGTCAGAGGAAAAATGAAGACAGAAATCCAGGCATGATTTCACAAACGCCCTTCTAGTTAATCCCCATTGATTGATTGAGAAAGAGAGAGAGAGAGAGAGGGAGGGAGAGAGAGAGAGTAGAGATAAAGGGAAAGTTTGCCCTAATGTGATTAATTCAGACAATATAGATGTTAATTCAATGGTTATTCGTGGAAATAATGTTTTATAGGAACACATTTGCTCCATCATCTTACAAAGCACAGTAGGATTTCTGTGTGGTTAGAAAGCTGGGTGTCTGCTGACTCACAAAGGCAGTCATTGGAAGCAACTAAATAGCCAGAATGCCAATAGCCACCTGCTGTCAGGATTCTTAGGCGAATAGATATGAATGGGGAGAAGGAGTCAGACAGGAAAGAGAAAGGGAATCGAATAATGAAAATACAGATTAAACCTCTCTGGGAATCTTTTCAAGTCTGTAATGCCATTTTCTATAATTCTGTAATGTTGGAATGTTATCTTATGAATGGTCACGCGCACTTCTCAAGAGATTCCAGACCTCTCCCCAGTCCGGTCTTTCAAAGATATTTTTGAATGTAAACTCAGAAACTTTCTATAAGACTCTGGAGGAAGATTTCTCTGGCAGCAGGGCCCCCCACCATTACTGGTGCCTAAGGAGCTTCCAATCTGGCCACAACAACTAGAATCACAACACCCAGCATTCTTACCCGGTTTGCATCTACCCTTTAGAGCCCAGGGACTACCTGTCAATCCGTTCTTTTTTTTCTTATCAAATCTACTTTCTACAGCGAATGAATTTACCTCTCTATCTTTGGTCATTTTCCTCTTACCACCTAGTGGAGACCCGATTTTCAACAATCCTGTGCTGCTGGGCCATCCTGTATTTTGGGTAATTCTGTGCGTTACAATTGACTCGCATATAATGACAATGTCCATTTTTGACCGTAGGCCATTGTCTCTCTGCCATATTCCCATGACTTTACCTACTGGTATTCACACATCCGTTTATATTTTTCTGTCTCCATCCTCCTTGCTGTGATCCATCAACCCTGTGGACAAGAACACGTCTTGAGTATAGGGATTCAGTATAGGGATTCAAGACCTAAGGAAGAGAACACAGAGCCCAAAATCAGAAGACTCACTCATCCAAAGAATAGTTCAGCTTCTTACTGTGTGGGTGGCTTTGAGAAATGCACAGCCTTTGTTTCCTTTTTGGAAAAGTAAATGATATTATTTTGCCATCCTTTTAGAGTTGTCCTGTTGGCCAAATGACACAATGTTAGGGAATTTGGGTTCCCCTGTGCAGACTGAGGCAAAGATTCACACACAAACCTTTACTTGGAAGGTTTATTAGGGAAGGGAAAAAGTAACACCAGGAAGGGAAGACGTGACACCAGAAGTCGTAAATAACCTCTGTGTGGGTCACTGGAGTTGGATCCTTCAAGGAAATTGTGGGGAAAAGTAGAAAATGTATGTCTCAGAGTTACCCTGCCCAAGATGCAAGGAAGCTGAGTTGTTGGTTGAGGGATGTTTTCAGGTGCTTGCTTCCCAGTACCCCTGGCCTGTCCTACACCTGGGCAGAGCCCCCCTTCTGCAGCTTCTGGATAATGAAGCAGGAAGCGCTGAGTATGAGCCGGGCACCAACAACGCGCTCACACACTTTCCAAAATAAAACAAATCATGATTATTATTCCTTAATAACCTCAACCTTTGAGTTATAGGCACCTTCTCACCCTGTCCTCTGCCACCATCCTTGCTGTTGATTCTTCAACACCCTCCCAGCACATGTCACAGCTGCCTCACCTCCAGTGATCTTTACCTCACCTCCACCTAAGCAACTCATATATATATATATATATATATATATATATATGGCAACACCTGTCGCTTAGACTTCCTGCCCCTCCAAGATCTTCAACTCTGAGATTGTCTTGTTTAAAATCGTATAGCCTTTGGCCTTTTCTGTTCTCTCACACCTTATGGACTTTGTTCATCTTGATCATCAGGGCTTCAGCCTTTCTTTCACTCGGTCCCGTCCGCTTCCTACTTATCAGACGCTCAGGCATTTAGTCTACATTCCAAATGGCAACACAGAATCCCATAGTCTATTGATCTTCTAACAGTTCCCATCCTCAGTTTCTTCTTGCGTGTTCTAAACATCTTGCAATGTCGTGTTCAACACCTTGCACCAAGAACATTGCTTGAGGCCTCCCTCTTGTCAGCATTAAGAGATCTGGCAAATACCCACAGCTTCCCCCCCAAAGAAAATAGAGAGAAGCACTCCTACACGTCATATCAAACAGAACTATGCAAACTCTTGACAGATGTCATGTGAAAGTAGCATTTCAAGATCAAATAATTTTAGGAAATTATTGGTTAAATAAGGTTTGAGAGGCTTATCATTCAATTTCTCAGATCTATCAAATATGCTCAAATGCGTTATGAATATTTAAGAAGACAAGGCTGGCAAAGTTTTCCAAATTTACTTGACTCCAAGAGTTCCACAAAACAAACTTTGAGACACATTGATTATGATCACAAATCACTACAGGGCAGAACTTAGATGCTCCCCTAAAGGCAGACTCCGCAAACACAGCCACCAGTGCCCCCTGCCGAGGGTCCTGCTTGCCCGCAGTGCTACCACTTGGCTGTGTGCTTTGCCTGTGCTAAAACCCCGGGGGTCCTGCTGAGATATGACCATCAGCCTAACCGCCCCTATTGACCTGGAGAAGCTTACCCACCATTGCTATCTTGAAACCACGCAGTATCTGGGCTAGTTTCCAAACACCTGGCAGTTCACAGAGCTGACCTTCCATCTGAGTTACCAGCTTTGCAAATGCAGTTTCTTGCCAAGTCACCTACGTTGATCTGGGCTAAAATGTGCAGCCAAGGACACCTTCCAAACCCCCTTCATCTACAGGAAAGGCTGCGCGTTCCCTCTACTCTGGAGAATAGTCTGAGGCCCCAGAAGGGGCCAGGTAGATGTTTTCTACTACGGAGAAGCCCCCTGACCTTCAAAGAAGATTTCATAAGCTGTCCCATTTGAAGCCCTGGATCCCAACCCCAAATGATGAAGATGTGATAATTCTGTAAGTAACACTATCTTAAAGAAAAAAACAAAAAAGTATTTAGTAATACACTAGAATGCCAGGAATTAACAAGTTGATGTGAATGACAGCACTCTGCTGGCGCATAAGTTCTCATTCATCTTCTTATAATACTGATGCTAACACATCATTGGATATGAAAGCCCCTTCCCCAAAAAAGAGCAAAAAGATTTCCCTGAAAAATGCTCAGGAAGAATCACAGGACTCCCTCTCTACACTGGCTCGTGAAACGTTGAGGTTGGTCCGCAAAGTATATAGATTAAAGCTGTGGCTTCTGCGATGAACTCCCCCCGTGATAAAGGAGAGATAAAGACCATCACAATGACCAACAGAACAAGCATTGATTTTTTACCACTTGCCTGGCAAAGGGAGACACGTGAGGGAAGAAATCGCTGAGGAATTACCTTCAGGGGAAGAAGTCCGTGTGGGTGTGGAGGTGAGAACGGGAGACGTTATATACAATACCCGCAATGGGTGGGTCATCATATCTACACAAATTAAGGACCGAAGTTGCTCCCTGGATCAAACGAGTCCATGAGCCCATGCCCCGTTCCAGCAGCTCACTGGTCAGGAGAGTCTTCATTTGGGGGGTGTTTGACAGAAGGGTGGCACTAGATTCCCACTGCTTCCTCACCTGCAGCTGGTATTGAGACCTGCCGTGTTACCCTGTGCCACCCAAAGCATTGGGGTCCCATCAGTGGAGAGAGTAGTAGCGAAAGAGTGATCAACTCTTAGAGCTACATCTTTAGAATAACAAACGTTACGGGGCTTTTTCTTACAATGTCCCTGAAAGTATGCCAAGAGCATAAATCCAAAACAACTCAGAACAAGCAATTCCATGAGGGGCCCAAGCCATGAAGCCCAGGCATGCAGCTTGGTCTGTCTTTACAAGAATTAGAGTAGAAGGAGAAAGAAATTCTGCCAGGGCAAGGAAGGATAATGCCAAGAAAAAAGAGAGAAGGTCCCCTTAGGCATAAGGAATAGCATGGCAGCTTGAACGTGTATGATGCATTAATGGGGCGCCATGAGCGCAACCCAAAATTTTGTCAAGTCCTCTACATGACTAACACCTATAAAGTCTAAAATTCCCCCCGTACGAAACAGTGACATATTATTACTTAAAATAAGTACCTCAGACTCTACATGAATTTTCAAATACATTCCAGAGGAATATATGACTGTTGGAATATATACCCCCCCTTTACTAACATTTCCTCTCTCTTCAGATGAGACAGTTCTTGCACTGGCTGTAAACAGATACAAGGCTCATGAAACACGCTTCCTTGTTGTGTCACAAAGGGCCTGTGGGGGCTGTTGGCTCTTCTCTCAAACCTTAATTGCATACTAACCACTCAAGGGTCTTGTCAAAGCACAGGTTCAGATCCAGTAGCCTGGGGAGTGTGAGACATGGCATTCTTAATGAGCTCTCAGGTGACACCCATCCATTTGATCCAAGGACCACGCTTTGATTAACAAGACTTCATGTCTTAGATTTTGGCCACCTTTGAATCAGACATGACACTCTGATTAAATTAAAAGTGTAATTATGAGGCAAGAATCGTTACTTTCTTAGACGTGCTTCTTTCTCTGTCTCTCAATTTAAAGTGACAATATCAGGGGTGCCTGGGTGGCTCAGTCGGTTGAGCTCATGACTCGTGCATGATCTGGGCTCAGGTCATAACCCCAGGTTTGTGGGATCGAGCCCCGCACGGGGCTCCATGCTTAACATGGACCCTGCTTAAGATTCTCTCTCTCTCCCATCTGCCCCTCTCCCCTGCTTGCACTCTTTCTCTAATTAAAATTAATAAGTAAATAAAATAAAGTGACAATTTATAATAGTAGGAATAATAAAAGCAATTGTTCCCACCCAACCTATAGATGACCTTTGTAGATAATCCTTTTGTAGATGACCAATAAGTAGAAAATAAAGCCACACTGAGAAGCAGATCTGGAGCTTTCGGCCAACCGATGGCTCTTCAATCTTCATGCGCGTTAGTATTACCTGGGGAGCTTGTTCAAATGAAGATTCCTGGGCTTCATCTCTAAAGGTCTGGATTCAGCTGGTCTGGAGTAGAGCCCAAGAACGTGCATTTCTACCAAGCTTCCCGGTGACCTTGATGCCACGATCAGGGTCTGCTCTCTGGGTGTCAGTGGGATAGGCTCATTCATCAAGTGGGATAGGCTCATTCATCTGCTCTCTGGGTAACAGTGGGATAGGCTCATTCATCAAAGGACAGGCTCACAGTGAACTTCACTGCTTGCTTCTACATTGAAAATGGGTACCAGTGAATTGCCTCCAGCAGGGGAAGTGGGAAAAGGAAGTGCTTTCGAAATCACTTTATTTATTAAGAAAATTAACAAATAAAATTTTAAATCAAATAATTCCCAGGAAAATAAATTTTTCTATGACTTTGGAGTTTCACAGATGCTGGTAAAGACTCCAAATCCTGAAGACTGAAGTTTTCCATTTTGGGCAACTATTCCGGGTTGGTTTGCCCGGCACAGAAGAACCTGGAATGGAGAAGCAGGACAGGAAGCTGAGGAGGGAAGGGACAGATCCCGATGGGGATTGTGCCGGGCCAGGGAGCGGGGGCTTATTCTGTATCCCCCGGAAACAGACTAAAGGGGTCGTGATCTGTCGAATTTTAGAGGAAGTTATTCTGAGGTTGAAGTAGGGAATGTTCAGAACAAATATGAAACTAAAAAACCAGGCATCTTCTGAATAAGATCAAAATCAATGCTTTTCAATATCCATGAGGTGTGGGGGCCCAATGTTTTATGAAAAGTCTTAGCTGGTTTGATTTATACGCAGTACATATCTGAGTACAAAAGCCTTTTAATGGTTCTTTTGTGAAGGGAGAGTTTGCCTAGAAGTCTATAGGCTCACAGACACCTCAGAGGCGTCTTCCAGATAATGAGATCTGACTGCAGCTCAAAGGCACTGAAGTCAATCGACACCAAATCAAGAAATCAGGTTTGGCGATGGTAATAATTTTTAATGACCGTTGGTGATATATAAACTTGCAGTGTTAATGGAACCTTAAAACAGAAAATTCCAGAATTTTTAATCAACTAAAAAAACCATTTATATTAAGCAGTGGTTTAGAGATCCTACCAACCGTGTGTCTTTTAAACACTTTATAGCGACGTTTTTTCAGTACATACAGCACTAATCATGTGCTAAAAGAAAGTTCTGCCCAGCAATAAGAAAGGTGAGTTAGGTAAACGTGCAATGTGTTGTAATTTTTGTCCAAACTGGCACGCTTTTGAGAGTGCGAGGAGGCGTATTAATAATTATGCCAGGATATACAGTCGCCCGAGTTTAGGTATAATGTGGCTGGTGAATTTCAAAACACTTATAAACTTTGTGTGAACAAACATGGCCTTAGGTTGGTGCTCGTCAAATGTAAAAGCCTCATGCCGAAGGGCTCCATGATAAATAATCTCATAGCAAGCAACCTCTGACGTTTCCAGCTGGGAACTGAATTCCAGTAGCCCTTTTCCTGTAGTTAGTGAGTTTTGCACGCTCATATCAAAGACATAGTTACTACTGGTTTGAGGTTCTTTGATGATAAATCTTTCTAGGATAAAACACAAATACGACTTTTCTTTCTTTATAATTTCTCTTCTAGGTTTGACCTTTACCAATAGCATTTAGTTTCTTTTGCCTTTTGACAGTAGCTTGGAAAGCATTAAAGGTCTGTGCAAATATGGCTTAATAATCTCTGCTTTTCTTATCATGTCGTTCAAAATATGAATTTCGCAGGTCACATTTATTTGTATTTTCTGCTCTTTTTCCTTCTTTGACAATATAGCTAAATTCTCCCCAGTTTTAAAATAAAATACGGGGAAGCTCATCTTCATAGCATATATGTACACACATTTGTGAGTGGATTTATTTTTTATGCAAAACTACTAAGGTCTGTATGTTAGCATGTCACGGCTTTCTCAGTCACGTTCTCACCTCGTTTGCACCCACGTGCTTTGAACTTATGGAAGTGACAGGGTCAACATGAAGAGGTCAATGGCATTAGAAGAACAATTGGTTACCTACATTTCCTGAGAGAAGGGACGTATGCCACGCCACCCAGGACCACAGGAGCAGCACCAGGTTCTGGTCAGGAGCAGAAGCAGGAGGAAGAGGAAAGCCTAGGCCAGAGCCCTTATTGACATTTCTGCAGGAAAAGGCAAGACGGAACAGAGTGGACAGTTTAGGATTGGCTCATCTGAATAATTCTGTTAGGCTTTGGGCTATGGGGTGATCTCCAGGAGCCTGGTACCTGGCCCCGGGACGAGTTGGAGACAATATTGGCTTTGGGAAGTGGTTAGGAGGATAGACTGGGAATAGATTGGTTCGCATATGAAAGGTGCAGTCTAGGGCAAGTCTTTTTTTTTTTTTTTTTAACTTTTTTTTTTAACGTTTATTAATTTTTTGAGACAGAGAGAGACAGAGCATGAACGGGGGAGGGTCAGAGAGAGAGGGAGACACAGAATCCAAAGCAGGCTCCAGGCTCTGAGCTGTCAGCACAGAGCCCCACGCGGGGCTCGAACTCACCGACTGTGATATCATGACCTGAGCCGAAGTCAGACGCTTCACCGACTGAGCCACCCCGTTGCCCCTGGGAGCATTTGTTAAAGCCATTCTGTTTCACGTAGCCGACTTCCTCTTGGGCTGCTTCCTTTTCAAGCAGGCCCTTCGCCATCTTCTCTGTGAAAATGTTATCAAACTTTTCAAGGCCTGGTTCCACCAAGACTTCCTCCCACGGAGCTGGCTCTGCTTGTCCTACTTCTACCAGGGCTCAGACCTGACCAATTCTTACTAAGGCTCCATAGAACATTGACCGTACAAGAATTTGGCACTTTTTATATCACAAGTGTCAAGCAGAGGCTAAATGAGGTTGTAGCAATTGACAAGAACATCTTTAAGGTGGAGATAGTCGTGCCTCTGTCAAATTAGTTCTCTCAGATCCCTTCACAACAGGAAGCCAGCAATCCCCCTGACAGCACTCGGCTCCACTCGTCTACAGGATCCCTTAGAGGAAAGTCTTCGGCAAAAATTTTTGAAAGAAAAATAGGAGATTGTCCTGGATGAACTTTTAGCTCTTCAGAGTAAATTGACTCCCATATGGCCTTGGAATCAAATACCATATCCTCATTTGAAAGCACAGCTGGTATTTTCAATATTTTCAACTTCTTGATCCATCTATCTATTCAATGGCCCTTGAGCTCCCATTTCCTGAAAAGGGGGCCTTACTTGCAATAGTGTCTTCCAATCAAACTATGTTTTCTTTGTCTATGTAATATGCAGTGTGTCTGTGTAAGGTTGTGTTTTGGAAAATATTTAATTCTATAGAAGACACACAAATGGGATAGACGAATGAAACTCATGAGATAAGCATAGATAGGAAATACATCAGTAACCCAAGATATATATTAAACAGGTAAGTACGTAGAGCATTTGTGTGTGAACATAGATAGGAAAGGATGGAAAGACTCAATATGGAGGAGGTCTGAAGTCAGCCACCCAGTGGTAACACCGTTCAACTCATGCGCTCTCCACCAAAGAAACAAGGAGAAGCAGTGGCTGTCCATGGGGCTGAGAGGAGAGCCACGGCTGTGCCCAGGGGTACTTATCGCCGTGTCTTTCTGCTAAGGCACGTGTGTGTCATTGGCCCCGAGTCCCTTCTGTCCACGAGCCTCTTGCTCGAATCCCAGCTGTGGTCCTCACGACCACATCGCCAGCAGGGAAGGCTGATGAGTTACTTGGACAGACAGGACACAGAAGCACGTATGCACTAGATGCAAGAGGTAGGTCTTTCCACCCCACAGGCACCGTCCCCTGTGTTAAAGTGCTCCTTCTTCCTCTTCTCCTTGCTTCTCTCTGTTTTTCAGATTTCTTCACATAAACTTGTCCCTCCAGCATTTCAATTTCACTTACACGCTTTGTGCTCATGACCTCTAAGCAACCTTGCCTGGTAGAATTGACAGAGGAGCCATGGATGGGCTCTTCATGGCCAAAACTGGAACAATGTGAACAACAAATACACATAGTAATGTTGGATCCTAACCTAAACTAAAAGATAAATACCCGCGTTTCCGTGTTGATATAAACACACAACTGAATCTTTTTTAAAGGGAGAGAATAAATAAATCTATGCAGGATTCCAAATAATTTCCGCAGATACACTGCCCTTAAGGTGGTAAAACATAACTCTCCATTCTTTAAGTGTGGTCTGTGACTGGCAATTTCCAAAGAATATAGTTACGGAGGGGCAGAGGCATAGAGGAACTCTACAGTGGAGCGACCTGCTAAATACTAGGTCAGTCAGTTGATCAAGATTAGCACTGACAGTGATAAGTCACACTGATGGTACGTACCCTTGATGTACATGGTCCAAAGGGCACTTTACCTCGATGGTCTTCTTCCCCCAAACACGTAACTCCATTCTAACCAAGAGAAAAACATCAGACAAATACAACTGAGGGACATTCTACAATATACCTGACCAGAACTCCTTAAAATTGTCAAGATCGTGAAAAACAAAGAAAGTCTGAGGAACTGTCACAACCAAGAGGAACCTGAGGGAACATGATAACTGAATGTAATATGACGTCCTGGAAGAGAAGAAGGCAAAAATTAAGGAAACCTGATTAACATATGGACTCCAGTTAAAATTCGGGTCTCAGTATTGGTTAATTAATTGTAACAAATGCACCATACTAATGCAAAATGTTAATACTATGGGAAATTGGTTATAGGGTTTTTGAGAGTTCTCCTTCACCTTTTTCTCTCTGGAAATTTTCTATATATTCGGGGCACCCGATGGCTCAGTCAGTGAAGTGCCTGGCTCTTGATTTCCACTCAGGCCATGAGTCATGAGATCGAGCCCCATGTCGGGCTGGCGCTGAGCATGGAGTCTTGCTTAAGAGTCTCTCTCCCTCTCGCTCTGCCCCTCCCCAACTCGTGCATGTGCATGCGCGCTCTCTCTCTCTTTCAAAAAAGAGAAATTTTCTATAAATGTGTTCTGAAATCAAAAGTTTACTGAAAACCAAACAAAATAAGACAAAGCCCGAGATTTTGAGAGACTACGCTTTCTAGGAAGCAAAAGTTACTTTCAAACATGCTGGTTTTTACCCTTGTTAAAAAAAAAAAAAAGTGGTATTTTAAAAAGTAATCATTTACATGCAAAGTTTTATTTCCTGGCTGGGTCGATTCACACTTATCACTGGCACAGATATATGATGACTTAAGAAGTTAAGATAGAAGAAAGCGTTTCCTCGCTTAACAAATTATTTTCTGATGTCTGACACCTTTTCAGCTCTCCCTACACGGCTGAGGAAGTTCAGGGATCTACATTCCAACAACCTGGAATGTAGTCGATCCAGGTTGGCCAAGTGGATCCAGGGTTCAGGCACGGATGCTGTGAAAGCTCTTCCAAATTGCCAGAGGCAGAATAACGCACTGGCCCTTCAGAGGACAGAACTTCAGCTCTGCAAACACAAGACCAAATGATATTTTTAGAGGGATTGTATATATGGTGTAAACAAAGTTAAAAGGTCAGGAAAATGATTGTACCTCTCTGCAGGAGGATGTGTATTTATTCGCAGCTTGGTTTCTATGTAATCACTGAGCACTGATGGGGAGAACAGTGCTATTATCAGTCATGGTCATTTTTGTCCTTTTTCCATCAATGTAAGAGCACATAGTGAAAATCAAGTGTTGATAAATCATGAATCATTTATGTACCGCCTTGTGCCAAGCAGGATTTGATCGGTACACCAGATGCAGTGGGCCACCCAAGCACATTCCTTATATTGTGCACATGTGGGCCTGAGCAACCCAGATCCATAACAAGCAGTCCCTGAAAAGCTAACTATTGTGACAGGAATTTGCGTAGGCGTTGCCATGGAATTGGTGCTAAGGTACCATATTCGAAGTTCAGAGCGCTGTCTAGGCCAGTCATTGTCTCGCTTTGCTTACTGAGAGGGTCAGAGAACGGGTTCTCCTGCCAATTACCCCTCGCGTAACCCCCTCCTACCACCGTGGGTCTGCAGGAAGGGAGGCCCGCATTAGGGACCGCAGTGTTGCTAGAGAGGTGTTCTTCTTCCTTTTCCTACAGAGGGGGCTTTCCTCCCTTCAGCCAAGGGAGGAGGGCTTCAGGGAGTCAGTTGTAAAAGGCTGGCACGAAAAGAAGACACCGGCGTCTCGTTCTCTGGTTCAATGTCTGCTTACTGTAGAGCTGGAAGATCTCCCCTAGGCTCCTGTGGCAACGGAAAAGAAGTGTGAGAGATGAGATGCTGGAGAGCCACTAGCCAGCCCCTTCTTAGTTCCGAAGAGATGAGGAACGGACCCCCAAGCGTCCGATGTCTCGAGAGTGGGCCTCAGGAAAGCAGACACTTCGCAACTACAGGCCTGCCAAGACCACCTGGTATGTCAGAGAGCCCCGCGTGATGTCCCCAGGAGATCAGAACAAAGCTGCCCAAGATCTGCAAAGTCCAGAAGGGTCCCAGGGAATGACCTGTCACCACGGGGACATGTTTGTACATCACATAACCTAATGGCATCCACAGATAATACATTTCAACAGCAGTCGCCGCTATAACCAAATTGAGGGGCGCAATCTGCACCCAGTGGCCATCTCCTTAAACATTCTTCTCTCCCTTTTTTTCACTTCCCCAAGGGAACAGAAGAAAAGTAAACCATCCACTGTTCTGATCTGCCCTGGAGGAGGGGGCTTTGAAATTGGAGAAAAAAAGAAAGAGATACCTACTGGAATGAGTGTTCTAACACCGACACTGAATGCCAAGATAGGAATACGACCCAGGTGGCCTTAAAGAACCCGCTTCCCAGGGAGAAAGGTGGATACGCGTTTAATTTCACCCATTTGGGGCACAGGCATTAGATAAAAAGTATTTTATGTTTACACCCCCATCACACTGAGACTCCTCAGTATACACGTAGCACCAAGAAGAATATAACGGCCACTGGGATTTACATGCACCAACGATTTTCAAAAGACCTTTTTGAGAAAAAATAACAAATGACGACAATTACAAATAATAAATAACACCGATTTCCTTCTCACACCACAATTAGAAAATGTTACTGTCTTTCACGTTGGTTAAACCCATTTTATCGAAGGTACTGTAGAGCCAATATCACTTTGTTTACTGATGTGACGACTCTCATGGGAAAAGATGCACCTACCTGTTTAGATCTTCTTTACAAGCTATGGCGGAGAATATTCTTTAAGCCTTTTCTTTTCAAAAACACATAGCTCCGTGACATGACAGAACTCTGAATTGAATCGTGTTAGCTATCATCAGCCTCTCGAGATGTCTGGGAATCGTATATTACATCAGATCAATGTCACTTTCAGCTCACTGCAACTCCAGAACAGGGGGAGTGCTGTCGTAAGGTGACAAAATTGTAGAGTATAAAATTCTGAATGAAGGCATGCCTTTTTGAGAGACTGCTAAGTTGAGACTACGTGATGCCAAATATTTAGATGAAAACAGAATAATTCCCTGAGATATCTATTTGCGTACAGGCATCTGGATGTTTGACAGGATGTAGACAAAACATGTGAATGACTGTCTAAATTCAACACCCTTTATCCAAACATTGTGCACCGCTTGGAAATAGCCAAAGACCTGTAGTATTAAGACACAAAGCCAGCTAATGTCCCCTTTGAGGCTTGCACCCAACACAAATGTGACATCTGGTCTCTTGAACAGTCACTCAACATTCAGCCACTTTTAACCCACGACTGACTTTTAAAATTGATCTGAATTGCCTATAGCTTAGAACGGAGTTCCAGAAGTGTGAAAAGAAATACATTTTAGATGTTCTATCTTCCAACTTTATAGTATGACATTTATTTTATATTGTCATTTTTAAAACAACTCTGTATTAATCTAAGATCTATATCTTCCCATAGAGTTGCCACCCAAAATAACATTTTTCTGGCTTCACTTAACAGAACCTTATGTAAATAAATGAGATACGTTGGTGACCTGGTGAGAGAGTGTCCTGTCATGTGCAAGGATCCGCTTTCTCAAAAGTTATTTGGATATAGTATCACTCCTCTGATGTGGATATATTAGTATCCTTTAGCCAATTACCAATGATATTAATCCTGAATGCATCGGTCTACTTTGAAGGATCATATACCAACTCATACATTCTTCCCACCAATGTCATGAAATAGGTTCTGTTATTACCTCATTTTATTGAGGAGAAAATGTGAGGGGCAGAGCAGGGCTCAAACCCAGGTTGTCTGGGTCAAAATGCATGTTCTTAACCTTCACCGTGATGCTGGCAGGTGCAGCCCAACTCCCAAATCCTGGCTCTACCTCTTAGGTTGGTTGACATTGGGCAGCACCACTCGCACCAAACCCGGGAGCAAGTTCTGCCCCTCCTCCCTCCAGAGCGCACCCCGGGTCTACCGACTACTCCTACGTGCCATCTTTAGATAATTGTGGACAACTTCGGTTGAGTTTCCTTCCTCCACTCACACCCCAGTCTGACCCCTTCTCCATGTCACTACAAGAACGATCTTTCAAAATCTAAATCAGATACTGTCACCCTTTGGGTTTAACTCTTTCTAATAGATTTCTACTTCTCTTCGAACAAAATCCAAACTCCACCAAGGGCTGTGGGTGCATATGCTGCCTCGCTCGCTGATCTCCTCTCTTACCAACGTCCCCTTTATCAAGCTCTGGCCGTTCTGAGCCCTTCTCTGTACCTCAGACTCAATAAGCTCTTCCCCACTTCACAGCCTTATAGTTACTGTCCCCTCTACCTGGAGTGATTTTCCTATTTTCGAGCATTAGTTAATGCTCATTCTGCAGACCTCGACTCACGTGCCATCTTCCCCAAGAAGACCTACCCCAGCCCACCACTCTGTTTAATCCTCAAATGGCACTCTTCACACCCAGTAAAGACCTTTTTTATTATTTGTTTGTGTGTGTGTGTTAAGTCTCCTCACTAGAAAGTAATCTCCACAAGGACAGGCACCTTGCTCGTCCTGTCACGGGGTACGCCAATCCAGGAGCCTAGAATTAACACGTTTATACAATCAATAAATATTTGTTAAGTGGCTGAAAAAAAAAGAACTCTTTAAGCCTCTTTCCTCATCTGTGAAAATAAATATAATAATCCTTTCTTTTTGAGGTTGCTAAGAGTGGGAGCTGACATTAATCACTAAATAAGAAAATGTCTATAATTGTTAGAGATGCATATTGAGGTATTTAGGGGGATTGTGCTGTAGCAATGGGATTTATTTAAACTATTTCACAGAGGGGAAATAAAGAGGGATAGGTGAAGAAAATAGGTGCAAAATCTTGATAATTATTGATTTTAGGTCGTGGATGTAGGGGTATGCATTACACTTTTTCCTCTCATTTTGTGTATGTTTTTACATACAATAAAACAATTTTAAGCATCAGTATTTTTTAAAATTGTGCAGGCCCAAGAGTCATTGTCTCTTTTGGAGGCAACTGCTCGATTGCAATTGCTTCCCATGGTCCTGTTATGTGAATTTTATAGCTTCACTCTTAGAGGATCATTTTCTTACTTTTCTGATTTTAGGAAACAACTCATCCTTTACCTTTATGTGCCACCTCTATCATTATAAACAACTTCTTGTTTATAATGATAAACTTTATTATTCGTTTATAATGATAAACGAATGGCCAGTTGCCATTTCGTGAACAGCCTTAGGTGATGAAACTTGGAGAGGCAGAAGTGCGGGACTTTCTCAGGAGCAAGGCGGGAGCCGTAGGCACGCCCCTGGGAGGAAGGAGCCGGTCGGGGTGCTGGAGGGATCTCAGGGGCGCACGGGGAGAAAACAGTCCCCTTCCTTGGGTACTTTGGGAAGAGGGTTCATTGCCTCTCCGAGGACAGAAGACCCTGCAGGTGCGAGCCAAAGGCCTCTTACCGGCAGGGCAGAGCGGCGGCGCTACGCCAGAACAGGGTCTGCGCGCTGCAGGATCCTTTAAGACATTGGGTTTTGAACCCCAGCCCAACCGATCGCCTAGGAGGCCCCGGAGGCCGTGCGGCACGACGTGCTCACCGCCCTCTCGATTCCGTGAGGGCGGCCTGAACAGCCGGTAGGAGGCATCCGGTCCTGGGGAGGAGAGTGGGGCGTCGCCCTTTTTCTCCCCATCAACAACCCGTGGGGCTTCGGAGAGCAGCACGGCGACCCCCAGTGGAGGCGGGACTTACACCAAACCCCGCCCCTCTGTGCCTGGCAACTGCTTCTGTACCCGGATGGGACTGACACTGACCCAACCAGACGGGCCCTCCTCCAGACCAGCACAGCCACCTGTCCCAGGCACCAGCAGACAAACGTTTTGGGTTTTGTTTTTGTTTGCTTTCTTTTCTTTACTTTTCTGTTCTTTTCTTTTTCTTTCTACCCTCATTTTCTTTTGGAATCAGGCTCATAGTTTCTGATTTTTTTTGGTCAATTCTTAGTGTATATATCTTAGTGTATATATATATATATATATATACACACACACACATATATATACACTAATATATACTAATTAATTATATACATAATATATAGAATAATTAATATATAATTAATTTATATATACATAATATATAGAATAATTAATATATAATTAATTTATATATATACATAGTTTGATCAGGCATTTTTACTCTTCTTTTTCCACCTTTTCTCTCTCTTCTTCTTCTTTATTTTCCTTTCTCTTTCTCTGGATTTAGCCTATGGTTTTTTGTGGAGTTTTTTGATTCTCTGTTTGGTCTTCTTTTCACCCCTTTCATTTTTCTCTTTTTATGGGATCAGGTTCCCCACCCCCCACCCCCCACCCCCGCTTCCAATGCCGCCCTTTTTCTTTTTTTTCCCCCAGGTTCACTTCAACAAACAAATTAAAGCACACCCGGTTGAAGGTCCAAACAGTCTCTGCTACAAGCGAGGAGGAGCTCTGCAGAGGACTGACCTGTGGGATAGAGCAGCCAAAACGCAACAACAGAGTGCGTGCAGCCTGCACCAAAAACACTTGCTGAAGGGCCAGGCCCTGGGCCGTGTATGACCCCTTTTTAATATAGTAGTACTCGCAGGTGCAGGACACCTATCAAAACGGATTAAGACCCAGGAGGCATCTGGGTGGCTCAGTTGGTGAAGCATCCAACTCTTGATTTTGGCTCAGGTCACAATCTCACAGTTTGTGAGATTGCGCCCTGGGTTGGGCTCTGCTTTGACAGCTCAGAGCCTGCTTGGGATTTTCTCTCTCTCCTTCTCTTTGCCCCTCCCCAGCATGCATTCTCCTCTTTCTCTCTCTCTCTCTCTCTCTCTCTCTCTCTCAAAATAAATAAATAAATAAACTTAAAAAATAATTTTGAAAAAAAAAATACCACATAGTGAAAAATACATAATAAATATAACATAGTATATAAGTAAATTTAACCAGAAATAATATGAGGGGTCTGAGACCAGAAATGTGTCATGGGGGGGTGGGGGGGGGAACCAACAACAATGAACTTAATTCAATTATTTAAAAAAAAAAAAATTTAGATTGGTTCATAAAACAAGCCTCAATTAGCAAGATGAAAACAAAAAGAAATATTAAATCTGAATCAGGAATGTCAATGTATACAATAGGATGATGACACTGTATTGATGTTTGTAGAGTCCTTGTTTGTAGAGTCCTTCTAAAATGTCCTTGTTTTTAGAAGTATTAAATGACGTTCAATTTACTCTCAAATGGGTTAGGAAAAACTGGAAAGAAAAGAAGGAAGAAAAGATGGAAAGAGAAAGAAAGAAAGAAAGGAAGAAAGAGAGAAAAGAGAGAGAGAGAAGGAAAGGGAGAAAGGAGGAAAGAAGGAAAGAAAAATAAGAAAAATGTGAGACATGGTAATTATTGGGGAATCTGGATAAAAGATATTTTTGTCTTTTATATTTTGTATTCTTGTAAAAGATAAAAGATCTTTTCATCCTTGCCACTTTTTTATGTTTGAAATTATTTTTAATATATATAAATAAATATATATTAATATATAAATATAAAATATTTATAAAATATAATATATAATATAAAATATAAATAAATAATATTTATAAAATATAAAATATATATTTAATATATATAAATAAGTAATGCAGAAGAAGTAGATGGAGAGAAATAAATGAATTTGAAATTCATTCTTTAAAAGCATGCAAATGCCAAATATTAGTATAATGGAAAAAATTAGTATAATGGAAAAAAATTAGTATAGAAAAAAATGTAGATATTTTCATCCCTTTTTTATAGATGGGAAATTTAACTTGGAACGGCTAATCACTTACACGAAGTTAAGGCATGGGGAATATAGGATTCGGACCTTAACCCCACACTCCTTCTACGGAAACTCACTGCTTTTCCATAACAGGTACATTCATCAAGTGGCTACTGTAAATATGGAATTATCCAGGTAATGATCCGAAGTCAGGGTTTAGTGGTAGAAACATGAATTGGGCAGCAATAACAACAACAACAAAACTACAATAAAACATTGGCAGATTTTATGAATTGGCTGTTAAACACACAAGGATTGTCTGGATATGTAAAAATTCGGTTTTCCCCAATACTGGGCAGGCCTGCTGGGTGCTAGGTGTCTTCGAGTCCTCTGTGTTTGTCTGCTGTTGAGAAGAAGACCACAGGTCCAAAATGGAATCACTTATGCTTGGCCAAGTCACCCAATCAGGGCTTAATACCTTACTTTATTGCGGTTTCAACCTCTCCCAGAAATGTAGTCTTAAGTGGTCAGTCCAGAATTTTCTGGTCAGCACCAATAATAAGGTGCCGACCTGGGCACATGGGTCCTCTCCATCCCCCAAAGGAAGATGATGTAATCCACCTAATAAGGCCCTTTTCTCCCCCAAAGAAAGGTTACTTCACCTGAAATAATTTTTTTTTCTGTTTATGACTTTCTCATCCTTCCTTTAAAACTTTCCCATTCTGTAGCCCTTTGAAATTCCCTTCTACTTGTTAGATGGGGTGCTGCCCGATTTATGCATCAATCAATGCCAATTTCTTTAAAATATACTCAGCTGAATTTTTGTTATTTAACACTACAAATCTTCAGACCAACTCCTTGTAACTGTGCTTCCTTTTCCCAAATTTGAATGTCTCCCTTTTCTCACCTTCCCAAGCTTTTCCACTCTGTGTCTGAACCTATCCCTCTGGCAATTTTACATTATGGTGAACCAGCTCTTGTCCACAACTGGGTTTTCAAAGTCCCTTCTAACAAAACAGATGAACATAGGGAAAGGGGGAAAAAGAGAGGGAAGCAAACCATAAGAGACTTTAACTACAGAGAACAAACTGAGGGTTGATGGAGGAGAGGTGGGTGGGGGGGATGGGTTAAATGGGTGACAGGTTAAGGAGGGCACTTGTGTTGAACACTGGGTGTTACATGTAAGTGATGAATCACTAAATTCTACTCCTGAAACTAATATTACACTATATTTTAATGAACTAGAATTTAAATTAAAATTTGAAAAACAAAAGCTCACAAAGTCCTTTCTATACCTTTGCTTCTCTTCTGAGGACACCACCTCCCCCCTGGCCCTCTCATTTCGTATCAGTGATGTCACTCCCATAAACTGCTTCCAGATCATTAACTGCTCTCATGCTCAAGAAACACTCTTAAATTTCCAGCCACCCCATACTCCTAGTTATGACTGCCAACTATATATCTCCTGATTACTTCTCACCATTTATGGTATGTTTGGGAATTAGATAATACAATCTATATGAGATTCTTAGGATTGTGGCAGGCACATATTAATGACTTAATACTTACTAGCTATTGTTATTATTAATTTTAAACTTGGACTCAGAGTCTTTCTTTCCTAAGTCTTGCCATCGTTCTAAGTGGCTTTATTTTAAAATGGACAGTTCACCCATTTGCACGTTAGTCTTTGACACTCTGGTGGTGAACCATTCCATGGCCTTTATGTCCTCTCTATTGGCCATATGTACTCATGGCCTCACCTTGGAATTCTTGCACATTGTAAATACTCCGTGTTCCAGCACCCTTCTAATCCAAGCCGATCGAGGTAGGGTTGGGGCATCATCTCCCTTATAGCACCAATCTCATTATGTCATCAACCAGTTAAAAGACCTTCAACAGCTCCCTTCATCAAATTCAGTGCCTTCAGTTTGTCGTAAGTTAACTTTACAATCCTGACTCAATTTATATCTTCTCCCACCTGCCTTTTATACTACATCCTCTACTAAAACTCTCAACTCCAATGATACCTTATCCTTTTTCCCTTTCTAGCCTGGGAGTTTTGTAAATACTGGCCCTCAGCCTGGGGAGAGGAAAGAGGCCCTTCCTTCCCTCTGGGCCAGATTTTGTCTTTCAATTTGGTAGAGTATTCCCAAAGTATGCCTTTCCAACCCCCTTCTCGGACTCCCGTCTTCCTACCCTTTGTTATACCTCAAAATCAGCATCCCTCCTGCTAACCACACAACTACTCAGTGCGTTGGCACACCGTAGCACTTACCCTGCTGAACTGTAATTGTGCCTGATAGTTCATTTATCATTCCTTTTTAGAAGACTAAATTAGCTGAGGACAAGACCTGGCCTGACTGGATTTTGTTTTTACATTTCTAGTGCCTACTAATTCCTGGAGCACAGTAAATATTCTGACCCAATAACTATTCATTGAGGCAACGTATAAATCTAAACTATTCTAGCACAACACTTGATACCCTTTTCACAGAGTTTTACAAGGTAAGGCTGCCTCTGGGGATAAATCTGTACTCCATCTCCTCAAGGGTATTAGTAACTCCTACCCAAAGACCAACAAGCTCTTTTGTCTTTTACATTTAAATCAAAAGGCAAGAGGTGGGGCTTATGGTTAAATACCCCAAAGAGAATGTGAAGAAGATTATTAATTTACACTAACACTTCTACAGCATTTGCTTTCTTATGCCTGTTGACAATCTGCCAGGAAAAGGTGAGTGAAATTAGATTTTGCAAATGTTACTGAGATATTTTTTTTCCCAATTGCTTTGTATGTAAAATACTAAACAAAAAGTACTGAATTTATTTCTTGCCAGGCCAAAAAAAAAAAAGAAAAGTGGGGGGGGAGGGAAATTTGGTTTCTTGAACATTTAGTTTGCTATTAAGTCAAAGAAATTTCAAAAAATGTATATAAAATTATTAAAAACATTGTTGTTGCAGTTTATTCTACCCAACTGTGAATTAGATAATTTTCAAACAAAACTCTTTTTTTTTTATAAGTACTTTTGTCTTAATTTTTTTTTTTAATTTTTTTTTTTAACGTTTATTTTTATTTTTGGGGCAGAGAGAGACAGAGCATGAATGGAGGAGGGGCAGAGAGAGGGAGACACAGAATCGGAAGCAGGCTCCAGGCTCTGAGCCATCAGCTCATAGCCCCACGGGGGCTCAAACTCACAGACCGTGAGATCGTGACCTGAGCTGAAGTCGGACGCTTAACCGGCTGAGCCACCCAGGCGCCCCACAAAACTCTTTTTTGAATGTGAAAGCTAACTGGGCTTTCCATCAAAGCTTCTTCAAACCAAAACTTTTTCAAAGTAAAATTAACTTCTGCATGGTCTTTGTACAAACTTGAAGTAAAGCGAAGTGACATTTTTCTTCCTTAGAGAAGAACAGCATTTAGCGGAAATTGTACAAATTTTCACGACTGAAATACATTTCCTGCGATTGGAATACACACTTTAGAAAGATCTGAAATTTCTTCAGGTGGCTTGGGTTCTCCTGGGCTGTGGGATTTCTCAGTCTTTCAAGACGTCTGCACGTACAGCCATAAGCCTAAACAGAAATGTTTGGGCTAGAAACTTCTTTGCAAATCAACCCTTAGAAGAGTTCTACAGAGAGGGATTATTCTAGAATAATAAGCTATTATTATTGTCGATCAAATGTGTCAAAAGCAGTTATTCTTAGAATCATTCTTAGCTTACTAACTGTTCCCCAGAGGAGTCTTTTCTGGTTTTATCTGAGGAATGATATATTCAATTGATCCTGAAACCATTGGCTCACTAGAGTGTGTTAAGAAAGGCAGCGTGTTTATCTTGAGTATTATTATCTTTTGAAGTGGAATACAAATGTCTTCCATCAAATGACTGTGAGCACTGTTAGAGAAGTGCCTTTCAGGGAAGTGTGCCCTGTGAGCAAAGGGGACAAGCATTTACTGCTTTTCTGTTACAGCATTCCACTCCTTGTATTTGCATCTACTTCTTTCCAAAAATGTACTTAACGGCCATGATCTATTTGCAGTTCTCTGAATCACTCATGGGACCTGTTTCCCTTTTCTGTCCCTGCCCCAAGCCTTACTGACCACATTTACTCCCCTCTTCTGCCCAGGTTGGACAAATGTTAACCAACTCAACTCCATCCTGGCAAACAGACCAGTTGGGTTCACTGTCTCAGCCTAAATATCTCACCAGCGCTTCAGAGCAAGCAGAGCTTATCAGAGATTTCAGGCTCCCACTTTGCCCTATTTTCCCCATTTTACTGCTTGGATCATAGCTTCTAGAATGTCCTCTCACTCTCGCTTTGATCAGCTATAATTTACAAAAAATAAGACACACCAACCTTCAGTGTATAATTTGATGCTGACGAATGTATTCAGTTGTGTATTTACCACCCAAATTATGATATAAAATATTTCCTTCGCTCCAGAAAGTTCCACTGGGTCACTTTGAAGTCAGTCTCCTGCTTCCATCTCTGGAACCTGCTGATCTGCTTTTTGTCACTATAGTTTATCCATTTCTAGAATTTCGTTTAGGCGGAACCCTACACTATGTAATCTTTTGTGTAAGGCCAGGAGTAGTGTGAGGGGAGTACTTCAGTGTTGGACTTCTTTCGCTTAACATATTGCTTTGGAGATTTTTCCACATTGTTGCCTGAATCTTTAGTTTGGTCCTTTGATATTAACACATCTATTGAATGGCCATACTGTAATTTACTTATCCACTCACCAATTGAAGGATATTGGGGTTGTTTCTAGGGTTTGATTTTTGTGTGTAAAGCTGCTTTGAGGATTTGCTGTACTGGTGTCATGTGAACATAGGAATTTATTTCTCATGGCTAAATACAAAAGAGTGGGCTACTAAGTCATATGGAAGCATTTAATTTTATAAAAGACTATCAAACTTTTTCCAAAGTGGGTGTGCCATTTTATATTCCCAGCAGAAAAGTGTGAGAGTTACAGTTGCTTCGCATCTTTGCCAACTTTTTATATTGGAAGTCTTTTTAATTTGAGCATTTAGTTGGTATGGAGTGGTTTCTCATTATGACTTTAATTTTCATTTCCCTCGTTAAAAAACAAAAATCCACGGAGTAAATTTGAAGATCAAATTGGCTTCATTTAACAATTCATGACTTGGACAATATCCTGTGTAGCAAATAGAAAGGCACTCCAAAGACTTGTACAAAATGGAAGGCTTTCCTAGGCAGAAAGGGAACAAGAGAAAGAAAGAAAGGAAAGGCAGGGCTTTATAAAGCAAATTACCTCACTAGTCCTGACCAGGCCATTCCAGACTGACTGGTTATTAAGTTACTTTTCTTGAAGAGACCTACAGTCAGGTTAGGTATTAAATCTGTTTGCTGACATGGGGCTGAGCACGAGTGACTCTATTTTGGATCTGTTAGTTCTTTTTATAAGACCCCAATGATTAATAATTACGAGCATTTTTTCATGTGCTAATTTGTCAACTACTTTTAGTGTCCTGTGCCTGCTTGGGTTTCTCTTCCTGTTTCTTTTACTTGGGGTTTGTTGACTTTCAAATATTCAGCCATTATTTCTTCAAGCATTTTGTCTGAACCCCCACCTACACCTTTGTGAGACACTAGTTACGTGTGATGTATTTTAGGACACGTTATGTTGCTCTATTCATTTTTTTTGCTTATTCATTTTTGAGAGACAGAGAGAGACAGAGCATGAGCAGGGAAGGGGCAGAGAGAGAGGGAGACACAGAATCCGAAGCAGGCTCCGGGCTCTGAGCTGTTGGCACAGAGCCGGATGCGGGGCTCCAACGCACGAGCCATGAGATCATGACCTGAGCCGAAGTCAGATGCTCAACCGACTGAGCCACCCAGGCGCCCCTGCTCTACTCATTTTCTTAAAAATCATTTCCCCTGCATTTTGAGTTTCAGTTTGGATATTTTCAATTGCTTTGTCTTCAATTTCTCAAGTCCTTTCAAGGGGTGTATTGTGATGCCTTATCTGCTGTTAATCCCGTCTATAGTTTTTTCGTCTCAGATATTACATATCTCACATCTACAAGTGTAATTTGGGTCTTTTTACAATTTCCATTGTTCTTCATCACACGCGTGCTTTTCTCTAACCTTCTTGAGATACGAAGTGCGTTTTTAGCAATGTTTTAGTGTCTTGTCTGCTGATTGTATTAGCTGTGTCATTTCTGCATCTGTGTCTTAATTTCTTTTCCCCTTGGCGTAGGGACATGGTGGAGTATCTGTCTGTACACCAGGCAATCCTACAATTAGATGCCAACATTGTCAGTTTCATGTTATTGGATGTTGGTTTTTGGTGTTCCTTTCAATACCTGTAGGTTTCAGTTCTAAGATGCAGGTAACTTACTTGAAATCCACTGGATTGTGTTGAGGCTCACTTTTAAACTCTGTTAGGGCGGGCCTCAGGGCAAATTCAATCCCTTTTATCCATCTTGGTCAAAATGGAAATCCAATCAGAGCCTCTTTGATGGTACTTCTCTCAGACCCTCTCTGGGTGAAGGCACATGATAACTTGTAACATGACTTCTTCGCAAGCCAGACCATTCCACAACAAGACCTAGCCCCAAAGAGACAATACTGAATGGTAGCTAAGAGTTTCTGGAATGATTGAGACCTGGTTTAAATTTTATTTCTGTTTCAGTGCAACCGGAGCTAGTTAATCTTTTTAGGCTTTGATTCATTTATCTGTAAAATAAAAGTAACAGTACAGTTGACCCTTGAACAACATAAGTTCAAACTGCATGGAGTCCATTTATACACAGAGTTGTTTTTACAATACATTACTATGTATGTATTTTTAATGTTTGTTTTTGAAAGAGAGAGAGAGAGGCAGACTGTGAACAGGGGAGGGGCAGAGAGAGAGGGAGACACAGAATCCAAAGCAGGCTCCAGGCTCTGAGCTGTCAGCACAGAGCCTGACGCGGGGCCCAAACCCATGAATCATGAGATCATGATCTGAGCCAAAGTCGGATGCTTAACCGACTGAGCCACCCAGGGCCCCAACTTCCTTATGATTTTCTTAATGACGTTTTTTCTCTAGCCTACTTTATTGCAAGAATACAATATATAATATATATAATATACAAAATATGTGCTAATTGATGTTTTATGTTATCAGTAGGGCTTCCAGTCAACGGTAGGCTATTAGTAGTTAAGTTTTGGGGGAGTCAAAAGTTATATATGGATTTTCAACAGCACAGGGCACCCTGTGTTGTTCAAGGGTCAACTATAGTATCTTTCAGTGGTTGGGTAGATTAAGTAAAATAAGGAATACAGCATATTTTGGGGTCATTATCATAATTTAAAGCCCCAGATTCCTTAAATATGTCAGGTATCAGGCAGGCTGTATTTCAGAGAAACTTAAAAGCAAACATGTAACTGTTACTAAGTATGCTAACTGCATAATGGATACTGATTAAACATCAAAAGATAAAGTACTCTGTCATAACACCCAATCTCACGGTTTAGATGGTGAACCAATGATTTGGAAATGGACTATGCACTGAAAATGTACTAAAAATAATGTGTAATTTGGGCTTTAATCTGCTAATTTATCTCCACTCTAGTGGTTTAGAAACATAATTCACACCGTGTTGTAACAAGAAAGGATCTCAGAAGATATTTACAAACCATATATTCAACAAAGGACTACCATCTAGAAGATATAAAGAACTTTCAAACCCTAAAATAAACAGAAAATCCAATTTGAAAATGACAAAAGACATAAAGAGACATTTCACCGGAGAGGATACACAGGTAGCAAATAGATACCTGAAAAGATGTTCAGCTCCACTAGCCACTAGAGAAATGCAAGTTGAAACGAAAACAAGATATTATTTCACATCTATCAGGTTAAAAAAAAACTTTTTTTTTTTTTAAATGATGATGAAGATTTGGAGAAACCGGATGGGGCTATAACAATGGCAGCGTCACTCTGAGAAACATTTTGGCAGTTTTTAAGAATCTGAACATGTAATGATCATGTGACCAAAAAGTGCACTCTGGGGCATTTATCCCAGAGAGATGAAAATGTATGTTTACACTGGGGCGCCTGGGTGGCTTGGTCGGTTGGGCGTCCGACTTCGGCTCAGGTCATGATCTCACGGTCCATGAGTTCAAACCCCGCGTCGGGCTCTGTGCTGACAGCTCAGAGCCTGGAGCCTGCTTCCGATTCTGTGTCTCCCTCTCTCTCTGCTCCTCCCCAGTTCATGCTCTGTCTCTCTCTGTCTCAAAAATAAATAAACGTTAAAAAAATTAAAAAAAAAAAAAAGAAAATGTATGTTTACACAAAAACTTGTTCATGAGTTTTTATAGCAATTTTATTGGCAATAGCCAAAAATTAGGCTCAACCCAGATAACCTTCAATGGGTGAATGGCTAGCTAAATGTATGCATGGAACATGCATACAATGAATGTTACCCAGCAACAGACAGGAATGATACTATTGATCTATGCAACAACCCAGATGGATTGCTAGAGAATTGTGCCGGTGAAAGAAACCTACCCCAAAATATTATATATTGCATGATTCCATTTATATAACACTCTTCAAATGACAACATTATAGAAACAAAGAACAAATTAGTGGTTGTCAGGAGTTAAGGAGAGGCTTTGAGTGAGAGGCAAGTGGGATGTCTACAAAAGGGCCGAAGGAAGGATCTTTGTGGTGACAGAAATGTTTTATATCTTGACTATGTGAACATTAGTATCCTGGTCGTGATTTTGTAAGGAAACACAAACAAACAAACAAAGTAAAAGTTAGAAAACACCAATGGGGAAATAAACACTCATACTTGCGGTAAAAGTCCAAATTCCATTTTGGAGGGCATTTTGGTAACATCCTCTAAAAATAAAGATGATTATACTTTTCGCACAGTCATTCTAGCTCCGTGGCTGTACACGTGAAGTGACTGTGCCCAAGATTGTTCACTGTGAAATTGTTACTGGAAGCAATCCAAGTGTCTGTCAATGGGAGCCCGGTTGGATAAATTATCGGATATCTGCTCAGGGAATACTAGATAGTTCTAAAACAGAGAAACAGAAGGGCTCCATTAACTGACACAAAAAGATCTCCAAGCCATGAGGTGAAAAAAAAGAAAAAAAAAAGCAACAGGCTTAAAAATGTTTTCAATATTCTTCTTTTTGTATAAAAAGGGGAATTTAAGACTATCTGGATTTATAGGAATACGCTAAGGAAACTCTGCCCACATCCACCAAAAATAGTAACACTGGGTAGGTGGTCACCTAAGTGTGTGTTTTAGAAGGTTGTTGGGAAGCAGATGGAGAGAAAACAGGCCTGGGAAAGATACTTTCACTGAATACTTTGTATCTCCTGATTTTTTCCAAATGTGCATATTACCTCTTCAGAAATGAAATTAAGATGAATACATCAACTTTATCTTGACCTGGTAGATTGATTATTTGATGGATGTATTAAATTGCTAACATGAATAGACATGTATTGCATATCAAACATGCAATACAATTCCGTTAACATGTTTAGCACAAAGATCATTTAGAAACGCTTTTTCAAATGTAGTAATCTTTTTACAAACTAGAGTCATGCAGAAAATGTCTGTGATCATGTCTGGCCTGCGGGCATTATTTAACACATTTTCAGCAAGGTGATTTTTTTTTTCTAAACATGTATTTTTTTTTTTAAGTTTATTTATTTTGAAAGAGAGAGAGAGAGCATGCACACGAGTGAGGGAGGGGCAGAGAGAGAGGGAGAGAGAGAATCCTAAGCAGGCTTTGCACCATCAGCATGGAGGCCAATGCGGGGCTCAGTCTCACGAACCTGTGAGATCAAGACCTGAGCCGAAATCAAGAGTCAGATGCTTATCCAACGGAGCCACCCAGGCTCTCCCAGCAATGTGATTTTTATCACTGAAGTGCGTATGATTTTTATGACTGAAGAGAACACACATGAAGCCATATCATCACGTAATGTGCATTTTACAGACATTTTACTTTCTCCTTCACAGTCACGAGGTCCTCCTCTGACCCTTTTGGAGGAAACTCCAAGGTCCCTGCAAAGATCCATAGACAAGCAAATCAATGAGCTGTAAGTGGAAAATCTCAATAGTATACAACCAAAACAAGGAGTTGTTTGAATTCAGCCCTTTTTGGTATTCTAATCATAATCATGAAAATCAAATTATAAGACATATGCTCTATATTCTAAGAGAAGCCCCAACACTTGAAGGTCTACACCCTCAAACATGTGGCTAAAATTTAGTTCAAGGATGCCCAAAACTATAGGAAAAATATGTAACATATATGAGCTCCTCCAAAAATGACTCTAGGTCAGCACCCTTCAGTAGGAAGGTAATGTTAACCACATTTGTAATTACGAGTTGTCCAGCAGCCGCATTAAAAAGCTAAAGTTAATTTTAATATATTTTAACACAATATACTCAAAATATTATTTCAATGTGTAGTTAATACGACATAGTTTTGTCCAGATATTTTATAATCTTTCATGCCAACCTTTCAAAATCCACTGTTTTACCCTTGAAGTACATCTCAATTCAGACCCTAGATTTTATTCAAATATCCGATCTATATCTAGATTTCAAAAATTTACAGTTGAAATAGTAAACTTGTATATCCAAGTTGTTCTACACAAACGTAGGCGCCTGGGTGGCTCAGTCGTTTAAGCATCCAACTCTTGGTTTCGGCTCAAGTCATGATCTCGTGGTTTGTCAGTTTTTTGTCTCTCTCTCTCTCTCTCTCTCTCAAAATAAATAAATCAACTTAAAAATTGAAAAAAAAACTTAATAATTTTTCCATAACCTCATCTTAAAGCTAAAAATTTGTACCCTTTTACCAACCTCTCTTTATTTCCTCCCCCCACCCCAGCCACTGGCAACCCCTTTTCTATTCTGTTCCTATGAGTTTGACTATTTTATTTTATTTTATTTTATTTTATTTTATTTTATTTTATATTCCACAAAAAAGTGGTACCATGCAGTATTTGTTTTTTCTCTGTCTTTTTATCTCACTTAGCATAATGCCCTCAAGATGCACCTATGTTGTCACAAATGACAGGATTTTCTTCTTTTTTATGGCTGAATAATATTCTGTTATATATGTACAACATTTTCTTTATCCACTCATTTGTCAGTGGACACTTAGGTTGTTTCTTTGTCTTGGCAATTGTAAATAATGCTGCTATGACCATGGTGGGGCATATCTTTTCTTGACTATGGAATTACCAAAGTAGATGGGATCTCAACATATCCTACATCCCTTTGCCTTTAGTAAGATTCATTTGTATATCGTGTTGCACGAGAAGGGGAATTGGGGGGAGAGCAATCTTGTAGGACTGAACCTTTAACCCGTGGGATCTAATGCCCTTCTAGGCAGATAGTGCATAGTTGCGTTATACTGTAAGACTCCCCACTGCTGTCGCAGAATTTCTTGATGTGTAGACGACCATTACACCTGGTGTGTGAGTGAAGCAGTGTTGCAGTAGGATGTCAAATGGACGAGACCCAGGAGTGGTTTTCCCTTCACACTTATCTTCTACTACGACTATGGTTCTGACGCTTACACTCGAACCTTTAATCCTGCTGTCAACCGTCTGGGGAGAGTGGGAGATGAGCATCGTCGTGAATGCCTGAGGGTTTCAACACAAGATACAAACGAGTGTCTCCACACCTTTCCTCTACTACATTCCCAACGACAGCAATTTGTCTCTGGAATTACCAATAGAGGTTGCAACACCATCATGTCAGGAAAGTAGGCCTTGCAGCGGAAGCTCCATACTGGAGCACGACGGATAAACAAGCTGTAGCTTTGTTTCAAGAAAGAGAGAGTGAGGTCTCATAAAACTGCTCGAGGCGAAGCACCATAAAATCACCAGGACAGCAGTTACCACTCAGTAAAGACTACTTTTTGGAAGGAGGAAGCAGAAAAGCAACCATTTCTCGAGCTGGAATGAAACCAGCTTTAGGCGTGTCTCTGATTTGTGGACTCCCCATCATTAAACCTAGATACTTGTAAAGAATATTTGTGAATCTTCAATAACCCCACCCCCACCCCATTTTTGAACTAGATAAGACTAAGAAGAATTCTCTTGTTGTTAGGATTGATAATGATTCTCTTCCATTTATTGTTAAACACGTATAGAGACTAATGTGTTGCTAGGCATCGCCTTTTTATTCACTTAGAGGGTCCTGATGCATTTGAAAAACTGAGAAGTGTTTGGGGTTTTTATGAGGTCTAATCCTGAAGAAGTATGTAACCAGATTTAAGTGAAACCAAGGTAAATCAGATGTGGCCAAAAGGACGAAATTCTGCCATTAATATAATTAATCATCCATAAAGCTATCAAGAAATCCTGAGAGGTCAAAATAAACAATTATTCTGTCCACCAGATTTACTTTGAAAGTTGTTCTCTGCCAGGATATTGATTGAGGGTCCGCGCTAAATTATGTGACTCGGCCACTTGTCATGCAAGTTTAAAATTTTACTGCAGATGCAAAGAATACCTGTGTATAATAACTAGATTAATGTGCATGAAGTGAAGTGAGAGTGGTAAGGTGGCTGGCAGACAATAGCTTAGTGACACTAATTTCTGTGAAAGTTCACTAAGCACATGAATTCGTGCTTTGGGACTAGGTAATAAAGGAGGAGCAAAAAGCTTTGAGGGAATGCACGTTAGCAGGGAAATGAAAAGTGATTTATCAACTTATGGAAGGCGACGGTCCTTTGGAAGAAGACTGGCATAAGCAAAGACAGTTGGAGAAGCTGGAAGACATGGCCGGAAAAAAAAAAAAAACCACCACAACAACAACAACAAAAAACCCTGAGGAAGTCCTCTAAAACTCTGGGTTCAAGACCTTGACGTAAAGAAACGTTTCATTGGTTTCATCCATTGGCTTGGGTGTGTCCCGGGGGGTTGTTGGGGAATAGAGGGTAAGCACTGCTGGATGGAGAGGGAGTCATATTGTAGTTAATGGACATGGAAGTGTGTGTGAACATATGACCTGAAGGAAAGCGTTAGAGTCAAGCTTTGTGGAGACTTAGCTCCTTTCAAGGGAAGATTTTAGGCTTGTCCTCTCTGGTCATGAATCCTAGAACTGTCTCTTTTTTGGACTTACCTCTCTAAAATAGCCCTAGGTTTAGTTCAGTTTTCCCCAACCCCGTCCCAAAGCAAAATGGCCCTCTGTGAACTTGAGGAAAGTTCTGTGACCTGCTATATGATATAAGAATACTGAAAGCAGGGGCGCCTGGGTGGCTCAGTGGGTTAAGCAACCAACTTCAGTTCAGGTTATCATCTCATAGTTCATGAGTTTGAGCCCCGCATCGAGCTCTCTGCTGTCAGTGCAAACAGAGCCTGCTTTGGATCCTCTGTCTCCTTCTGTCTCTGCCGCTCCCCTACTTGCGCACACACTCTTTCTCTCAAAAATAAAAATAGACATTAAAAAAAAAAAAAAACTGAAAGCAATAGACTTCAAGTTTAATTGTGTTATCACAAAACTACCAGTTGGATAGGATTTTAGAAATCCTCTAACTTAGTCTCTCCCTACCAAATGGAAATTTAGGCAAAAAGGTTATGCTACATGCAGCAAAGGTAAGATTTGGAAATGAAAGATGTAAAATTTGTCTTTCTTGATTTTAAATCTGACTTTGTCTACTGAACTATGTTATCATACCTAATTTTGATAGAAAAAAAGGGATTCCCGGCTTTCTTGGAAGTGTAACACTTAGTTATTACTGATCTTATTGTGGCTGTGCTTCTAAAAAGTCCAAAGGGAGAGGTTTTTCTCTGTTGAATTAAAATTGGACAATTTAAAGGTGATTAAAGGTAATATGGGCTGTTATGAAACCAGGGATGAACTGTGATCTCATCAATTAGCAAGTATTCAGATAAAAATTTTGTGATTAACAAGTCTGAACATGTTTGAAGGTTTCTAGCCCACAGCGACCCCTGGTGTTATTTTGAAAAATATGCAGTATGGTTTATTCTCTCCTCTTTAAGACCATGTATTGCAATCATTCTTTGCATGAGTGGGCAAACTCTATAAAACAGTTCGTTCCCAGTAGTCGATGGGGTAAAGAGCAAATTTCTCCCTTGGAAATTAGATTCTGTGCACTAAAAATACAAAAAAGCAACCTTATATTAGGTAATATCTGTATACATTATTTTAAAAATCTACAAGAAAACCTCTTGGGAATGAAATTCATTTTATCAAATCTCAACTAGCAAAGAAATTAATTGGAAAAACAAAAGTGATCATAGGAATTCAAACTTAACTATCCCTTAATGTAATAGAAGTCATTATCCAAAAAGATAAAAGATAAAAGATATCATTCAAGTGTCTTAAAATCCATTATCACGCAGAATTAGGTGTTCTCCCAAGAATGGCAAATTTAAGAAATCGGTTGTCTACATAATGAGAGAGAAATCTAGGTAACTCGTACCGTGAGCCATAACATTTACTTCTGACTTTGCTATTGTAATGAGAAAAAGTTTTCACATCGCGTCTTCTTGGAACATGGTGGGATGAAAAAGGAGAGAAGGACAAAGAGAGAAAAAAGATAAGATGAAAGGAGGGAGGGAGAAAGAGAGAAGAAAGGAGGCAGGAAGGAAGAGGAGAGAAAACAATATATGTTAAGGGGACAGTTGCCTCCTGTGAGTTTGGGCTTAATGACCACTGAGTTCACTGGGCCTCTTGCAACGCCTAACATGCATTAGGTTGAACAGATGAAAGGTGTTGAAAGAAAACAAAATTATTCAATGACACTTGTTAGGGGATGGTAAATCAGACTTTACTCAGGGGGACTGTTGTGATAGGTATAGGGACTACTATGGTGGGTTTTGCAATAGGAGAGAGAGATCGGCCTCAACTCTGAATAGCAAAGGGGCAGGGTGGGGGTCAGCTGGTAAAAAGTTACTAAGAAGAAGCCTCAGGGATAGTGGGAGAGTCTAGCTAACCTGACCTGGTGGTATGCTTGCTGAGGGCAGGCCAGGGCAATCAGAGATCACTTGGGGCTGCTAGAGAATAAGGACCCCAGTTGGATAGGGAGGATGGTCAGATATTGAGGACGGGGACACTGGCTAAACCGATTCAGCAGGATTCTTGCTAAAACAGGACAACACAGAGACAAACATGGAAGCCCGAAAGTCGAGGTGTATTAAGGAAAAGGATTCAGAGGAGTCTGATTTAAGTTTGGTCAAGGAGAGAGACCCTTGGTCAAAGGGTCATCAGATATTGGCAATTTCATTTATCTAAAGTTAACTGAGTAAAACTCTGCAGAATATATAATGTAACATGTATAATGTCATCTAGCTCCATCAGCTAGCCCTGTAGGGAGACCATATACGTGGGAATTGTAACATTGTGTATTCCCAGAAAGTAATATTCCACCCTGGAGGTAGTTCACGGAGTCCATGGAGAGATACAGCAGTTGTAAGGTGATGTGTGAGGCTTACGGCATAGCTATAAGGTCAAACATGCAAACAGGTCTATGGGTTTTTAAATTCGGATTGTAAGAACACTCCAGACCCCAAGAGGTTTCCACTGGTTACTCAGATGATTGCTGAAACTCCGTATTAGAACACAGGGTTCTTACAAAAGTATAAGAGACGATATAAAATGCGAATATCTTTACTAACGTCTATGATTACCTTTTTCTTAAGAGCCTGAAATTGAAGGATGGGAGAGAGGAAAGAGGTGATTAAGAAAAAAAATGGAAACAAAAGCTGGGGGCAATAAACACTAACTTTCTGGCAACCAATTTTCCTAAAAGCCAGGGTTATGAAAAAATACTACACCAAAAGCAAGCAAAAGGAGAGAACTGTCACTGGGTTAGACAGACCAAAGGGGCAAGTGAAGGGAGACAAAGTGTGGCCAAACCAACACGCCCAAAGGAGAAAGAGCAAAAAAGCACTCACGTGTTCTAAATAGTATTTCCAGAAGGTGATTCCTCAGAGATAGAAATCACAGCAATGTTTCTTCACTCCCTAGACCTTGGACTATATGGAGCAACCTTATGATTGTGCGTAGTTTATTTGTGACTTAATGTGGAATAAAGGGAAGGAAAGGGAAAAAAACACATTTCCACATAATAATTGTATGATTGTAAACTGCAGGGACAGATGGATATAGAAATATTCCATATGATGCAATACTACAAAGTATGTCCAGTATTTTCGCTGTAAGCATCTTTGCCCCAAGCACTTTTTCCACAGCCATTTTCGCCGCACAACTAGTTGACCATGAGGCAATTTTGCTGTAGGACGTAAAATCACACAGAAAAGGACATTCGTTAAAAAGGACGTGGTGCAACGTGACAGATGAGTGACATTTAAAGAGACTGTCAAAAAATTGAAAACAGCATTTGAATACATCTAAAGTGTGTGTAGCTTCATGGAGTACTGTGCCAATCCCTGATTCATTTTGTGGATTGTATCTAAGCACTTGTCTCCAAAGCCTTTTGTTCGTGGTAGTGCCAACCTAAAACTGTCCGTGAGCGATTTAAGCAAGAGCGTTTATTTAGGATCAAAGAGTTGCAATTTGGGCACACAGATTTCGGTGGCAGTCCAAATAGTGTCCCACTAGGGAACAGAAGTCATGGGTTTTTAAAGCAAAAGGGAACACATATGTATGTTATTTACAAAAGAATTTCTGATTGGTGTCGACAGCAGAAAAGTAATCTTGACTGAATATAACTGCTGGCTAAGGCTGTTACGAAGCAAAATGTCTTACTGTAGCAGGTTGCAGGTGTCCAGGCTGAATCCTTGGAATATTTGTGGTTTGGCCCAGTCCAAAATTTCATGGTGCCCCTGCCGGGGACGTACATCAGGCCCCTGTCCTTAATGTCCTGCCAGCTCCATTTTAAAACTCTTGTCATGCATGGGCCCATTTCATTTCATTTCTCACAGTATTAAACATTTTTTTTTTTTTGCTTATCGATTCATCCCCTCATTCAGCATCACACTTTGTTCTTTTTTCACTAAAATCTCTTCCTTTATTAAGAGAGGTAGCCGTTTCCAAATACTAGGATGTGGGTTTGTAACTGAGCTTAGTCTTGCATTGTGAAAGCCTTCATTTGTTCTTGGCATTTTGTCCCAGTCCATTGATAGATGTTCCCAAGTTCAATGGGAAATGGGGGTTCAAAACTCTGCACCACTGTGAAGACATATATAAAAACGGGAGCACTGCATCAATGGAGAAATGAAACCAAACTGTCAACCAGTTATCTTTTATCTTTTATAGAAAATTTGCCTTTTAGCCAATTATGCAGCAAAAATGTTCTTGGCAAAAATGGAAAAAAAAATGTTTGTGGGAAAGATGTCTATGGCAAAGAGGCTTACAGAGAAAGTACATGGAACATAAAGTACATAAAGGTATCAAAAGAAATTCAATAAAATCTGTCTAGTGATGTATGTGTGTATGCATGCATATATATACTTTGAAAAACCTTTGTAAGGAGATAGATATATATGTGACCTCTACCATCCCCCAGGTGATGTCTGATCACCCCGGCCTGCCTTCAGCAAGAATTCTGCTAGATCATTGTCAGTGTGTGCGTTTGTGTGTGTTTATAGATCTATAAAATGGGAAAGGAGACAAGTTCCCAGATAACTTCAGAAAGGCAGAGTAAAAAGCACCCTAGAAGGTTTGTAGTTCCATGAAGTTTCGGAGGACAAAGAAATGACATTCAGTTGGGGAGACCCAGAAAAAAGAATTTTGAAAAACTGGTAGCCTATTGACAGGTGGCCAGAGAAAATTCCAGGAAAAGTGGTGGCCTGAGCAAAGGCATAAACTAAAACAGGAAAGATTATGTCTAGGGTGAATAACAGACAGAATTAATTGAGCACTTACCACAGGGTAGGTATCATCTCCAACTCTTTATAAGTGTTATTTACACTATCCTGACAAAGTAGTGCTATGGTTTTCATTTTACACAATCTTTTTAAAAAAAATTTTTTTTTAATGTTTATTCATTTTTGAGAGACAGAGAGAGACAGATCATGAGCGGGGAAGGGGCAGAGAGAGAGGGAGACACAGAATCCGAATCAGGTTCCAGGCTCCGAGCTGTCAGCACAGAGCCACTCACGGACCACAAGATCAAGACCTGAGCCGAAGTTGGATGCTCAACCGACTGAGCCAGCCAGGTGTACCCCCCCCCCCTTTTTTTTTAAGAGAGAGAGTGCATGAGTCCGGGAGCCAGGGAGAGGGGCAGAGGGAGAGAGAGAGGGAGAGAGAGAGAGAGAGAGAGAGAAAGAGAGAGAGAGAGAATCTTAAGCAGACTCCATGCTCAGCACAGAGCCTATCACGGGGCTGCATCCCACGACCCTGGGATCATGATATGGTTTTCATTTCAGATTTGAAGAAACAGAGTCACAGAGACATAAGGTACTTGCTCAAGATCATCCAGCCAGTAGGAAGCATTCATAGGCTCCAAAGCCAGCTTGAGTCCTTAGTCCGCCCACAATTCTCCCTCATGTAGGTCAGGATCTTCATTGGAAGGACCTAAAAGGCCACCTAAGGACACTTTAAAATAGAGTAGGCAGTAAGGCATTACTTGGGCCAGATGAGAAATCATGAGATTAAAGGGGAAAGGCCAGTTTCCTCATCTGCTGTCCAGTGCTGCGAGAGGTGAAGTTCATATAAAGTTCGGCACTGTAGGAAGTTACAACTCTTCATGCCTCTCCCCACCACAGACAAGGCGAGCTAAACTCCAGGTGAGAGGAGGTGAGGGGAAGGGAGGGGGGGTGAGGTGACGTACCCTGCTCTCCTGTCTGCTGGGTAGCCTGTTCAATAATATTCTTATGCCTCCTAATCAGGATTAAATCTCTAAAAGGGAGGAACCGTTTCTTCCTTATTTTTATGATCCCTGGTAATGCCAACAAATAAACATTTAATATGAATATATGTGAACACATATTCATATGTCCTGGAGACCTGATCACAACTTTCCCTTTAAAAACAGGAACTATCTCAAGCAAACACCAAAGTATAGATACCAAGGTAATGAATACCCAACCTATCCATTACCCACCTTTAACACATCTTAACCTATGACTGTACGTCTTTCAGATTTTTTTTATGTTTATTTATTTTGAGAGAGAGAAAGCATGCACAGTGTGTGTGCAAGCGGGGGAGGGGCAGAGAGAGAGGGAGAGAGAGAATTCCAAGCAGGCTCCATACTGTCAGCGCAGAGCCCCACTCGGGGCTGGATCTCATGACTGTGAGATCATGACCTGAGACAGTATCAAGACTCTCACCCTTAACTGACTGAGCCACCTGGGAATCCTGCATTTCAGAATTTTTAAAAAAGAAATAGTACATATATAACAAAAGCTCCCCGGGTCACCCTATCTTATTTCAATTCTCTCCTTGCCCTCCTGATTGTGGTACATTTCATTCCAGTGTGTGTGTCTGGATTTTGATTACCTGCATATTATTTTTTGTTTTACCTTTTGCCCCCACTCAACATTACCTTTAAAAACTTTCTTTTTTATCTTTTATTTTTTTGAAAAAAATTTAAATGTTTATTTTTGAGAGAGAGCATGAGGAGGGGAGGGGCAGTGAGAGAGAGAGGGAGACCCAGAGTCCGAAGCAGGCTCCAGGCTCTGAGCCATCAGCACAGAGCCCGATGCGGGGCTGGAACTCACGAACCTCGAGATCATGACCTGAGCCGAAGTCGGACGCTCAACAGACAGAGCCAGCCAGGTGTCCCTATCTTTAAAAACTTTCAATCTTCCTTTCCTTTTATGAATAGATATCGTTCAAAAGGAGTATACAGTGAAAAGTTTCTTTCCCACAAAGTGCTGGAACATCCAGTTCCATTTCCTAGAAGCAATCAGCGTTTCCTGTTTCCTCTGTATTCTCTCAGAGATGTTCTATGCATATTAAGCAAAGATATATATATGTCCCCCCCTTTTTTTACTTAAGTGCTAGCACACCGTTAAGCACCTGTTTTTTTTTTCATGCAGCATTGCATGTTACAAATAATTACATAAAATGTATAAAGAGATTCCTTACTCTTTTGTCCCAGATGCACTGGATGTATAAACCATCATTTACTTACCCTGTCCTCTATTAATGAATAATCCATTTTTTACTACAGCAACTAATATTGTAGTGACTATTCTTGTTCACATGTCAGTTCCCACACACGAAGTAGGTCTATGGAATAGAGCTGACACTTTCATGGTGATATTAATCATAATGGGTTGTCATTATTCTTCCTTAAAGAAGAAATAAGTGCCCATTTTCTCACACCCTTTCCAATACTGCATATTATCAAATGTCTTTATTTTTTACTTAAATACTATGTTTTTGAGTTATCACAGCAGAACACAGGCCACGGTCCATGCCATTGTATCTACTGAGTAGTATGCAGTTGTATAAATTGAATATACTGCAAGTTATACGTCCACACACCCACTGATGGACAATTACATTTTTCCCATGCAATTCCCATTTTTCACTTCATCCTTGTTAGAGTGCCTGGTTCACGATATTGCTTGAGTGAATGAATGAACTAATAAATCCATGAATAATAAGAAACTGATTGCAAAGCAAACTAAACAAGCTGGTATGAACTGAGGGACTATAGCTTATATTCCCCACTATGAATCACAGTGTTGAAGGGAAGACGTAGACAAATTTGAATACCCGGGAAAATCCAGACTCGGTCCTCTTGTCAGTTTAAGACCTTGGAGGTAAATGAGAGGGGTTGGGGAAGAATAGCCTTCTATTGCTTTTAAACTCTGGACTTTTTCAGTTTTCATAATTGGCATTAATAGCCTCAATCCCTGGTTAGTCAAGGAAACAACACACAGCGAGGATAATTTTTCTAGTTTTAAATGTAAACAGTACCTCATGAGTCATCTTTTGAATTGCAGAGATACACCCAGCTGGTTAAGGGCCACCACACCCTGTCTATATTTACTGAGTCAAGAATAAATCTGGCTAGGTTGCTTTGTTAAAAGGACAAACCAATTATTTAAAGCTCAAGTCCATACATTCTGATTCCCCAGCTGATTTTCATATCACAACAATGGCAGCTTCTGTGTGAGAACTTTATAACACTGATTAACCACAGATGGCAAGTTTCAGCATAGGACATTATTTAATATTTGCATATGTTGCATTTTGTGGCTGGGGCAAAGGAGTACTTACTGTGCTTAATTTTACTGAGGCCACGCTAGGAAATTTGTGAGCCCAAGGCAAAAATGCCACACATACTTCCTCCTCATATTTAGCTTTCTGCCCTAGGGACAGAATTCACTTAAAAGAGGCCAGTCTAGGGGCGCCTGCGGGGCTCAGTCGGTTGAGCGTCTGACTTGGGCTCAGGTCATGATCTCACGATTTGTGAGTTCGAGCCCCACTCGGGCCCTGTGCCGACAGCTCAGACCCTGGAACCTGCTTCGGACTCTGTGTCTCCCTTTCACTCTGCCCCTCCCCTGCTCGTGCTCTGTCTCTCAAAAATAAATAAACATTTTTAAAAAGTTACTAATTATATTATACAAGTGATACACCATTATATCCTTTGGTTTTGGGAGAGCAATAACCAGACTAAGACTGAGACTGCAGAAAAATCTGCCAATACATGTTTAAATAGAATTTGAGAAAAAGTTAAGCCCGAGCTTCAATTTCCTGCTATGTAAATGGCAGTTTTGTTGTGTTAGACTAAATAAGGTATATAGAAAGCACCTAGCCATGACACCTCACACATACTCTCTCGATTTCCTTCGCTACTTTCTCTTTCTCCTAAATCAACGGTGTATTTAGCACATTTAACACCTGGTATACATCATTCTTAGCACCTTCTTCCTCTGAATGAGAAGATTACTTTTATTAATCACAAAATGAAAGATAATATGGGCCAGGTAAAAATGTAGACATTGAAAAATATGCCATTAAATTTTTTTAAATGAGGGGCTGGTTGGTTCAGTCGGCTGAGCGTCCGACCCTTGATTTTGGCTCAGGTCATAATCTCATGATTCGTGAGAACGAGCTCCACATTGGGCTCTGTGCTGAGAGTGTGGAGCTGGCTTGGGATTCTCTCTGCCTCTCTCTGCCCCTCCCCAACTTGTGCATGCTCTTTCTCTCTCTCTCTCAAATAAACTTAAAAAAATTTTAAATGAAATGTTAAAATGATTAGGGTACAGAAAAGGAAAAAATGTAATACAGTAATACTTTTCCTTATAAATTTTTTTATAAAGGAAAAAGATATAGAAATGCTTCAAAAAAAGGTTTTCAAGGTTTTAAGAATGATCTGCACACAGAATGACAGAATTTAAGTTACTCAACTTGTGTTTAGGCATCTTTACAGTCATGGTGCTATCATTGTATATTTTGAGTCTACTGTTTATAGGTAGGGTTTATATAGTACCATAGGAGTTGGAGACATGAATTAACTTCCCCACAGAAGATCATGTTTATTAAAAGATAAGTAATAGGGGTACCTCGGTGGCTCAGTTGGTTAAGCAACCAACTCTTGATTTCGGCTCAGGTCATGATCTCGCGGTTCATGAGTTCCAGCCCCGTGTTGGGCTCTGTGCTGACTGCTCAGAACCTGAGCCTGCTTCATATTCTGTGTATCCTTCTCTCTCTGCCCCTCCCCAGCTCTCACTCTGACTTTCTCTCTCTGTCTCAAAATAAATAAACATCAAAAAAAAAAAAAAAAGACAAGTAATAAAATGTACTTACTTTTGAGGCTTACATATGTGGGTTATTACACGTTAATAGAAACCACAGCATTTATTTCGAATTTACATTAGTGGTTCTCTGTCTTGGTGATTTTGTCTCTTGGGACATTTGGCCATGACCGGAGGCACTCTGGGTTATTACAACTGTGGGTAGGAGACTACTAACTGAAATCAGGTGGGTAGACACCAGGGATGCAGCTAAACATGGGAAGATGAACAGGACAGCCGTTTGGCTCCAAATGACAACAGACCGGGAAACCCTGACTTGGAGTAACAGTAGTTTTTAGAGAGCATTTTTTCACTGGCACCGTTTAAGATTAATGGTACCCGGTGATGATAAAAGCAGACTGTTTGACGACTGTAGACAATGCACCACCTTATTACTGCCTGCACCCAGGGCTATCGAGTACATTTCCATTAGATTTTCCTTCTGAAGGACTGCCACCTCAAGTGAGGGTTAAATCAGACTTCCAATTTTAAAGTAACTTTAGGGCACCTGGGTGGCTCAGTGGGTTAAGCATCTGACTTCTGCTCAGGTCATGATCTCAAGGTTCGGGAGTTCAAGCCATGCTTCGGGTGAACCCCCTTTCTCTCTACCCTCGCTCACTTGTGCCCTCTCTAAATACATACGTACATACATACATAAAGTACTTTTAAATCACTTCAATGATGGTTCAATGAACCAAGCTTAGCAACAGGTGATTTATGGGGCTATTCTCTCTCTGCTATTTATCTCATTAAATTTTTTTAAATATAATTTTAAAATGTTAAGAAACAGTTACACTGAAATATAATTCACATACCAAAGATTGACCATTTTAAAGTGTGCGATGTGGTGGCTTTTAGTATATTCATGTGATTGTATAACCACCACTATGTGATTTCAGAATATTTTCAACATTCCCAAAAGAAGCCTCATGCCTACCAGCATCCATACCCTCTTCAGCCCTTTCCAGAGCCCCTGACAACCACTCACGTACTTTCTGTCCAGGAACTGCCTATTCTGAACATTTTGTACAAGCAGAATCAGAGTACGTGGCTTTTTCTGACTAGATCCTTTGCTTAGTGTATTTCCACGGCTCACCCGTGTTGTACCACGATTCAGTGCTTCTTTCCTTTTGTGGCCAGATAATACTCCACTGCATGCATGGGCCATTTGGTGTATCCATTCATCAGTGGATATTTGGGATGCTTACATTCTTTTTTGGCCGTCAAGACTGCTGCCGTGAACATTTGTGACATTTTGCTGGGAAAAGAGGTTTTCAGCCGTCTTGGGTATATACCGAGGAGCAGAAATACTGGGTCGTATGGTGATTCTATTTACTCTAAGGAATTGAAACTCTTGCATCATATATATTCTATCGTATGAACACGCCTTTTGGTTATCCATCGATCAGCTGATAGATATTAGAGTTGTTTCCAACTGTTGTTATGAGTAATGCAGTTTGAACATTTATGTGCAAGTTTCTGTGGAGACATATATTTTTATTCCCCTAAGAGTGGAATTGGTGGGCTATGTGGTGCTCTGTTAACTCTTTTGAGGGACCATTAATCTGTTTTCAAAAGTGACTGCACTATTTTAGAATCCCACCAGTAATATATTAGTTCCAATTTCTCCACATCCTTGTTATTGTGTCTTTGATTTCAGCCATCCTGAGGATGTGAAGTGGTATCTCATTGCAATTTTAATTTGCATTTCCATAATGACCGAGATTGAGCATCTTGCCATGTGCTTATTGGCTATTTGCATATCTTTAGGGATGCCTGTTCAGATCTTAAGCCCATTTGAAAAAAATGGGTCTTCTTATTATTGAGTTGTGAGAGTTCATTATATATTCCGGATACTTGTTCTTTATGTGATAGGTAATTCACAAACACTTTCTCGCATTCTGTATCGTCTTTTCAATTTTTGGATGGTGTCCTTTGAAGCACAAGTTTTTAAAACTTTGAGAAGTCCAATTTATCTACCATGCATGTGCATGTATAGACTGTGTTTTTGGTGTCATATCTAAGAAACTATTACCAAATCCAAGTTCACAAACATTTACTCCTATTGCTTTCTACTAAGAGTTTTATAGTTTTAGCTATTACATAGGTTTTCCGTCCAGTTTAATTTTTGTACATGGTATGAGATGGGAGCCCCACTTTATTTTTTTTACACGTGGGTATCCAGTTGCCCCGACGCCATTTGTTGAGAAAGCTATTCTTCCTCCATTGAAATGTCTTGGTACTCTCTTTGGAAACCAATTAAATTTATAGCGGTTGATTTCTCGTGTTGAATCTGTGTATCAGTTGGAAAAGTATCACCATCTCCGTAAGTCTTGTGATTCACAAACATGGGATGTTTAATTTCTTTCAACATTTCAAAAAATGTTTTACAATTTTCGGTGTACACGTCTTGAATTTCTTTGGCTAAATTTATTCCTACTATATTTTTAAATGGATGCTATTTAAATGAAATTTTCTCAGGGCACTTGGGTGGCTCAGTCAGTTAAGCATTCGACTTTGGCTCAGGTCACGATCTCACAGCTTGTGAGGTCGAGCCCCGCGTCAGGCTCTGTGCTCACAGCTCAGAGCCTGGAGCCTGTTTCAGATTCTGTGTCTCCCTCTCTCTCTCTGCCCCTCCCCCGCTTGGTGCTTGGTCTGTGTCTCTGTCTCTCTCAAAAATAAGCATTAACAAATTAAAAAAAAAAAAATGAAAATTTCTCAGTTTCATGTTTTCAAATGTTTATTGCCAGTACACAGAAATATAATAAAAATGTTTTCATGTAAAGAGTTAATACTACTGAGTTTCATGAAATAGGAAAACAATGTATGTCTTTAATCACTTAATACAGATTTTTTGCTTCTTTTGAATCTGTACTATCCACTGTGTTGAAGACATCCATACCGTAACTTCTTTTCAAAGGCTGGATGCTCAGCTTATTTGGCGCTGTTGGATATTTTCAACCTTCTTGAAACAGGAACGTCAAGTAGTTCCCTGGAGCCTTAAATACGGACAGGAAAAGACAGGCATTTAACATAACCAACTCTCTTTCATCAGTTTCCAGTACCTCGGGGGTACAAAGGCACGAAAGGGAGAAGGAAAGGAGACAAAAAACCTACAATATGAATGTAAATAACAAGCAAGGTATAAAATTAAGAAATATTTTGAAGTCATTCTTTTATTGTTAAATATAACTAGATGTTTGTATGAAAATGCACGAAAACACTTCATCAGTTTTAAGAACTGATGGGGTTGTAGTTTTCAAAAGGTGTGAGCAGCCACTGTTAGCATTATTCTGCGACTGTACAAAATGTTCAAAGTGCAGTAAATTTTACATGCAGTTTTCATTCTAACCTGTAGAGTAGTGTGGGGAAGCTAAAACAGGTATTGTGAACACGGGGGAAATCGAAATCATAAGTATTAAGTGATCTTCTAAATCCAAATAAGATCTCAGGCTTTCCAATTTCTAAATGCAAACAAGCTTATGCTTCAGTTGTATAGAAACAATGTGCGCAATTCAAAAAAAAAATGAAGGAACATTTAAGAATGACAAGTTCAAATCAATCCCTTGATAAGGGTACAAAGATTCAGAAAGTGTTGTGAATAGATTAGGATGTTTCTGATGAATTCATTGTCAGAGAGGGTGGTACCAGTGGATTTAAAGCAGAAGGAAGATTTAGTAGGATCAAAGGGATCTTTACAGATTTACTCTTCTGTTTCCCAAGGCTAAGTTTGCGTTAGAATTCCCTCTAGAGCTTAGTGAAAAAAGTAAGTCCTGGGCCTTGTCACTGTATAGTGTATTTGACACTTAGAGTGGATAATTTATTTTTAACACTCTACTCTTCTATGCAATAAAATTAGTTTCAGTAACAATAATAATGGCCAGAAGAGACAGTGACAGTTTTTATTGAAATTTCATATGAATCCTATACCTGAAACTAATATTACACTGTATGTTAACTAGTTGGGATTTAAATATAAACTTGGGTAGAAAAAGAGATTTCATATGATCAAGGCAGTCAAACATTAAAAGTTAAAAAAAAATAGAGGACGCCTGGTTGGCCCAGTCGGTTGAGCATCTGACTCTTGATTTCAGCACAAATCATGATCCTGGGATGGAGACCCGTGTTGGGCTCTGCACTGAGAGTGCGGAGCCAGCTTGGGATTCTCTCTCTCTCCCACAATAAATAAAAAGGGAAATTTAAGCAAAATGAATTTATTTTTTCCATAGAATTCATCTTTTCACCAATGAAAGCACTGGCAACAGGTGTTTCCTGAAAATCCATCATGGAGTCAAGTCATGGTGCTAAGTCTCCTATGCTGGCTTTGTAATTCTTAGAGCAGGCTTTGGATTGCTTTTTGGTATGCTGTCCACCACGTCTGATGCATTACGTCTCCCATCCCCTCTCCACAAACTTTTGACACCTTGTGTTCAAAAGAATGTTCCATCATTGTTTTTAGGATTTTTTTTTTCTAAGCTAGTGTTTTTGATATCTTGCGTAAACAGGTAATGAAGGGCAGTTGGGTAACAATGATGTGGTTTTGGAGCGGTGGTATGGGTCCAGAGCTGACAGCCAAGAATGAATTCTTGATACGTCTTTGGTGCAAAAATGTGATTTTATTAAAGCACGGGGACAGGACCTATGGGCAAAAAGAGCTACACTGGGTTTGTCACAGGTGACTGGTTATAGACCTTCAGGTTGGGAAAGGGTTAGGGATAGCATAAGTCTCTAAGGAATTTTGGAAGAAAGGTTTCCAGGACCTTGAGGGTGGGTATTGTTTAGGAAAAGGTCACTTATTACTGTCCAGTAAAACCTCAGTCATGGGACCCTTCAGATGTCTATCATCAGTGGGCCATAAGCTTGGAGTATGATTGCCAACATAGAGCTCATGGGGGTAGAGATAAAGAAGTTTCCAAAGGAATTTTTTATGTTAAAGTAGACTTATAGGATCCTGGGGGATGGGATAATGTTAAGCTAAGATTGCCTTTTGCCCTTAGCAAAGTCATGACTGAGGCAGCTGAGTCCCCAGAGAAAGGTGACTCTGCCTGTTTCAAGGACTTGTCAATGGGCTGTAGGCAGTAAGGAAACTTTTCATTTGCCTTGGTTTCCCGTATCAAGAAGCTTGCAGGACCCTATTCATTGTTAAATGCATCCGGATTTCAGAGATGTGAACATACCAAAAAGAGTGCACCTTGAAAAACAGTACAGTAGTTCTGTATTTTAACTTATTTTCCTTTGTCATTAAATATTTCCCTACAATATAAAGCCTGCAATGCATTTCATTGTATGGATGTACCATGCTTTAGTCTGTGGTTCTGGGAAGAAAGTGATTTGGTCACTCTGGGAACATCACAACACATCCAGAGACATTTTTGGTTGGCATAACTAGGGGTGCCACTGGCATCTAGTGGGTAGAAGTTAAGAATGTTGTTAAATATCCTAAAATGTAGAAGACAGCCCTCTTATAACAAAAAATTACCTGGCCCAAAATGTGAATAGTGCTGAGATTCTGTGGCCTACTGCTAGACTTAAAATTTTAATTTTTCCCCCCTCTAGGAATGCAGGAAATTAAGGGACAGCATAATGTGGTGCTTAAGGCTACAGCCTGTCAAATTGGCTGGGCTCCTATACTGGCCGATACAGTTTCTAGCTGCAGGACATTACCTAGAAGGAATTGGTTACTTAACCCCTCATTTCCCCATCTGTAAAAATGGAGAAAATGAATAGAAACTGGATAAAGCTATTAAGACAAATAGGTCTGCACCTAAAGCCCACATTTGTCATCTAAGATACACTCACTAGTGTTGCACCAGCTTCAGTTAGGTTATTTATTTTTTTTAAATAAACATAATCACAAACTTTACTATCCAGGGGTGTAGTCTGCATAGGAAGCACTGATGGAAAAATCAGGGGCAAAATATCTCAAGGTTTGCGGCCTGTTGCCAAATCTAAGATCTTCCAAGCCATTGAAGGGTGGTAAAATCAATTTAGTGGGTCAAGATTAGCATTGCAACAAAAATAGAATAGAAAATATTGGAGTGAGTCGCAAGTATTTTTTTCACAAAACATGGTTTCAGTGACAGAGGCCTGTATGTATGCACCAAGTCACAATGTTAAAATGTATTTAAGTTTATTTTGAGAAAGACAGAGAGAGAGAGAGAGAGAGAGAGAGAGAGAGAGAATCCCAAGCAAGTTCTGCACTGTCAGCACAGAGCCTACCACAGGGCTCGAACTCAAGAACCCGTGAGATCATGACCTGAGCAGAAATCAAGAGTTGGATGCCCAACCAACTGAGCCATCCAGGCACCCGTATAATGTTTTAATTTTTTAAATTTGATTTTATTTCTTATTTTTTAAAATTTACATCCAAATTAGTTAGCAGATAGTGCCACAATGATTTCAGGAGTAGATTCCTTAATGCCCCTTCCCCATTTAGCTCATCCCCCCTCCCACAACCCCTCCAGTAACCCTCAGTTTATTCTCCATATTTATGAGTCTCTTCTGTTTTGTCCCCCTCCCTGTTTCTGTATTATTCTTGTTTTCCTTCCCTTGTGTTCATCTGTTCTGTCTCCTAAAGTCCTCATATGAGTGAAGTCATATGATTTTTGTCTTTCTCTAATTTCACTTAGCATGATACCCTCTGGTTCCATCCACGTAGTTGCAAATGGCAAGATTTCATTCTTTTTGATTACCGAGTAAGACTACATTGTATATATAAACCACATCTTCTTTATCCATTCATCCATTGGTGGACATTTGGGCTCTTTCCATACTTTGGCTATTGTTGATAGTGCAGCTATAAACATGGGGGGTGCATGTGTCCCTTCGAAACAGCACACCTGTATCCCATGGATAAATGCCTAGCAGTGCAATTGCTGGGTCATAGGGTAGTTCTGTTTTTAGTTTTTTGAGGAACCTTCATACTGTTTTCCAGAGTGGCTGCACCAGCTTGCATTCCCATCTTTAAACATTTTTTTAATGTTTATTTATTTTTGAGAGAGACACAGAGTGTGAGCAGAGGTGGGGTAGAGAGAGAGGGAGACCCAGAATCTGAAGCAGGCTCCAGGCTCTGAGCTGTCAGCCCAGAGCCCGACACGGGGCTCGAACTCACGAACTGCGAGATCATGACCTGAGCCGAAGTTGGACTTTGAATGGACGGGGCCACCCAGCCGCCCCTAAAACGTAATTTTTAATGTGAGTCACAATAAAGAAGTTTGAAAGGCACCACCTGAAGTCCAACTACCACTTGATATTTGTCTATCTGTCTCTGTATCTGTAGAACTGATAAGCTTCTGCTTTAGGACATTTCAGCTGTGTATTTGGACACTTGGTTGAAAAACTCTTCAAAATAATGAAAGACAAGAACTTAACGTGAAAAATGACTACAAATAGTTTGTGCCAATCCATTGGTTTAAATCTGTTGGGGGGCGCCTGGGTGGTTCAGTCGGTAAGGGGCCGACTTTGGCTCAGGTCACGATCTTGCGGTCCGTGAGTTCGAGCCCCGCGTCGGGCTCTGTGCTGACAGCTCAGAGCCTGGAGCCTGTTTCGGATTCTGTGTCTCCCTCTCTCTGACTCTCCCCCGTTCATGCTCCGTCTCTCTCTCAAAAAAAAAAAATAAATAAACGTTAAAAAAAAAATTTAAATCTGTTGGGCAATGAAGCAGGCTGGAAGTGTTGTATGTGTTGCAGCGTTAGACACAGTGTTGTTCACCGGCCCATTACACTCATCACTAGCTTTGAAGACACACACTCATAAGTTAACTAGCATCATTATCATTAATAATATGTGAGTACCAACAAACCAGCTGAGTAGGGCAGCTTTAACATCTGTAAACAGTACTGAGAATATTAACTTGACAATCATAGTGCCAGAGCCTCTAAGTAGTGTATGACTGCATTTTATACATCATTAGCTATGATCTTAAAAATGAAAGCCAAAACTTTTTTAAAAGGAGCTAACCTTTAAAAATGGTTAACTCTAACCCATTCTTTGAAAAAGCCAAATTACGTTAATTGCAGTTGCTGGCTATTTGAACATAATCTAAGAGAAAATGAGGGCAATTATGCTAGGTTGAGAAATTCGTAATGCATGCAGAATAAAATCCCCAATCAGGCAGAGCTAACAAAATTCAGCTGTAAACTGCAATCTCCCCAATATCCTGATGTATTCTGGGTAAGGAAATAGTGTCATTTAAACTTGTGACCAGTGATGTTTGAATGGTCCCCTGCACAGGCTTTTGAGATATTTGAGGGCAGCAACTTTCCACAGTAACTTCTTAGTCAACCTTCAATACAAGTATTTTATTAATTGCTAATTATGTGCCAATCTCTCTAGAAAGTTCTAGCAGCTTAAAAATTAATAATTCATAGTTCCTAAACCTTAGGGTTTCATAGACTTAGAGGGGAGACAAGAATTTATAGTTGTGTGGTATGGAGCAGAGGCAGCAGAGTGGATCACTGTACTGCCCAGAAGTTAGACGCCGGCTCCTGTCCAAGCTGTTTGAAAAAATGAGTGAGAAATGAACAAGGAGGGAGGAACATTTCCTGGATGAGGAAACTCACATGTGTAAAGGGGAAAAGTGCCAGGAGGTAAGCTGGAGAGATGGATTGCTACAAAATGAAGAGGCTCTGATGCTATGTTAAAAAGCTTAAATTGTATCTAATTTGCAAAACAAAACCAGTGAGGCCCCTAGGAAAGACACCTGACCAACATGGTCCTGGATGGAGTAAATAACAGAGACTGGTTGAGGGGTGAGTCTAAGTATAAATTGAAGGCCCGAAAAAAGGCGTAGGGCACCATCAACAAATGTTTGTGTGTATACCACATATTGGGGAAATAGTTCCCTCTATTAAAAAAGAACTTACATTTCAGCATGTTAGACAGATAGTGAAAGAATAATCTAGAGGAACTGCAGACATGTTAGGGAAGGATTCCCTGAGAAAGTGACCCTGAAATGGGGACCTGAAGGAAAAACAGGATTTTAAAGATTCGAACTGATTTGAAGTACTTAATGGTGTTTCTCTATAGACTCTGTGTAACCCCTACATACTCCTAAAGACAACCACTCTCTTTTGCCCTCACTATAAATCTATTAAAAGCCCCAGATGTTTATTAAATTAAGAAATAATCATGTAATGAGGACAAGATTAAGCCTCTCACCTCTTTTCCCACTGGGAATATTTGCATCATTTACATCGTTTTATAATTACTTGATAATCTGGAAGAGGACCAAATGAAAGGACAGAGATTTAAGAGCGAAGAGGGAGACACTGCAAAAGGGAAGCAAATTAAAGAGTGAATAAAAAGAAGCGAGTGCTTGAGAAAGCTCAAAGAAAGTATCAGCACTGTCCATTTAACGCAATAATTTGGAGGCCCCTATTAATCTGCATTTCGGGGAGAAAAGTGCAGCAGGTGGAAATGAGGCTATAGAGTGTGGACTTCTTATCAGTCAAGCAGCTTGGTAGAAAAGTAATGCTGCATGAGGAAGTTTTGTTGTCTTAATTTACTAAGGAAGGGAGAATACAGAGTTTTCAACATTGTCCTCGGAGGAAAGAAGATGTAACCTGTTGAAACTTACTACTATGGGGGGCGCCTGGGTGGCTCAGTCGGTTAAGCGTCTGACTTCGGCTCAGGTCATGATCTCACAGTCCGTGAGTTCGAGCCCCGCGTCGGGCTCTGTGCTGACAGCTCAGAGCCTGGAGCCTGTTTCAGATTCTGTGTCTCCCTCTCTCTGACCCTCCCCCGTTCATGCTCTGTCTCTCTCTGTCTCAAAAAAAAATAAACGTTAAAAAAAAAAAAATTAAAAAAAAAAAAAAAAGAAACTTACTACTATGGACATAAGCATCAGTAATTTGTAAGAGTATTTACTCCAGATGCCTCCATATACATAACAAGGCTAATGTTATGTATCACTAAGAAACACCACTGAACGCATATGAACTTTTAACCTTTATATTCTGGAGCGGATGTAAAACCTTTAAGGTATAAACCAATCACTTCTGGTCCTTTCTTCCAAACTATGACTAGGAGAAGATGAGGACTGAATTGTTTGTTTTCCAAAGAAAGAAGTCAGACAAATAACATTGAAAAACATTTTATTATTTAAGAGATTATCACCGGCATAGTTCAGTGATGTTTTCACATTCCGGGCTGTAGTGTGTGGTATTTGGGAGTGACGGGTGTCAGTGACAGCTAAGAGAAGTTCAAGCACCGGTATATTCTTTAGAGGCCCAATGTGTTTTGCTTAACCAATTTTTGGCCAAATCTTCCTCACTACCTAGTTTCTGTGTGCCCGTTCCTATGCGGTGACTGATAAAATCAGCGTCTTTCTTCGGTCCTGCCAGTTCGTACCTCCTCCCGAGGCATATGAACAATTTAACCTCTCAATTTTCACTTCTCAGCTCTATCTTGCTGGGGGTATAAAAAAAATCCAGCTTAAAAAAAAAAATAAAAACGAAACAAATAAAATAATTTGCCAGACAAGATTCTCTCGGGAATATACAGGAATGTAAACTAAAACACAAAGTGGTTAAAAAAAAAAAAAAAAGTAAGAAAACAAAGAAAAGCTCTTCTCAAATAAAACTTTCAGATACCGGGTAAGTGTGATGGAAACTAAAAATCCCTCATGCTTGCCAGTCGTCCAGTCCAATGTTTTGTTTTGTTTTGTTTTAAACCAGTTTCCACCGTGATAAACGAAGGGTTGCAAACTTTGCTTCCTAACAGTATTTGCTCCGTTTCGGTGCTCCTGAAAACGGTGGTAACGCTCATTTCTACGTAAATCCAACTCAAGGGCGCTCCGACAGCGACAGCACCTCTCGGCTTTCACTTGTACCAGACATGCCTCGACAGAACAGGAATTTAAACAGTGTTGCATAATCATTCTACGAGTAACTCCTGCTCACCACATTTTAATACCCAAAGCCTTGTAGTTTCGAGCCCTTGCTTGTGGCCGATCATCCGCACACACTCAGGATCCCCCGGAAATCGTGTCCCCTCGGGAACTCACGCTAACCCACCTGAGAACCAACTCCGTTTACAAAACTAAAAACTGCTTACACCTTCACTCCAATCGACCAAGCCTTAACTCCTTCTGGTCTCTTGGACATTTTCTTGGGCTTACCTGGTCCGAGAAAAATCGTGCCGCCCCACACTCGAAGTTACTCGAGCCACTTATCAGCTGTTTCAAGTCCCGGCGGTGGGGGTGTGGTGGTGGCAATGTAGCCTGGCCGGGCCACAGCCAGGTACGTCATCCTCTTACAGATCTTGCCCGGTATGCGGCCGGGCGACGAGGGCACACAACCTCCGTGGGCCCCGCTCCTCCGCGACAGGTGGAAAGAGATAAGCTGTTTGACCTGGGGCTGATCCAAAATTCGGCGGGGTCCGCCTCAGGCCAACTCGCGGTGGCGAGAAAGGTCAAAATCACCTTGGGGCAGTCCGCGGCCGGACCGCGGCTCGCACCGCCAAAGGGCGCCCCAGCTGTGTCCCCGGGTCAGAAGAGGACAGCAAAGTCGCAGGCCGGCCGGCCGACCGCGACTGAGGGCGGAGCCGCCCCCCCTTTTCCCGGCGGCCTGCCGACTTCCGGACCTGCGCGCGCCTCTCTGCACCGCCCCGGCCGCCCGGCGCGCCCCACCCCCCGCCCACCGTTTCCCGGCGTGCTCCGCGGAGGAAGGGACGGAGTCGACAATAACAAACCCAACCGCGGCGGTGTCCGCGGCCCTGCAGAGCCCTCGGCGCTGCCTTGGGGGTCTCCGTATCGCCCCGGCCCCTCGGCTCTGACCGGCCGCGGCCCCCTGCCCCCCGGCCCCTGACCCAGAGCCGAGGGGCCTGACAGCGTCCCCTCTCCGCCCCGACCCCTCCCTCCCGCCGGGAGCTCGGGGCCGCGACCGGCACCTGGGACGCCGGCGGTTGTGTCGGTTGGCGGTGCCCGATGGGCGGTTGGTAGCCGCCGCCGCGGACGAGGCGGCGGCGGAAGATGGTGCCAGGGGCTGCCGGCTCTGCTGCTGCCGCCGGTGGAGGAGGAGGTGCTGCCAGGTAAGTGCTGTCGCCGCCCGGGTCCCCTTCCCCCATCTGGCACCGCGGCCGCGCGGCGAGCCCGGACACAGTGGGCCGGGGACGCCGGGGTCCCCGCCGGGTCGAGCGCCGCCCGCGCGCAGGTGTGTGCGCCCGCGGGCCCGGCGCATCCGGCCGCGGCAGGTGTTGCCCTGCGGCTGCTTCCCTAGCGCGACAGCCCCGGTGGAGACACGCGGTCTGAGTCGAAGCCCCGCTGGGCTGCGGGAGGTGTGGGGCCGACTCTCCCGGTGCGGGCCTGCGTGCGGCTTCCTCGGCCGGGGCCGCCGGGGTCCCTCCCTGTGAACGCGTCCCCGGCCGGCCGCGGGCCGAGTTTTCGGGAGTGGCGGAGGGCGAGGGACGCCGACCCTACCGGGAAGCATCCTGGCTTGTGGTCACGGCTGGACTTAGCCTTAAGGCTGTCTGTGACTTGAGAACCCGGGGAGAGGAATTGGGCCGAGGCCGAACGCAGCACACAGCGGGAGGAACGCAGAGATACCTTTGTCCCGACCCCGGAGTGCGAGATCGGTATAAAGTTACTCTTAGGAATGACTCAGCCTCCGCCCGCCCCACTGATAGATTTGGGATGGGGTGTGTTTGCGGATTTCACAACTTCCTTAGTCGAAGCTGGAGAACAACAGGAGAAATGGCAGCTTCTGGGGGGGAATGAATAGTTTCTTCCACCGCCTGGTGGATGTACTATGTTTATTGTTTATGGTTTCGTAATCTAGTCTTTTCCATCAGGAACTCTTTAAAGTGCGGTCATACCACGAAGTGCCGTGTGCCTGGATGTCAAGGAAGACTAATGTGCTCACTGTTGATAGAGTCTTGTTACTACAAGTCATTAAGCTAGATAACAATGTTTGCCTCGAGTTCACTGTATGTAGAGCGATGATTTGGGCCCTATGAAAATGTGCCTGTTATTTTATTGTATAGTTTCTAGGTTTTTGGGTGCTGATGCTGCTTGTTGATCTGTCCGATGGGTCAGAAGGTAAGCAACTTAGGAGGAGACGATTTTTAATTTACATCGACAAATCCGCTTAATGAAGAGTCACAGAATTATATTTCGATATTTGATACGACTTGGGTCTTTACCATTCCGAGGTGATGTTACTATGGGAAGCAAAAGTACCTTGAAGATTTTATTTGGGGGTTTTTTGCTTTAGTAAACAGACAATTGTTAGGGGTGGGAAGATGTTTTTTGCTTTTTCTGTATTTAGTGTTGTAGCAGAGTGTGGCCTTAATGAACACATTTTCTCAGTAACATTCCTGTCTTTTTTTTTTAATTTTAGTGTTTACATTGTGTTTAAAATCTAGAGTTTTATGAAAGAGATGCTTTATGTTGGTGTTTATGTTGATAAATGTCTGTTGATGGACATTAGATATGGACTCAGGCCACTTTTGGCGCATAATTTTCTTTAGTCTATTTTGAATGTTTCATGATAGTCAAATTTAGGATTAATCATTGGCCTAGTTCTGATGGTGTTGGATGACAGGGAAGGCAGTGAAGCAGTACTCTTGTCTCAGAAAATTTTTCTGGCCCTTGCTAACACATACAAATTCAGAATGCATGACACATTGACTTTTAGCAAGTCAGATTCATCAGGTCCTAAAGGGCAGAGGACACAAGACCTTTGTTTTTGAAAAGCCACACTTCTGGACCTAAATTTTTGTCATGTAAGATTAAGAGGGGCTTTTCTTTGGCTTCTGATTTTGAGACTGTCTTTAAATTTTCATGCCTTCAGCAAATGTTTGAGCACCTGCTATATGCTGCCCTTTGCGGATGTGTGTAACTTATAAGTGTTTTTTTAAAAGGGATATCTAGCAAAATGTTCTTATTTGGATAGTACTATTCTCTAACCCCAATTAAGCCTTTTCTTTTGTAGTACAGATAATAGTGGCTCAAGAAACTGAAGTGAAATCTAGCAGTGCCTTTCTACACACATTCATTCATGCAGTTATTTACTTACTACAGGTAGACCATTGGACCAGTAATTACAAGGAATATAGGAATGTGTAAGAAATTGTTCTTGCCTTATAATAGAAAATTGGAGTCATGTATAAAACTGATTGCAATATTGTAGCATTATTGGAAATTTGAAGGAAAAGTACTGAAGGAGATTTGGGTTTTTATGGAGTGTAGCGATATTTTTAGAATCATGATCTGACATGGATAAGTCACTTCCCTTTTCTTTAAAAAGATGTCCTATCCACCTCAACAAATTTTGGCTTGGGATTGATCATGTGCCTACTGTGTGCCAGGCACACTGGTGTAAAAGTACTGGGGATTTGGCAGTGAACAAACCAAACCAAATCCTGTACTCATTCAAGAAAAATATGGAGTAAGAGACGCATGCTGGCTGGGAAGGAAAACAAACAGGAGGAGAGGAGTGTCAGGATTGAGGGGTTGAAACTTTGGATAAAGTGGCCAAGGAAGTCCTCACTGATTGTTAACTTTGAAATAAAGACCCAGGAGAAGCAAGGAAGCTAGCTGTGTGACTATCTGATCTGAGGCAAGAGCATTCTTGGCAGAAGGAATAGTAAATGCAAAGGCTGTGAGTGAGATATTTGGCATACAGAGAAAAAGTGAAAAGGTTACTGAGGGTGGACTGATAGGAATGAGGGGAGGGTGACTCATGACTAGGAGAATGATGGTAGAGAGGACTCTGTAGATACTCAGGTTTTTTGGGTAACAGTAAGGAAGCTGTAAAGTGCCGTAATCTTGAATGTGCAAAGGCACGGAGGTTTGTTCCAGTAAACTCAGCAAGGCTAGAAGGCAACTTGTACCTAAATTCACGTATGTTTTCAGGAAATGTTAAACCCCTGCAACACAGTTTTAGCTCCTGTAACGTGAACAATGAATTAGAAGAACTTTATATGTAAGCTTTGTGTATAAGATTATAGGAAATGGTGAACTTTGAGAAATGTTAAAGAAGACAAATTGCAAATGCAGCCTGCTTTAAGATGCTGGAATAGGTATGATGCTAGAGAAACAGATTGTAGGGTGCTGCATTAAAGATGTACTTTTGTTGATAAAAGCGTGTGAATTTTAATTATCACTTTTCTGGTTTGCTTATTATTGTGGCCCTAATAAACCTAATTTGCCTGTAAGTGGACCTCTGTTGGCTGTCTCCTGAGAGGATGGCATTTCTTTCCATCCCTCAATAAAGATGAGGTCCTTTTAAATTACTTTTTCCAAGTAGAGTACTTGAGTACTTTCATGCACCCTTTCTTTCATTGGTCAGTTTCTTCTTCCACAGCTGTTTAGTGAGTACCCTCAGGATTATGGAGGACACCCCACGCTCCCAATCACCCCCCATGACTTTGCCCTCTTTTGAATTCTCGTATTTTATTAGCTTGTAATCGTGTTAAAGGATGAAAATAATTATGACTCATTTCCATTTTGTTGTTGTTACTGGTTCGGGACTAAACACATCATTTTTTCCTTCATACTCTACACGTAATAATTGATCAGTAACTATCCAGACTATCTGTTGAAATGTTACTCGAATCAGTACCGTACCGCTAATATATCTATTGTTTTTTTAGGTGCTATTTTGCAAATTCCAGATATGCACATCCTTTTCTTGAGATTGCTGTGTTTTTACATAGGCTTCCTAGAACAAAGCTAATTCAGAATTTACTGTATATAATTTTGATTGCATTTTCAAACTAAGTATTCTAAAACGAAGCATAGAATTATAACACTTTTGCTATAGACACAATTCTGCGAATATTAAGAGTTTAGAAAACCTGAATTCACATTTACAGGGAGGGTCCCCACTTGGTACTGCCATCCCTCAAAAATTAGACCAGGTGCAGCCCTGGATGTCATAGCTCAGCTGGTGACACTAATGCAGAAGCAACGGATGTGGCTTCCGTTCTTGGTATGATTTGGAGGCAAGACGGCTATTTTCTAGTAAACTTGACTTAAATTCATTTTAACAGTTTTTTTGAATTTCTGTTAAGCAGAAGCTGTCAAGTGACATAGTATGTATAAGAAAACATGTTTAAACACAGTAATACAAAATGAATTTACTTTTTGTGAATAAGACTAATTCAAAATGACAAAACTAATGATATTTTCTATAGGGACTTTTTTAAGACTAGTAATGTTTTCAAATTCAGATTATCAGTAAAGCATGCGTTTTGCATAATTTTTTATGAGTGGCAGGAGAACAACATGTTGAATACATTTATGTGTATTGAGGGAAAGATTCCCACATATATTATTCAGCTCAAATAAGTTGTATAGCATTACGCGTGGTGTTATCTCATTCTTATGAAACAAAACTGTCCGTGTTTACACACATACATTTTTTTCTCAACACATAGGAGAAAAATCTGAAGGATTATGCCAGACTATTAAAAGTAGTCCTGTTGTCTTCATTCTGTTGGAGCTGTCTGAATTTGAAGTTGCGTATTTACTTGTAGATAAGGCATTCATTTAGGAGGCCTTGAACTTTTATGGAGAAGGTTCTTTTGGGGGGAATGTGAGGAAAATGGCTGACCTACTCTTCTTTTTCTCTTTTTCTTTTCCTCTTGGCAGAGAAAGGGTAGGATCAGATGGAAATAATCTGATTTGGAGGGTTTGAAGTCCAGCTTTCAGTCCCTGGGTAACCCAGACATTCCGTTTGTGGTGAACGTTATTTTCATTGATGCAGCGCCTAGTGGTCCCTCCTTGAGGTCAAATTGCAACCTGCAGAATCACAAATCCGACAAAATTATTTCCGATTCTTGTTCTTTCCCTATGAAACTTCTGGGCCAGTGTGTATAGTTCATCCAAATTTTGTGAATTCTGCTAGACCTGAAAGCAGTTTGTGGGTACTTGTAATCCCAGCACCTGGCACAGTCTTGGCTTATGTTGAGTGTTCAACAAAGGCAGTGTGAATAATGATTGAATGTGTTCAGTTTGGGATGTCAGAAATTGAGGTTTTTTCCCGCCCTTTGTTTTCCCCATAAGGAAGCTAAATCCTAAATTTTGGAAAGTTGACAATAAACTGTAATGACTGACCTAATCATTATCGGTACTCTCTCAAAAGAGGAAATTGTAAATTCATCTCCAATCGATAAATTGGATAGGTGGTGGTTTTCACGGGTATTGGAGATGCTTTTTTTTTTCTTTCTTTCTTCTGGACTTGAAAGTCTAGTTGTAACTCCTATGTATCTGGGAGTGAAGTGAATGGAAGCATTTTTTAAGAAATAGAACTATATCTCGAAGCAAAAAAAAGAAAAATATATCACCCCTTTAACTCTCCTCATTTATAGCTGACCGTATCCCAGAAGGATCCAGGAAGAACAAATGTCCTTTTGTGATATGAGATTTTTTTTCTCCAGTATAATTCTACAACCTTATGTAGGTCTGTAAATTCAGAGGGAAAAGAGTTCTTGTGGACCACCTGTGATTAGGGAATACGTCCCAGAAGTGCTAATAGAACCGTGTTTTGGGACCATACTTGGATGAGTAAAATTCAGATGAGCAGAAATTGGGGGAGTTTTATCTGGCAGGGTTATATAAAGGGAGAGAATAGAAGTTTCTTGTCGAGGAGTAGAGATATTTCTAGAAAGGTAAACTAGGGCTTAATTATGAAGTCTGTGAATACTGGAGTTAGTTATAATCGCCACCGTTTTTGCACTGTAATGGAGTCTGAGATACACTCTGTAGAAGGTATCATTTCAGCCCACGGATGGTAAACTGATCATATGGATTATCTGAGCCTCATTGAGAGAGATGGGATTCACATAGAGGTAAATCTGGCTTCAAAGTCTGACAGTTTAATATTAATCTAGCTTTAAGCCAGAGGGGGCAAATTCACACCCTTAAAGGGGCAGACAGATAATGAAATTCAGTGAAACCATACTGGGGGTACTGTACTGTGGTCACAGGAGAGAGCTGCAAAGAAACAAGCTACAGAGCGAGGTATGCCATTGATCTGTGACCTGCTGTAGGCAGCTTTGAGGTTCTAGGGAAGGTACTTGAAGGTACAGGAGGCATGCAGCCTGATGGCAGTGGTTGTGACTGGTGGGAGCGCTCAGGGAGGCTTGGGGTGGGAAGGCAGTGGGTAGAGTAAGGCAGTGGGAAGAGTTTCTAGGCTCTAAAATAAGGGGTGTGTCCTTGGAAAATGAAGGGTTGGATTCTGAAGGAAAAACGGATAGGATTTAGATAGAAATAACTGAAGTTCTGAGCAGCAGGGGAACGAGGGTTTTTTTTTGACAAAAGAAGTTAGGGAGTAAATAGTTGTGAAGGAAAAGCACTGAATTGAAATGTGGGTATGTCAGGTTTGCAGCAAACAATATGATTGCTAATGGCTGATATTTAGCATCAGCTGAGTGTTAGTCCTGTGCCCTGAGGCAGAGATCTGGGTTAAATGGTAACTGATGATGTTTGTATTGCACTCTTCCGTTTATGTGTAGATTCTTTACATTTTCACAACAACCCTGTGAGATAGGGAGTTTTTTTGTAATCAAACTAATTTAAGTTTGGGGGTGCCTGGCTGGCCCAGTTGGTGGAGCATGTAACTCTTGATCTTCACGTCATGAGTTCGAGCCTCATGTTGGGGGTAGAGCTTACTTAACACTAGAAACTCTAAAAAAACCAGTTTGTTTGATGAGGTTAGTCAGGGTCACACACAGTCGATCGAGGGAATAAGACTTAAAAATAGGCTTCTGAGGGCCACCTGGGTGGCTCAGTCGGTTTAGTGTCCGACTTCGGCTCAGGTTCGTGATCTCGCGGTTTGTGGGTTCAAGCCCCGCATCGGGCTCTGTGCTGTCAGCTCAGAGCCTGGAGCCTGCTTTGGATTCTCTGTCTCCCTCTGTCTCTGTGCTCCTGTCCCACTTATACTGTGTCTCTCTATCTCTCTCAAAAATAAATAATAAAAACATTTAAAAATTTTTAAAAATAGCTTTTCTGGTTCCAAATCTCATGTTCTTTTCACAGTTCTGTTCTCCCTCTTACATGGACATAAAGATAGCAGTTGGAGAACTAAATATGAATGACCACGTAGGGAAGGTTGTGGAGTGGAGAGGCATATCTACACTGGGATGGCAAATTGGGGGCTAGAATGGGGACAGCAGATGGGGGTCATTGACTTGCTCTTTCAGTTGGACCAGCTGTTCTAGTGCAGCATACTCAAGTTTTTTATTTCTTTGTGGTGCATAAAGTGTTGTCTTTTCTTCTTTTTCAAAATGGAAGTATTTTTACGCCTGGTTATAAATGTGATTTTTAAGGACACCAAAGAAAGTGAAAGGCCCGCATCCAGAAATAGCCATTGTAAAAAGATCGATGTTAAGTTGTTCCAGAGGTTTTTTTTTTTTAAGTTTTTATTTTAATTTCAGTTAGCATACAGTGTTACTAGTTTTAGGGGTCCACTGTAGTGATTCAACACTTCATGTATCATCCAGTGTTCATTACCGCAAGTGCACCCCTTAATCCCCATTTGGGCCCCCCCCCCCAACTCTCTCCCCTCTGGTAACCATCAGTTTATTCTCTAAAGTTGAGTCTGTTTCTTGGTTTGCTTCTTTTTTCCCCTTTGCTTATTTGTTTTGTTTCTTAAATTCCACATATGAGTGAAATCATATAGTATTTGTCTTTCTCTGACTTATTTTCTCAGCATTGTACTCTCTAGCTCCATCCATGTCATTGCAAATGGCAGGATTTCATTCTTTTTCATGGCTGAATAATATTCGTGTGTGTGTGTGTGTGTGTGTGTGTGTGTGTACACCACATCGTCTTTATCCATTCATCATTGGACATTTACTTATGCTGTTTCCATAATTTGCCTATTGTAAATAATGCTGCTGTAAACATAGGGATGCTTGTGTCCCTTGTGTTTTTATATTTTGGGGATAAATACCCAGTAGTGCAATTGCTGAATCATAGGATAGTTCTATTTTTAACTTTTTGAGGAACCGCTATGCTGTTTTCCATTGTGGCCACACCAGTTTGCATCCCTACCGACAGTGCAAGAGTGCTCCTTTTTCCCCACATGCTTGTCCACATTTGTTGTTCTTGAGTTTAGCCATTCTGACAGGTGGGAGGTAGTATCTCATTGTAGTCTTGATTTGCATTTCCCTGATGGTAAGTGGTGCTGAGTATCTTTTCACGAGTCTCTTGGCCATCTATATGTCTTTGGAGAAATGTCTGTTCATGTCTTCTGCCCACTTTTTAATTGGTGTTGAGTTTTATAGTTCTTTATGTATTTTAGATATTAACCCTTTATCAGATATGTCATTTGCAAATATCTTCTATTCTGTAGGTTGCCTTTTAGTTCTGTTGGTTGTTACCTTCACCGTGCAGAAGCTTTTTATTTTGATATAGCCCCAATAGTTTATTTTTGGTTTGGTTTTCTTTGCTTCAGGAGACATATCTAGAAAAAAGTTGCTATAGGCCACGCTTTTTGAATGTTTGTGGATACACGTACTCCGTCAGCATTAGTTAATACAATAAAAATAAAATCTGCCTACTGAATCACATGATATGTACTGTAACTAACTTTTCTTACTGAATAATAAATATATCAGTAATCAATATGTATAGAGCTAACGTTTTTAAATATCTAAATGATGTCACATAATATAGCTGCAGCATAATTTATTTGATCAATCATGATTGATAGTTTTCTGAATTTTCATTGTTAAAAATAAAGATTTCATTGGATATATACCTTTGTACACTTGTCTTTTTGCTTTCAATATATTTCCAGCGGTAGAATTGCTGGTTTGTACATCTTAATACATAATTTATATTTTCGTATTGCCAGATTAAATCTTATAAGTTGTACCCATTTTCATTCTTGTCAAAACTGCCAGTGTGCTTGTTATAAGATAACAAGAGTCCACACTCTTCATTTTAGTCCTTAGAAGTAACCTGAAGGGTAAAAACAGGTGGCATTTCAGATAGACTATTTTTCGGTATGTGTGGATAGCCATTTGTCATAGTACTGTTGCTTACACAATGTATGCTTTCCCCCATTTGAAATTATGATGTTTATCTCTGTGTGTGTATATGAAGACGCATTTGAATCTGTTCTGTTCCATATGTTATCTATTAATGGGCCAGGCTCCTGGTTTTAATTACTGTTAGAGTATGTTTGACATGTTTTGATAAATGCTCTTTCCTTCAGGGTCTCTCTCTCCCCCTGCCCCCCCCCCCCATATATATATGTGTATGTATGTAAGTATATATAATAGGCACTTAGTAATTATTTTCTCAATGGACAGAAACTAAAGACGTTGTTTAGGGAAAAGACCACATAATAACTTTAAGAAAATCTTGTGTCAATTACTGAGTTACTAACCTGTTGCTTTTAGTTTAAAATTGCTTTGGGTTAGCTTTTGTCATACAAAGTATGACTTCATTTTATAAAAATTAAGTTTATACAGAAAATGAGCATTGTGCCAAATTTTAGAAAATCTTGACTATTTGGTGAAAAGTAGTACTGTGTTATGTACTGGGCTTAAATTTTATGTCATATAAAGTTAATTTCCTTTTTTTTAAGTTTATTTTGAGAGAGCGAGCACGACGTGCACGTGAGCGCACACAGGGGAGGGGCAAAGAGAGGGAGAGAGAGAATCCCAAGCAGGCTCCTCACTGTCAGTGCAGAGCCTGACATGGGGCTCGAACCCACAAATTGTGACATCGTGACCGGAACCTAAGTCAGGAGTCAGATGCTTAACCAACTGAGCCCCTCAGGTGGCCGCCCCTAAAGTAAAATTCTAATTGTTTCAGCGACAGTTGACTTCTATGCTGGCACTTTACCATTGCTTGTAAGAGTTTAGTTCTGGATCGGTTAGATGTAATCCACTTAGAAATTTGGTAGATTTTATATGAGTTAAGGGAAAATGTGCTTATGAGCAATCCCAACTCTGTAAGTTGATAAAAGGGTTAGCTCTTTTTTATTTTAAATGTTTGTTTTTTATTTAGAGAATGAGCAAGGGAGGGGCAGAGAGAGAGAGGGAGAGAGAGAGAATCCCAAGCAGGCTCCTTTCTGTCAGCACAGAGCCTGATGCAGGGCTTGAGCTCATGAACCCATGAGATCATGACCCGAGCTGAAATCAAGAGTCAGTTACGACTGAGCCGTCCAGGCCGCCCCAGCGTTAGCTGTTCTTAATGATTGATTTCTTCAAGGAAGTTAGTGAGTTGCTAAGCTTATCCTCTTTAACATTTTAGTAAATGTGGTCAAGGAGGCTAAGTCATTGGTCAATTTCACATACCCTTTTTTGGGTATTTTTTGGAATGGCATCACCTTTATGTGGACTCTCGCCTATCTCATTCTTTTCTAGAACTTTTGCCTGCCTCTCTGTAGTGTTACATATTGCATTGCACTGTCACGTTCACTTTATGTAACTCAGCTCCTTGAAAGGAGAGCTGATGCTTCTTTTTTTTAATCTTTAGAGACTGGCTCACTGAGAAAGTTAGAAACGAGTTTAATGTACATTTGACTATCTGGCATTTTATAAAAACATGGAGGAATTAGCCAGTATACCCTTTTCAGTTTTTAGGTGAGGAAACAGATCTGGTGAAGGTTCTTAAGGTCACAGAAGGAAAAATGTGAATCTAGTATAAAACCTAGATCTTTTTAACTTCTGTTCCAGTATTGTTTTAGGATGAATTCTGTTCATTTTCAAGATGACCAAAGATGTGCTTGATTACTAATGCCCCTTTTTGCTGAATGTGTTAACAATTACGTACCAAGGAGCAAATTCAGCTTTGGATATCTTATTTTGATTGCAAGAAAATAAGAATATGTACATTACACACTCTTATAAATAAAATATTCCAGTGGATTCTCTTTGAGCCATTTTATATTTCTGATTTCACGGTTTTGGTTCTTGCTCTAGTCCTTCTCCAGAGCCTTGGCCTCATTTATCGACTGTCCAGTGTCTAGTAGTTTAGGTAGTGAGTGTGTGGTTTTTTTTAAATTTTTTATTTTTAAACATTTATTTATTTTCGAGAGCCACAGAGCACGAGTGGGGGAGGGGCAGAGAGAGAGGGAGACACAGAGTCCAAAGAAGGCTCCAGGCTCTGAGCTGTCAGCACAGAGCCCGACACGGGGCTTGAACTCACAAACCTTGAGATCATGACCTGAGCCGAAGTCGGCCGCTTAACTGACTGAGCCACCCAGGTGCCCCTGAGTGTGTTATCTTGAAGAGCGATTTAAGGCATGGCCAGCTTTTCTCTAGCCATTTACAATACGGTTTTGGGAATGTAAGACACTTGGCATGTGGGGAAAAATGTAGAGCAAGATGTTTATTTATGTTCTGGATACCAACACTATTATTTGATTAGTTAAAATTTCAGGTGTGGGTCTGGGGCACCTGGGTGGCTCAGTCGGTTGAGTGTGTGACTTCGGCTCAGGTCACGATCTCGTGGTTTGTGAGTTCGAGCCCCGTATCGGGCTCTGTGCTGACAGCTCAGAGCCTGAAGCCTGCTTTAGATTCTGTGTCCCCGCCCCCCCCCCCCCGCCCCTCCCCTTCTCGCACTTTCTCTCTCTCTCCCTGCCTCTCAAAAATAAATAAACATTAAAAAAATTTGAAGTGTGGGTTTTAAGAGCCTAAGGAAGATTGTTGGCAGCCAGTAGATTGGTGGAGAATTTGTGACACAGGATGTTTGTGACTTCATGGTTACAAAATGGATGCAGTGAGATGACATGAAGGACCAAGGCTTATTCATCTCTCATCAGGAGGTGGGTTTCCGTGGTGTGGAGCTTCATGTCATGAGGCACAGAAAGGCAGTCTTGGGTTGTTTACTCCAAGGAGTGTAGACAGTTGAGTAGATGTTATGAAGCATTTTTAGTTGGGGAGAAGTAAAGTGACATTAAACTAAGACCTAAGATGATTTAGTTGGTTGTGTCCTCCAGGATGGATTTGAGATGAAATCTACCGGTAGAAGGAGCTCAGGTGGGTTATTGTCAGGGCTCGGGCACGTAGGAGGAAGCACTGGATGGGAATAAGGGGAAGAAGGAAGTACACAGACCAAGCACTCTGGTCACACAGATGGCATCTTAATTATCTTGTGAACCCAAAGAGGTCAGTAGGAGCGACACTTCAGTAGAGGAAGTTCTGCTTAAGGTAGGGTTGATTATTATTATATTGTGTTTGGTTTTTAATTAAAGAGCCTTGGGATACCTTGGCTCTAAGGAAACTACCAAAAGCTAGTTGGTTGAGATCTTTCTCAGTTAACTGTTTGATCTCTGTTTTGTTGGGTACTTGCAAGGGGTATGCTAAGGGTACTTTTCCTCACGAGAGCTTATTCACTCAATAGATGCCCTTGAGTACTCCCTGTTGTGTTTCAAGAGTGACTTCCTGTTCCTAGGTAACACTTTGGAGTATGTAATGTGCACTTGGCATTGTGCTAAATATTAAGCTCATTGCATAGATAATTTTACTTGTTTTCCACAAAGCTTTACGAGACGGGTATTGTTAACATTCCCATTTTACACATTAGCAGATGGAAATCCAGCTGTGTGGTGACAGGGGGCCCCTGGGCGGCTCAGTCGGTTAAGCGTCTGACTCTTGGTTTCAGCTCAGGTCACGGTCTGTGGTTTGTGGGATCGAGTCCTGTGTCAGGCTCTGTGCTGACAGTGCAGAGCCTGCTTGGGATTCTCTCTCCTCCCCCTCCCCCCCGCCCCCCTTTGCTCCTCCCCTGCACTCGCATGGACACGTGCTCTCTCTCTCAAAATAAACATAAAAAAAAAGAGAGAGAGATTCAATTTTGTCTGTTTCTTTAAATAGGTAGTTTCAACCCTGTACATAAACTGTATCTTACAGACTCTTGCATAGGTGGGCACCTTGGGTACCATCAAGGTCAGATTTTTTCTCATTGCAATGTTAGGTCCAGGGGAACTGTTAACTCAAAAGTAAATTTTATTTTTCACGTCTGTGGTGATTTTTGCTGAAGAATTAAGGCTGAGAGTAAGAAAGCTCTGCATATCCTTTATATTGTATATTGATTAGATGTTGGTATAAAACAGAAGTTTGATTTTTATATTTCTGTATATACATGCTTACTTATAGGAAGTTGTGATTTTCATTGACTGAAATTATTGTTCACAAAGTCCTTACATGTATACACAATTTGCATATCCTCATGTTCATGCACTAGCTGCAAATACGATCTGCTGAGATTTGATATGCTGGGTCCAGACTTATTTAACAAGTTGACAAGTCTCTTTGAGAAATTATGGGAAAGAAAATTTCTCAGCTCTGTTTTACCACAGTGAAAAGCTGCTTTTAGAAAGTGTTTCAACAACTCACTATCAACATGAGAAAATATGACCAATAGATGTGGGGGGAAGTTAAATTTTTGTCCAGCATGGATGGTGGGAAGTGTAGGACACAGAGTTTCTCACATGCATGTAGCCCTTTGTTAGGCACTGTTAGGGGTTAGGTTTCAGAGCAGACAAGGTTCTTTACGGCAGCCTTTTATAGGATGTGCTTGCTTTAGTGAATAAGTCCTAGCATTGCTCAAAAAAGCAAAAATGAAGCCATCCAACCAAAATACAGAAAAAACAGATTATTGAGCCACACTTTTAGCTGGATCATTTTTCTTCTTTTGTAGGGATGAGGAACATCTGAACTGCTCTGTAAATTTTATTCTTGTATATTTATATTTACTTATTACAGAAATTAACACAAAAAGGGAGTAGAGTATTGAGCCACACGTAAACATCATTTTGCGTCCATCATTTTGTGTCTGTGGTTATCTCATGGCCAGTCTTGTTTCAGTTATGGGCCATACAGGCCCTCCCCTCTCCCCGCCATTTCCCCTTCTCTTACAATTTTAGTCTTATTAATTTTGAAGAACAGATATGCGCACAATAGCCCAGCAAGGAAAATGTTTTCTGTCCTTTTGAGATGAGAAAACTGAATCTTAGGGCGTGTACGTTACTTAACTCGCTCAGCTTGTAAATGGCAGAATAAGAATTTAAATCAGGTGCGTTAAACTCTTCCTACATAAAAGTCCATTATTTTTCCCTCACTTTAGGTCACATGATAACCGGGAAGGTGAGGTATTCTGGCAGCAGCTAATTGTTTAACTAGATTTTTACTAATTCCAATACAGAGGTACTTATTTTTACTGTTTTGGTGTATTTTCTCTGTCATCATTTTTCCTTTATTCTTTTTGCGCATTGTAATTCTGTTGCGTGTACTGTATTCGTTCAACATCGTAACCTTGTTAAATATTATTGTATATCCTATTTTACCATGTGAATAGTTGAGTAGGCAAGTATTTTTAAAAGTATTCACAAGTAATGAAGTGTTTTGGGTATACTTCAACTATACTTCAGATTATTTCTGTAAGATGAGTTTTACGATACAATTACTAGGTGAAGAGAAATGTGTGCTTATAAAACTTACCTACCTACTCCATGAACACCAATTGCTTTTCCAGCAAGGTAGTAATTATAGTAGATTCCCACCTATAATGTGAATGTTGAGTATGATCGTCAAAATGCTTGTGGTATTTTTTGTACTGTCTTATGGAAATCTGCAAACATATACAAAAGTAGCGAGAATATATATTTGTTAAGTTTTTATTTTAATTCCAGTTGGTTACCATACAGTCTTAGTGTGCAATATAGTGATCCAACACGTCCATCCGTCACCGGGCGCTCGTCATCACAGGTGCACTCCTTAATCCCCATCACCTATTTCACCCATCCCCCCACCTCTTCCCCTCTGGTAACCATCTGTTTGTTCTACATAGAGAGAATATTATAGGGAATTTCTCAACTGTCCCATCTCATTTGCTTTAATAGTTACCGGCATTTGGCTGAGCTTATCTGTCCTTCTGCCCAACTGACTTTTCCCTCTCTCTCCCGCTTCCTGACTTTGTTTTTGCTAGACTGTTTTAAAACATCTCAAATACTATTTTACATATTAAGTTTTCAGAATTCGTTATTTCATAACTGAAATGCCATTATCATCCTGCAAAGGAATGGGAATTCTTCAGTGTAATCTAATGCCTAATCCATCTTTAGATTTCTACACTTCAAAAATGTTTTTTTTTAACAGTTTGATTCAGAATCCAAACACATCCACACGTTACATTTGATTATTATGCCTTTGACATCTCTTTTAATAAGTAGAATTCTTCCTCTCTTTTTGAAGCCATTTGTTAATCTAGCTCATTGTTCTATAGAATGTTTATTTCTCCGAATTTAGCTGATTGTTTTTCTTACAGTATTTTTCTTTTCTCTCTGTACCCCATGTTACCTGTAAATTGGTAACCGTAGGTAGAGGTAGAGTCTAATAAATTTGGGTTTGTGTTTTTCGGGGGAGGTGGTGAGAATATTTTCTAGGTATACTTCCGGTTGAAACACCTAGAGACACGAGCCTAGCGGAGTGACAAGTGATGGGTGTGTTCGTGTTTGTCGGCTTAGTTTATCTGCCAGATTTCTTCTACTTATTTTAGCGTCTCTTGATGTCTAGATCCATTATTTCGTTGTCAAATTGTTATTTTCCATACTCTGTCTGTAGTAATAGCTTTTCTATAAAAAGGTGTTTCTTTATCATTGGTTACCCTGAAGTATAATTTATGTAGGAAAGAGAGGATAAATGCTTAAATCCTTTCCGTTTTTAGTTTCAGAATGAGTTGCTACTGTTAAGTCATTGAAGATTTGTCCTTCCTTTTTTGTATCATTGTGAACGTGAACATTTATGGGCTTTATGCTAAGTGTTTATTCTTTTGATGCGCAGACTGCCCCATCTTAGTCATGGAAGCCCCCTCAGGCTGATTTCTTTGCCCTTTTGACATGGTCTTTCTTATTAGTGTTTGATAGCTTCTTTGCTGTATGGCACATGTCCCTGTTCTAGGCTTAGGTGTTAGTACATTTTCTACTTGAGACTTTTGGAATCAGTCGCTTCGCCAAAGGTTCCTTTTAGAAACCACAACATAGGCGTACGATGATTCTAGTCGACTCTAGAGTTAGAAGGTCCACCTCCACAAGACTGCTCTCACTTTGGATACTGGCCACCTGTTGGGTGGTGTCCAGGCCCGCCCTCACTTCAGGTCAGCTGACTACAAATTCGGGGTCCCCACAGCCACCTTCTGGCTCGAGAATTCCCTAGAGTGGATCACAGACTTTGGGGAAAATGCTATACTATTTATGGTTTTATGTAGTGAAAGGATACAAATTAACATGAAAAGCAGGCAAGGGAAGATGTACATAGAGCAGCGTGTGGAAGAGAGCAGGGCTCTGGTTGCCCTCTCCCATAGTCGGGGACAGCATTCCTTTCTCTTAGCCAGAGGGGGTGACGCTACCTAGAGTAATGCTCACCCCGAAAGCTTACCTGGGCCTTTGGTGTGCAGAGTTTTTATTGGGGCCCTATCACCTTTACAAGGCGGCTGACTTCACTCTCTGGCTCTTCCTGGAGGTCCAGCTAATGTCCTTTGGTCTCCATTTTTTCTGGAGACGGGAGCCGATACCGTGTGTCCTCCCAGCCCTGTCATAAATCCCGTCGTTAGACTGTTCTAAAACCCCCGGACAAAGACACTCCTATCAAGCAGGACATTCCAGAGACCTACAGTTCCCCTCCTTGTAGCCAAGGTTCAAGGCCAGACCTCTCTTTGGACAAGATTGATTCTTTTCTACACAAGACAGTGTGGGTACTTAGTGCTCTTGGGTTGTCACTGCCTCTGTTTCAGGGGGCTGCGCAGTGTGTGTTTTGTGCAAAGAGACATTTTTGGGTCGAGCATTTCTAAAGTCCTTTCTTTTTGTATTGTATTTCTTCCCTTAGATTAAAAATCTAGGGATCTTAGGCTGGAACCCTTGTTTGTTTGATGGGTGAAGATCTCTTTTTGAGATTTGTATTTCTTTGATCACTGAAGAGGTTTCATGTATTTTCCTCACTGGTTACCTGTTTTAATAACTTTCTCTTGCACTATTTATTGTGGATTTTTGCGATTTTCTTACTAATTAATAGGAACTCCTTTAAAAAAAAAACAAAGCCATTAACCCTTAGGCACTTGTTGTAACACTGTCCCACGCGCCAGTTTTGAGGAGAAAGATCACGTCCTTTGATGCTCAAATGGTGAAGCGGGTAATGGAAAGATTCATCCTTTTTTTGGACTTCACGCTTCCCCAAAGTCAGAAAATGAATGATTACTGTGACCTGCCCAGAGTCGTGTCATCTGTTAGAAAGAAAGCCAGGAAATTGGGCCTGTCTCCTGGAGGGCTTCCTGTTTGCTCTTGCTGCTGTCATTTCCATGCGGTGTTACCGTTGCACCCAGCGTGTCTGCCGCGCGGCTTCAGCTCTTGACTGTTTGGTGCCTGGTGATAAGCCGGGCTGTGCAAGCTCTCGCTGAGCTGGCCGCAGTTGCTCAAGGCTTAGAGCAGAAGCCGCCAAACTTTTTCTATAAAGGACCAGATAAGTATTTAGGCCTTGCTGGTTAAGAGGCGAGATCAAGGCTTTTAAGTAGGTGTTTACATCACGAAAGAAAAAACTGCCTTGCCCTGTCCTGTGTGTCCAGAATGGGCCATCCAGGGTGCTGGGCACGCTTTGTGTTCAGTTGCCATCGGTTGAAGCTTTTTTTTCTGGACACACGGGGCCACCTGAGGGATAGGGGCCTGGCAGGCTGGGGGAAGAGGCCAATCAGTAAGTTTTACTCTGTGTCCAGAGGCTCCCAGGTCCTGGGGTGCCCTTCTTCCTGAAGGTGCGGCAGGAGGCCAGGTGACCTGGGGCTCCCATTCCAGGGCTGGTTTCGCTCCTTGCCGCCAGCGGAAGCTGCAGAGTCCCTGACGTGGCGGTGGCCCCCAGTGTGTACCCTGAGTAGCGAACACAGCACTGGGAGTGGAGGTGGGTCTTTGCAACTCCACCTGTCCCTTGGAACGGTGCCCCCACAGCCTGTGTGGGCTGCAGAGCAAAGGAGGCCACTGGCAGCATTTTCACTCGCCCGTGTTCTTCTTGGCTACCATGGGCAAGTTCTTCTGTGTACATCCCTTTATCTGTGAAGTTTTTGGAGAATCCCACCGTGCAAAGATGACCCACAGTATGGAAGAATTTCCAGTCTGTGTGCAGGGAACCGTGTTATCTGTGTACCCAAGGGAATCTTGTTCTCCCATAACCTGGGTGCACACCAGTTCTTGGATGGTGACTTTTCATTGGAAAACGTTACCGTGTTAAATTTTGAAGTGTTCTGCCATCCCACCCCCCCTTACTTAATTTTAGAATTGTTTTCTATTATATTTAGGAAAATGAAGACTTTTTTTTAATGTTTATTTATTTTTGAGAGAGAGAGAACGTGAGCAGGGGAGAGGCAGAGAGAGAGGGAGACACAGGATCCGAAGCAGGCTCCTGGCTCTGAGCTGTCCGCACAGAGCCCGACGTGGGGCTCAAACCCACCGACTGAGATCATGACCTGAGCCGAAGTCGGACGCATAACCTCCTGAGCCACCCGGGCACCCTTAGGAAAATGAAGACTTAAAACTGGTTGTAGAAAGTGATAGAATTGTTGAGTGTGTGAGGGGGGGTGAGTATCGGGATTTGTAAAGGAACAATAAAATAGCAAGTCATGGGATGTGCTTCCTAGATGTTTTAGCAGCACCTGTTCGTGTTCTCCTTTCCTTCTTGATCCGTCCATCGATTTGAACTCTGGTTGTTTTTGTTACGTGACTTTGAGAGAGAAGTGAACTTTTTTTAGAATCCACAGTTTTGTTATTGAGTTGATGGGGATAACACCAACCCTTCGCACAGTAGAAATTGTGAGGATATGTAGCTGGTATAGGTCTTCAGTTCATGTTTCCAATCAGTGGTAGTTATTGCTAAGTCAACAATGTCCGTATCGTTAACGAATAAAACATAGAAGAGTGCAAGCATATGTTTTGGAATTGTTTTTAAATATAAATAATTGCATTTTTGTAGCTATTCTTTTTGAAAGTAGATGGAGTTTGTGTAGATATAAAATTTTCATGTTGCCCAGTAGGATGTAGGCTTCATGAGAGTAGGCAATTTTATCGTATTGTGTGCTCTTTAACATCTGAAGCTAAGAAAATGCCCAGGGTATACTATATTCTCAGGTGAAATTTTTATTGAATTAATGTTGTAAACTGAGGTGGGTTCAGACTCTTGGATCTCATATTTACCAATTTTTTGCTTGTAGGCAAGTCGAGTAATCTCTGAATCTGTTTCCTCACCTTCAAAAGAAAACAGCAATAATATGGATATCTTCTGTTATGAAAAATAAGGGAAACGTTGCATATAAAACTACTGAGCATAATGGCTGGCATATAACGAACCACTCAGTAAGCGTTAGTGATGATTATTTTATGTGCCGTGTACTTAGGACATATGAAATGAATAAAGAAGATTTTGTGGTCATGGAAGCTATTAGCCTGGGTTGTTTTGTTTTGCTGTTCCCTTTTTTATTTTATGTTTCTGGTTTTGTCTTCTTTTTAATTTCAATTTTAGTTTACTTGACACAGAGTGTTATATTCGTTTCAGGTGTATCATGTAGTAATTCAACAATTCTACACATTACTCAGTGCTCATCATAAGGGAACTCTTAATCCTTTACCTGTTTATTTCACCCATCCCTCCGCCCTCTTCCCCTCTGGTAACCATCAGTTTCTTCTCATAAAAAGTCTGTTTTTTTGTTTGTTTATTTTTTTCCTTGTTCACTTGTTTTGTTTCTTACATTCTATATATGAGCGAGATCATATGGTATTTGTCTTTCTCTGAATGACTTATTTCACTTATAAAGATACCCTCTAGAGCTATCTGTGTTGTTGCCTAGATCTATCTGTGTTGTTGCAAATGGCAGGATTTCACTCTTTTTTGTGACTGTGTGTGTGTGTGTGTGTGTGTGTACATCATCTTTGTCCATTCATCTATGAGTGGGCACTCAGGCTGCTTTCATAACTTGGCTATTGTAAATAATGCTGCAGTAAATATAGGGGTGCACATATCTTTTCCAGTTAGTGTTTTTATATTCTTTGGGTAAATACCCAGTAGAGGAATTACTGGATCATATGGTAGTTCTATTTTTACTTTTTTGAGGAGCCTCCATGCTGTTTTCCACAGTGGCTGTGCTAGTTTGCATTCCCACCAGATGTGCAGGAGGATTCCTTTTTCTCCACATCCTCGCCAGCACTTGGTGTTTCTCGTGTTGTTGATTTTAGCCATTCTGACAGGTATGAGGTGATATCTCATTGCGGTTTTGATTTGTGTTTCCCTGATGATGAGTGATGTGGAGCATCTTTTCATGTATCTGTTGGCCATCTTGTAGGTCTGGAGAAATACCTGTTCATGTCTTTTTTTTTTTTTTTTTTTTTTTTTAATTGGATCATTTGGGTTTTTTTGGTGTTGAGTTATAGAAGTTCTTTATGGATTTTGGATATTTACCACTTGTCACACATGTCATTCACAAATATCTTCCCCTGTTCAGTAGCTTGTCTTAGTTTTCTTGACTATTTCTGTTGCCGTGCACTGTTTATTTTGATGTAGTCCCAATAGTTTATTTTTGCTTTTGTTTCCCTTGCCTCAGGAGACATACCTAGAAATAAGTTGCTATAGTTGATGTCAGACAAATGGGTGCCTGTGCTCTCTTCTAGGATTTTTAAGGTTTCAGGTCTCACATTTAGGTCTTAATCCAGTTTGAGTTTATTTTTGTGTATGGTGTGAAGAAAGTGGTCCAAGTTTCATTGTTTTGCATGTAGCTGTCCAGTTTCCCCAACACCGTTTGTTGAAGAGACTGTCTTTCCCACTGCATATTCTTGCTTCCTTTGTTGAAGATTAATTGATCCTATAATTGTGGGTTTATTTCTGAGCTCTCTGTTCGGTTCTGTTGATCTGTGTGTCTCTTTTTGTACCAGGACCATACTGTTTAGATTACTATAGCTTTGTAGCATATCTTGAAATCTGGGATTGTGATACCTCCAGTTTTGTTTTTTTTTTTCAGGATTGCTTTGGCTATTTGGGGTCTTTTGTGGTTCCATACCAATTGTAGGATTACCAGTAGGCTGACATCGATTCAAAGAACACTGGGGTGGTAAGACCATGGAGCAGTTATGATTCATTTTACTACTTAGTTTTTCTCTTATGCTTTCTAGCCTACATCCTGGGTGGTAGTTGGCAATAAATGAGGATTTAGAGAGTGAAGCCTCAGAAGGAGGCCTCTCGTCAAAGTCGCCAGTTCAAGGGCTTTAAATCATAGGTAATGGAGGAAGACATTGGGTGTTCTATCAGGTAGGTCAGGAGGTGCTTCTCAAATGATTGTCATTGCCATCACTTAGGACTGTTAGAAATGAGCTGAATGACAAAAGACAAGTAGTGTTATCCAGTCTGCCTGTACAGTGGAGCAAAAGCATAGCCTAGGTCTGGGGCCACAGCAATCAAAACTCTCCTTGAAATCCTTGAAATCATCTTACGTTATTCATGAATTCTGCATATAGACTGATTCTCACATACGCTTTGTGTAGCTGTTTTTGTAAGCATTGTTAACGGTTGTGCTTTTTAGGTTGAGCTGTTACTCAGGGTGAGCACCAGGTGAAGAGATCGGTGTTCCTTCAAAGGCACATAGTAGCTGCTGCATTTATCAGAGTTTCCCTTGTTTACTGTAAGGATGATGGAATAGGAGAATGGCACTAGGACATCTTTACAGTAATTTCTAAAGCCTCTGATGAACTATGGGCAGTATTATACCTAGATCATGAAAAGAAAAAGATCGATGAAGTATTCCAGATTGAAGGAGATTAAATAGATTTAACGATTAAATACAGTATATTATCCCGAATTGGATCCTAGATTGAGGGGGAAGACTGGTATCATTGGGGCAATAATTTGAGTATGGACTGTGGATTAGATAAGAATATGGCATCTATGGTAAATTTTATGATTTGATGAATGAACTCTGGTCATGTATGAGAAAATTCTTGCTGTTAGGATGTATGCATCCTGAAATATTTATGAAGAATGAGCCACTCTGTCTGCAGGTTACTCTTAGATAGTTCAGAAAAATACGTCTTGTGCGTATGTATTTATGTGTATATGGTTATTTGTATAAATATACGTGTATCTATAGAGAGAGGTGGGGGAGGGAGGGAGGGGGGCAGGCATGGAGCATTAAGTGGCCCAAATGATAAAGCAAATGGAGCACAACGTACCGAGTTGGCAACACTGGGTAAAGGGTGCAAGGGAGTTTCTTGTACTATTTCTGTAACTTTTGACTAAGTGTGAAGTTATACCAAAACAAAAAAGGTAAACAATATTTAAAAGGAAACAAAAGCAAAAACTTCGAATAATGTAGTGATTATGACAAAGATTTTATATTTAGGCTCACAAATGTTGTGTCTTCTTGTACTGTTTTACTCCACCTTCGCAGGACAGTCTTCATCTCATCCCCATGACCCCGTTTAAATGTAACCTACATAGAGCTCTACTTTGATTATCCACATGCAAAGTAGGTCCTTCTTGGTACCCACACTCCTCTTTCGTTGCATTTATTGCAACTTATGTTTGCTTTCTTTGCGTTTAATTTCTTTTTCTCCTTCAAGATTGTGATCACCACCAGGGGAAAGATCTTGTCTGTTTTGTTCACAGAATACATAAACTCGATAAGCGTTTGTTCTGTGTAGATGAATTAATGAATTAATGAATCATCTCTGGTACCGATATTCCTTCCATTTTAGTCACCGTACTTTTAGCTACCGAATCCTTCAGAAAACAAGAGAACTTTGTTTAACCTGTAAGATAAAGTGTACTCTTGGATTTGGGCGGGGCGGGGCGGGGGGGGGGGGGAGGTCCCACCCAAACCCTGGAGAGTTGGCAGAGAAGCAGGGGTACTAGGGTTGTTTATTGAATTCTTACTCCCTGCCGAGTGCTGTGCTAATATGTACTTTGTCTCCCTTAATTCTCGTAATATCCCTGTGATGTGGGGTGCTGTGTGTATTATCTTTTGCTGAGTATAAGAAACGTTTCAGTCCACACTTTCCGGGCATACGTCAGCTGGGTCCTGTGTATGGAGGTCTGTCAGAAGATCGCAGTGAACGCGTCTGCCGGGGCCGGGGTCTCGTCTGAGGCCCAGCCAGCGAGGGATCCCGCTTCCGGGCTCAGTGGTGGTTGTCAGGGTCAGCTCCTCGCAGCCCGTCAGACCCAGAGCCTCGGCCTCTTCCCGAGGCTGACTTCAGTTTCTGGCCACACGGGCCCCTCCGTGGCAGCTCATTGCTTATCGGAGCTGGCAAGGGAGGGAGTCAGCTGGCACCGGGCAAGTTACAATCTTGAACAGCAGTCGTGTGACATCTCGTTAACCTTGCCGTATTTCATAGGCTGGACACAGACCATGGGCCCTGCCCACGCCTCGTAGAAGTGGGGTGTCACCGGAGTGTGGATTCCCGGGGGTGTCGCCGGGGTGTGGATACCTGGGGGCGGAGGGGCGATTTTAGAGGCTGCCTGCCACAGGTCCCACTTTTATTCATTTTATAAGACAATAAATCCAGACCGCTAGGAAAATTGCCCAAGATCCTATACGAGTAACGGGGCCAAAATCACACCCCGAGGTGGTCAGACTCCACAGCTGGGCTCTTTTTTACCATTATATTTTAAGAACTAAGAAATGGCTGTAGAATTTGACAGTTTGGGAGAGTTCTTTAGAGACTTGTGTTTTAGGTCTTTTAATGGAGGGCTATGGGTCAAAATTACACTCTTGTGGTTTCAGTGAATGTGCAGGTAGGAAGACAGACAGACAGAGTTTCAGGAGGGAATTTTTAAAGGAAGAGAACAATAACCATATGTTGTCATATACCGAATTATTTCTCTCTGTGATAATCCAGAAATTCTTCTTTTCCAGTTCACTGAGTTTAACCAGTAATGCCATTCAGTTGCCAATATCAAGCAAAGCAAACATAAGCCAGTTTTAATCTGCTTTTTAAGAAAAGTGGTAGTCCTTTTCATAGTGCCTGACGGTAAGTCACCGTTCCTAAATTCGTAACTTTTTTTTATCTAGCGCATGTAAAATAATGATTTTACAAACATTATTTTAAGGCTGTCTTCGTTTTTTCCTTCTTCCCTGATGATTTTCCTCCAAAAGAGCATAAAGAAAGATATATTCTAGCATCTAGGACTTGATTATCTTTCATCACTTTCATTAATTAGGTGGAATTTTACTCTAATTGTTAAAATCAAATGCTAGATCTTGAACTCTGTCCCTTCTCATAAATGAGGAAGTTTATTTCTTCTGTGAGGTTTTGACTTGGACAACTAGTTGTGGCAGAGTTGTTTTGAATATTCTCTTCTCCAGACCTGTGCACTTTCCACTGTTCAAGGAGATGATATAACTGTTAGGGTCACAGTTTCTCGTGGAGCATTTCTAACTCAGTGTGGAGGTGGAATTTAGATTAAGAGACAGCTGGTGGAAGGAGTTGGAACTAACTCGTTTCCCCTAACTTGCAAGTAGTGGCTACTCTTATTTGCTGCTAGTAAGTTTAACCTTAAGACAGTGTTTTTATTGTTATAAGGAACCAGCTGGGGAGGAACTTCTTGAGTTAGGAAGATCTTTGATCAAATGTTTAATTTTAATTCTTAATATAGAAAGGTACATGAGAACAGCGTGAAATGTACACTTAATTTTTGTTCTAATTGCTGACCTCTTCCTTAAAGCTAATTTTTAAAATGTAGAACAATTATGCATTTTATTAGTCTCACTACTGTTGATTTTTTTAGCAATGGGTTTGCCGAATTGTCTGGTTAACCATCTTAGACCTCAAAAACTTGGTCGTCGTCGTCGTCGTTGTTGTTGTGTGGTACAACTATACCATGTCTTATGGGAGGATATTTGTATTTGTTGTTGTGTTTGTAAAACTGACCGTTCTTCTTATCTGTTTCTGTTAGTAACCAGATCAGAGTGTGAGGTATAAGCTCACAGAATCCAGAGAAATCATCATGAAGTTATATGTATTTCTGGTTAACACTGGAACTACCCTGACATTTGACACTGAACTTACAGTGCAAACGTAAGCTGTATTTCATTCAATGTCATCAGTTTCGCATTTTGTATATGCAAAAAGTTAAAGTATTGATTTGGAGAAAACTTTTTTTGTTAAATAAGGGTAGCGATATCTGAAACCTTCGGTCTCCGCATATTACGTGTATAATTGCCATCCTTCCTAAAATGCTGAAGTTAAATTCATAAAATTATGCTTTGTTCCATTTGTGTGAATATGTTATTCATGATAAACAGACTTACCCACAAACGAACTGATTTCTATCAAGTAGAAGAAGTTTTCATAGTTGATAGCTCGTCTTAAGTTTCCCAGGACACCACTAAGGAAATTACTGCTAGCTACATAAAGCAATATTGTCGGTCCCATGTATTTTGGTGGTTGATTTTTATTCCTTTGTATGAGTAAAGTCAGTGGTATTTGTTTTGTTTGTTGTTGCGAGAATAAAATCAGTTTAATATTTTTAACCAATTTAGGAAGACTCGTACATCTTCATAACTCTCCAACTTTACGGCGAATTCAAATATTTGACTAATGAATGCCCTCCTATATTTGTGAAAGGTGGGGAGAGGTGTCAGGGGCAGTGAGGCTACGTTTTGGGGCCAAACAGCAAGAGAGGAAATAGTAACAACTATTCCTGCTTATATTTTGGCCCTAACAGCAAAGACCGGATAGCAGTACAGAATAAATAAATCTGACACGGAAGATATTATGAATAATTTGTGGAATTAATATTCTTAGTTTTAAAAGTGGAATTTGAATTTATTTTCTTTCTTAAAGTTCTAGTTTTTATAAAATACAATTTTACCTGTAAAGCAATGATTTTCTGAAAGATAGGGAAAGGAAGCAGTTTCTTGATTTATACTTCATGTAGTTTGTGTAATGTGATGTGGGGATTTTAACAGACATCTGTGTTCTGAGAATTTTAACAGACCTGATGCTAATTTGAGCATATTCCTTTGCTATGTTATATAAAGAGCACAGAAATAAATATGTCTGCTGCCTGTATTTTATAGACTTACTTTTAGACGTACCACATGGTTGATTTATTCACCTAAGAGATCAGCCAGCTTATGGAGTCTAATTCCAGAAACAAGAAGGTTATATTTTCCACTACTGTTTTGGGGAAAGTTTTGAGAGTGAAATTAATTAGTATCTGTCAGGTATTGTCACACAGTGCCACTTCGATAGTGAGGACTTTGTCCCTGGGAAATGTCAATAACTAGTATCTTTTGTGCCTCCCCCCGAAAGTGTGGCAGACCTCAAGCATGCCATTCACAGCAAATACAAGATTGCTATTCAGCATCAGGTGCTGGTGGTCAACGGAGGAGAATGCATGGCTGCGGACCGAAGAGTGTGCACCTACAGTGCTGGGACGGTACGTGTCGCGAGCCCTCGCACACAGACGCGCGCGCTCCGGCTCCCCGCCCGGGGAGTTGGCAACTCGGCGTCCGGGAGGAAGGGGTGTCTGCCCCCTATGTTGAGGGCAGGGCGCGCGGCCGGTATTTCACAGCATTTCACCGGAGTTTCTTTGGCTGTCTTATTGCCACAGGACACAAATCCGATTTTTCTTTTTAACAAAGAGATGATCTTATGTGATCGTCCACCCGCTATTCCGAAAACGACCTTTTCGACAGAAAACGACATGGAAATAAAAGTTGAAGAATCTCTTATGATGCCTGCAGTTTTTCACACCGTTGCGTCAAGGACACAACTTGCAGTGGTAAGATAAAAATCATCATAGTTATTTTTTGTGATTATTGTCCTTCTTTACATCTAGTGTGGTTTAAAATTAAAAGTGGGTCACTTAACAAAACGATGTCTTATTCGAATACTTGGTAATATTTTCACGAGGTTTCAGCTTATTTTAGGCATCGATGAACGTGCTAACAAATGGATGGTTCCTAAAAGCATTCCAATCTAAACAACACAGAGAACAAATGGGTGGTTGCCAGAGGGGACGGGTGTTGGGGGATGGGTGAGGAAGCCCGGGAGATGCCGCTTCCAGTTATGGAATGAATTAGTGGGAATATAAGGTACAGCATAAGGAACACGGTGATGTTACAGTAGAAGTGGATGGTGACAGATGGTGGCTGTGCTTGCGGGGAGCACAGCCCAACGCGGAGAGTGGTACACCTGAAACGAACGGAACCTCGTGTGTCAGCTGTCCTCACGTAGCTGGCAAAAACACATTGTTAGGCAGAACACAAAAATAACCACGTGAGGAGATGTTTTGCTGGTCGATGTGTCTGGTTTTCAGATTCCTACATTGTTAGTCATTCGACATTTGCAAACAGTTACAAGATTTTAGAGTGGAAGAGCTGTTTTAACCATGATTTCTTCACTTCTTTCCTAAATGATGGTATGCAGGTGATGGTTTCTGAACACTGCTGTGATGAGTAAAGTTACCTGTGTTAGAGTAGACAGAAGCAGAGGGAGAGCTTACACAATTCTTAAAAATGTGATTCTTTCTTCCATATCCGCATTTAGGTCCTGGAGGAGAACAAAGTCTCTTTACAATACATGCCTCTTACGTTGCTTCTGTAATTTCCGTGGGTCGTCGTGCAGGCCTCTTTCGTTTTCCTTTTTGAATTGCCAGTACTTCACTGTGATCCTGGCCCTAAACTGTCATCAGCAAGACACGGTTACTTTACTTTCCGACACGGAAAAATGTTATCTTTAGAACCACACAAGAGGATTTATCGTTTATAAAAATAAACAGATTAACAAAATATCAAGTCTTTAGTGTTAACGTTTGCTTCTGTAAGTAAATCTCAGCCGTTTGTTTTAGTGTAGCATATACATTTGTGAAAACTACCCCATTTTTCACATAGGATACAACATAAAAAGAGAATTAACTTCCTATTTCTGGGACATACTTGATAAGCATCAGTCTAGAAATGTTTTTGAGAAGGCAAAGTTACTTTAAAAAAACAAATTGTGTAAACTGAATTTCTGTAAGAGTCCTTTAGATTTGTTTTATGATTAACTCAAGAGAGCAAGAATATTGGTATACAAATAAACTAATAAAACTTTAGCCTACATATTTAAAAAGTAATATTTTTTGATTTGGATGAAAAATATAATACTAAGAAAAATGTACAAAAATCAAAGGATCATCAAATAGGACATGTAACTTCTAAGTGAGAGACAAGTCAAAAAGAATAAGTAAAGCTAGATTGAACGAAGGCGTGATATTAAAATGCATTATATTAAAACAATTTAAATAGAAGATGAAATGAGGATTAATCTAGAAATAAACAGTCCTAGCAATATCTGGTGATGCAAGTTGACATGTTAAAAACCACTGAAGGTTCTTCCAGGCGAGGATCAACACAGAAATAGGAAGGGGGGGGGCATAAAGAGTAGCAGCGATTGCATAATAACTTCATTAATCTAGCAAAAATCCAGAAACGATATAATACAAGCGATACTAAATATAAAGTAATGAGAGTAATACAATCCAATATACCGCTTGTTAATTAATTTAGCCAACTTTCTTTTTATAGAAAGATAAATGTACAAGAAAATTTTAATGGCAGTATTTATAGATGACAAAGTGGATATCAAAACATTAAACAGAAAAAAGTGAAATTTATAATAAATTATGAGAGGGGCGCCTGGGTGGCTCAGTCAGCTAAACCTCTGACTTCGCTCAGGTCATGATCTCGTGGTTTGTGAGTTTGAGCCCCGTGTTGGGCTCTGTGCTGACAGCTCGGAGCCTGGAGCCTGCTTCTGATTCCGTGTCTCCTTCTCTCTGTCTGCCCCACCCCCGCTCATGCTCGCGCTCTCTCTCTCTCTCTCTCTCTCTCTCTCTCTCTCAAAAATAAAGCAACATTAAAAAAATTTTTTTTTTTAATTTATGAGACAGATAAGTCAGATCTGTCTTGGCCTGTCAACACGGCTAAATGCTAATAACTTCAGGAAAACTTAATAAAATATAATGACGTATAAAATGTAATGACATGTTCATACCAGAATTATTTCCTATAGCCAAATGGTAGAAACAACCCAACTGTCCACCAGTGGATAAAGAAACAGATGTGGTATATCCATACAATGGGATATTATTTAGCTTTGTCTGGAAGGAAATTCTGATATTAACCATAATACGGAGGAGCCTCGAGGGATAGATATGCTAAGGGAAATAAACCAAACACAAAGGACAGATATTTATACCATCCCAATTACACAAGGTACCTAGAAGCGTCAGGTTCATAGAGACAGAAAATAGGATAGTTACCCAAGGCTGGGGGGTGAGGGAGGGTTGAGTTCATTGTTTATTGGCTGCAGTTTCATTCTGGGATGATGAAAGACTTCTGGAGATGGGTAGTGGTCATGGTTGCGTGGCAGTGTGAATGACCTAATGCCACTGAATCATTCAAAATGTGTTAAAACAGTAAGCTTCATGTGTGTTTATAATAATTAAACAGTAAATTAGATATTTTAATGTCGCTCTCATAATCAGAAAGCTCTTATGGGCTACATTTAGTTTTTTGTATCCCAAAAATCTGGAATGTATTTATTTTTTCTTACAGATAAAACCAGAGGAGTATCAAAAGAGTAATACATTTTAGTAGCAAAGAGGATATATTATTGCAGTGCACGGGTGGTTCAGTATTTGGAAATTTATTAATATAATTAATTGCCTCAGTCATTAATACCGGAGAAAGCAGAGAGTCGTGTTAAATTGTCCAGATGAGACATGTTAAAATTCAGCAGCTCTTCCTTTTTTTTTTTTTTTTTTAATTAAGTAGGCTCCACACCCAATGTAGGGCTTGAACTTATGATCCTGAGATCAAGTTACACGCTCTGCTGACTGAGCCAGCCAGGCACCCCCAGCAGCTATTCCTAACAAGTAAACTAGCTCTAGAAGGAAACAAAATAAATAAGATACAGAATTGGCCAGATATAGAAAATAATCCGCTTCCAAATCAGCAAAACATTAGAGCCATTTTTGCATAAATCGCCATCCAACTATTCAGTATTCTTTTGGAACTGAGAAATGTACTGAAATAAGAAAATGAAAATGAAGTGGTAAAATTAATGGAAGAAAGTGAAAAACATCCATTTTAGTTGATGATACGGTTGTATATTTGGAATGTTCAAGAGGATTTAATAAAACTCTATCAAAGAATTTTGATAAGGTGGCTTGGATATGTGATAAATATATAAACATTCACATTTCTTGGCACTGGGCCCTGCTTTGGAATAGAAATGGAAAATACATTATAGTCTCAGTAGCAAGAAAAAATACATAACATGCTATTTAAGAACATAAATTATAAATCAATGAAAAGACATACTGTTCTTAATATTTCCAATCATAATGTTAATATATTCATGCACTTAATGAATTGCACTCTAAGTTGCCACGATGAAGCATTTTTGCTTTGGAGAGTGAGGAGGAGCTCTTGAGTTTTTTTGTTCAGTTTGTTTTAAATAAAGTGGACTTTAAGTTTATGGGGAAGGTTCAGTGTCCAGGAATATCTAGGAAAGTTAAGAGAAATAAGAATGGAAGGTAGAGGAAATAACGTGTCTTTCTCAGATTTTAAAACACACTTCAGAGCTACTGTAACCCAAACCATGAATATGTCCGTGCATTTTAAAAGGAAGTAGAGGTGCTACAACCATAAAAGGAGTGTGATCTTCTAGATTCACCTTGCCAGAGTTGAAATTTGGTCACCCCAATTGTGGTGTGACCTTGGACTCGGATACCTTCATTAGTAAAATTAATAATAGATTTTTGTTTACTGAGTTATGTACATATTAGAAAATGCACAAATTATGGGGCGGCTGGCTGGCCCAGTCAGCTAAGTGTCCAACTTCAGCTCAGGTCGTGATCTCGTGGTCTGTGGGTTCGAGCCCTGCGTCAGGCTCTGTGCTGACAGCTCAGAGCCTGGAGCCTGCTTCCGATTCTGTGTCTCCCTCGCTCTCTCTCTGCCCCTCCCCCGCTCATGCTCTGTCTCACTCTCAAAAATAAACATTAAAAATCAAAAAAAAATGTACAAATTATCGCACATTCATTTTTAGCACATTTTCACAAAGTGAAATTTTAAAATATGGTGTCACCCCAAGAAGTCCTCCTTCATGCTTTCTCCCAGTCATTGTCGCTTTTCCATAAAATCAACCAATATCCTGACTTTAAAACCATAGATTGCTTTGCTTCTTTTAGAACCTTAAATAAATGGAATTACAGTTTGTTTTTTATTGTGTCTGGCCTCCTTCATTCATCTTATGTTCCTGAGATTCGTTCACGTAATTGCACGCGTTAATGGTTTGTATTCATTGCTGAGCAGTTTTCCGTTGTTCAGATATGCCACGGCTTATTTATCTACAGATAGTGTTTCAGGTTTTAGACTGTTGGGGCTCAGGCTGCTGTGAATATCTTTGCACGTTGTTTGCTAACGTGCTGCTAGCGTTCAAAGTGATTGTACCCACCATCGAATGTTCTACTTGCTCAACAAACTCACTGATACTTGGTTTTCTTGGTGCTTTTAATTTTAGTCATTCTGATGGGTGGGAGGCCATTGTAATTTAATTTGTATTTGTTTGATAATTAATAAGGATGAGCAGGTTTCCATATGTTTATGAGACTCTTCATATCCGTTTTGTGAAGTTATTCTTCTAATTTCTTAATTATTCGTTATTGGGTTGCTAATTTTTATGTAATTAATTTAGAGTGGACTTCATATCATCTTTATATAAGCTGTGTATTTAAATGCTGAAAATATCTTCTGCCACCCTGTTGCTTGCCTTTTGCCTTTTCATTCAACTAATGACGTGTTGTGATGAATTAAAATTCTTCGTTTAATGTCCACTTTATCAAAGTTTTGCTCTTGGGTCTTATTTAAGGAACACGTGCTTATCTCAGAGATACGAAGGCAGCAGCCAGGGTAAAGGTGCTGGTGTGTGTCTGCTATGCTGTCTTCCACGAGCGCTCCTTTTTAGAAAAACGTCTGTGACATTTGGATCTGTAGTCACCCATAATTGATTTTCATATTGTAGTAAAAATGGAAAATTCACTTGATGAATCAAGCACTGTACCTTTTAAAATTTAATAATGTGTATTGACCTCCTCATACCTTTATGAGATGTAAAGATACTTCTATTCACACCTATATGAGTATATAAAGATACTTCATCTTACTGAATGCTAAATGGATTGCGTTGTATAGACGCACATAATTTCTTGGTAGACAGTGAGGTGGGTTTTATTTCATTTGATAGTTGAAATAAAGAACCTTTTAGTGTTTTTTTGTTCATTTCTTTAAGCTTTTATAGGGTAAGTTTCTACGAGATGAATCACTGCCAGACGATAGATGCCGTTTTACTTTTAATAGTTATCGTTGAATTGTCCTCTGTAGATGCTCCACCAACATATAGTCCCAGCGGGGGTGAGTTAGGAGTTTCTTCCTCCTTACTGTCGCAACAACAAACCGTAGTGATAAGATAAACTAAAACGTTGCCTTGTCATGCTTTGTTTAAAATATATTTACACTGCATTCATGCATACAGGTAAATATACATATGCAAACACTACCTTCTTTTACTGTGTTTCTTCCTTTTCGATACAGGAAATGTATGAAGTTGCCAAGAAACTTTGCTCTTTCTGTGAGGGTCTGGTCCATGATGAACACCTTCAACACCAAGGCTGGGCTGCAATCATGGCCAATCTGGAGGACTGTTCAAATTCTTACCAAAAGCTACTTTTCAAGTTTGAAAGTATTTATTCAAATTATCTGCAATCCATAGAAGACATCAAGTTAAAACTTACTCAGTATGTTTGCCATTAAAATGGATAAAACGTTTGGTTAAAGTACCTTCTCAGTTGTTTTAGTAACTGATTTCATTTCTAATAATTGCTTGTATAATACTTGTTCATTTTTTGAGACTTTTATGATGACTTTGACGGATTCTGAAATTTTAAAATTATGGTCAATTTTATTCACCACATGTTTTATGGATCTCCCACATTTCTTTTTCTTACCTTGTTTTCTTTATGTAAAGGGCTTAAGAGACTTTGGAAATCATTTACAAACCCAAGAATCTTTGCCTCCTTCTTGCCCTGCTACCAACTTTACACTAAAGGCAAAATATAAACATAACACATCTAATGGAAATGGAAAAGTTTTCAAACATTTGGCAATCAAGGAAAATTTTGTTTTCCTCTTTAAATACTGCCATATGATGTAGGCTTGCTGAGATGGAAAGAAGCCATTGTGTTCTAGCTGGCGTTTAGGGGGTTTTCTGGTTCTTTGCATATAAGCACATCTGATAGCCAGTGGTTGTTTTGGAAAAGGGCTATAATGAATACAAAAACATAGCAATAATTCAGCATGAATGTAGCCTCTATTTTGTGTGTGTTTGCTTTCAATTTTCTACATTCATTTTTTCATTTGTTTTTACATTTTTTGTTAACTTTGAATTGAATTGGAGAGAAGTAACATCTTTCTAATTCAAATGAACCTTATTCAGATTTTTTATTTTGAAGTATGAGTTAGATTTTGGCTTTGCCAATAGGACAGATCTCGGGAAGGAAGGGAGTGATTACTTAAAGACTAGAAAGTTTTTAAGAGTTTGTTTATATGACAGTCTTTTCAACTGACTGTTGTTTGGAAAGTTCTCTTAGATACATTAGTTTCATGTAAGAGCTTAAAGCATTTCACAGATGTTTTTACAGCAATCAAATCATCATCACTTCATCTTTCCCATAGCTTTCGACAGCATACATCTACCTGTCTATAGGGTGTAATGAACGTGAGAGTTACCTTAATCTTTATTAGGACTGTTAATTTTATCCTGTGCTTTCAGCTTATCAAAAAATACTTGATTGCCTGAAGGGACTGTTGTGGTAAATCATTTTTGTAAATTTGAATTTTTATGTCTTACGGTTTGATGAAAACCAACTATTCACTTGTTAAGTATAAGCTGGCCACCTTTACTCGAGGGTGGTATTTTAATGTGTTCGTGCGTTAGTTAACCTCTAACTAGGTTTCTTTTAAAGAACATAGACTATGTATTTATAATGTAAAAAATAGATGGTAATATTTATGTGTGTAACAATTAAATGCTATTTCTTTGAAAATGCTAGTCTCTAACTGGAGCAGTCCCGTTATTTTACTGACAGATCTTTTGTATTTTAAGTTTAGGAACTGCGGTTTCAGTCATGGCCAAGATTCCGCTGTTGGAGTGCCTAACCAGACATAGTTACAGGGAATGTTTGGGAAGACTGGATTCTTTGCCTGAACATGAAGGCTCAGAAAAGGCTGAAATGAAAACCTCCACTGAACTGGTGCTCTCTCCTGATATGCCTAGAACAACTAACCAGTCTTTGTTAACCTCATTTCACAAGTCAGTGGAACACGTAGCCCCAGATACCACAGATGCTGAAAGTGGAAAAGAAATGAGGGAATCTTGTCAAAGTACTGTCCCGCAGGATGAAACTTCAGTAGATGCTAAAGACGGTGATCTGCCTTTTTTTAATGTTTCTTTGTTAGACTGGATAAATGTTCAAGATAGACCTAATGATGTGGAATCATTGGTCAGGAAATGCTTTGATTCCATGAGCAGAGTAAGTCATGTTAATTTGATATTTCTTGTGTCATTTCAACTATTTGAAGTTACATTATTTATACTAAATATTTTATATGATGGGCCAATGGTATTATGTTATAAGTAGAAATAATGAGTCTTGGCGTGAGACTTCAAGGATTCACCCTTGGATAAATCAAGGATAAATCAAGTCTTTTCACTTGTAACCTTATTTATGAATGTACAGTAAATTTGTGATGACTATTCGAGGTCAGAGATGTAAAATTTGTCCTGAAGTTCAGAGCCTTGAAGTGTCTACTCAAATGGTGAAGGTTTCGGTGGTAACAAGTTTGCAGTATTTTTTTTCTGACCTTGTAATATTACTTAGATGTTTTAATATCTCCTATTCTTTCATTTGTTCCTACAGCTAGGCTCTTACTTCTACTAGGTAAAACTTGAACAGTCTTAACGTCTTCATTCTTATGCCTTAAGTACTGAGCTCTCTGTAAATATAAGTAGATAGGTAAATGGTAATATTTGGCCACCTCTAGCCTATCATATTTCTTAATTTAATAATGGATCAGATGTTCACATTTATAAATGCTATAGAACTTTCAAGGTTTTTTTGGAAAATATGAAAGATACAATATTTGATTTTTATAATTAAACTTTTTTTAGGAGGGAGAATGATTTACATTCAGTGAAATATACAAATTCTTGAGTGGTTAGGCCACAGAGTAATACCACCCCAAAGAAGACACTGAACGTTTTCATCTCCCTGAAAACCTTGTGTATGTCTTTCCAATCACCATCCCCCCTTGAGGGAGGTCTTTCTGACTTCTAAAAGAAACTTTAAATACTATATCTGCCTGAAATATTTTGAAATTCAAAATTTAGACATTGTGTTCTTGGTTGTATTTCATAATTATAATGAGCTTGTATTTTGGATTAAGTCCTCCCCCGAATATACTTACAAAGACTTTTCAGCATGGGGAATAAATATCTTTTAAAATGTGATCCATAAGCTGATGGAAAATCTTTGAAGTCAGAAAGGAAGTTGATGGGGCACGTGTTTCAGTAATACAGAAATAATGAAATAATGTTTTGAAGTCAGCTATTGTCTAAAGATAACGAGCACAGTAGTTAACCATGTTTAAAAGGGAGCTCAATTGGAAAAGAGATTTGATCTTTGAACATTGAGAAAGGCAGTGCCTTGTCTGGGTTGCCTGGAAAATAGCACATTTCCTTTCAAAATGGAAAACCTAAAAAAAAATAAATTCTAGGTTTCTTCTTAATTCTTTAACTGTCTACTTCCTTGATGACATCCTTTAAAGGAGGCATTTCTTTTTGGCCATTTATTATTTGTTAACAAAGAAAGCTTCAGTTAAGACATTTGCCAGGGCATGGGAATGTATAATATATGATGTAAAGATTACTGACTAAAAGGAGTGAAAACTAGGGTTCCTGTTTAAAATGTTGACATTTTAGTAGTCTGAAAATTCCAATCTATGATTGTGGAAAGGCAAGCACATGATTGTAATTAGGTGATTGAGATATCTATATATTCAAAAGGATTTGAAATTGGGTTTGTGTTTGCATGGTTAAATGAAGTCCAGCACAGCCATGTAAGTTTTACTCATGTTACAAAACAAGGGGAAATAAACAATGATCCTTTCCTGGCTTAATGAAAATTCACAAGAGTTTATAGCTACCGAAAACAGAAGTTAGCTAGAGTAATATCACTGGGGTGTCACGTTATTGACCTGAATTAATGTTTACTTTCATAGTACATACCAACAATATCTGAAGTCTTTGTGGTACTTAACATGGCCATTATATTGTAAAAACAGAATATAAATTTTTATCTGTTTATAGCTACTTGTTATGAAACGAGTTAACGTAGCTTAAAATACTGCCTGTAATACGGCACTCTTTTAGTTGAGCATGCCCATTAGATTTAAAAAAAATTCTTCAAAAGCAGTGAAAACCTATTTTGAAGAATTTGTTTATATATATCTGCCTGTATTTTACACAGTGTGGGATGGTGTATTGGGATATACTGCATAATAAATTGCACTTGCCATGTTGTTTTTTATAAGGTTAATATTTTTCGTGGTAGTTTTGTGTATTTATTCTTAATACTACTAGTGGGATTCTAAAGACACATTGAAGGGAGTGTAGGACTTCTCTCGCGTCACAGGGTGCCTTCCTTTGATCTCACATTTGTTACGTAGTTGCACAAAACAGCTAACTAACCTGTTTGATTCTCTGATAGTAGTACTTTTTGCCAGTGAACTTTAAAATGTGCCAAGATTTGATGTTCCTCTTCTCAAAGCAAGTTCTGTTCGAAGCCTTCCTTTCTACATACCGATCCCAGTTTCAGCAGCATTTGTTAACATGTATTTCCAACTGGCAAAATCAAGTGTCTTCTTTCAGGAAACAAGTCAAGATGTAGGCGTTACGGAACTAGCCTAAGATTGGACATCAGAAGGGCTTAAATCCTGGCACTGCCTTTATGGATTGCCCCTGCCCATCTATATGGCATTGGAATCCTGTTTTATAATACTTGGGGGATTCTCACAACCTACCTTTTCCCCTCACGTACCAAGAAAAATTTCGAGTTGTTTCTGCGTTTTTGTGTACTCACATATTTTCTTAGGTCGTAGTGTGTTCATATTAGAACGAATCTTGGATATTCTAGTTCAGGTTATACCACAAAAGGCAAACGTTCATATATCTGATGATGAATAATTGGAAACATGCACATTGAGCTCATTTCTAAGCTGTTCAGAATAATACCAGTGTAATTTATTGACTTTTGGTTTAGTATTTCATTCATGATTCTTGTGATCTTACTGGAATATTGTTTATGCAATGGGCATGCATTTAGAGGTGGGATGGAAAGAATGGTGAGGATGAGAAAATTTTATTTTCTTCTCTTCTAAGACAACAGTAATGTTAGTCTTTGTAGATGTCGGTGGAAGAGTCCAAGAGGGCCAAATAGTGGAAGACTGTGTTCGGTTGCTGAAAATTCGCTAAGTAATTATTAGTAGGATTCTGTGGTTTAAAACACTATTTTAAAAAATTGTTCCAGAGACTCTGTTTGGAATTTTTATTTTTTATTACTTGTGGACAAATGGAATAAACCACTAAGTAGAGTAAGATTTTAGGAAGTCAAGTTACATAGCCTGTGCTCAAGTGATTCACAAAATGCTCCTCCATATTAATATTGTCAGTGTAGTTGCATCGTACTTGCAATGAATTAGGAAATACAGAACTATCAGAATTAGGAGCTCTGGTTTGGGGGTTGTTTTTTCTTCTTTAAATCATCGCTGTCTGAAGTCTTTGTGTAGTTGTAATTTTGTACAGGCTAAAAATTTGAATCTATTTTAATCCTTTCTTTAGCTTTTTATCGTCTTAATGATTTATAGCTAGTCTTTGGTTTGTACATTATCTTGGGTCAGAAACGAATACAGATTAGACTCAGTTACCATGAAATTAAGAAAAGTGAGGAAATGTTAATGTACGCACAAGTTTTCATTAATAGGCAGATGGCTGCCTGTATTTAAGTAGTGACTCTGTTAACTTTTTTGTAGTGTTACAAATGCAGCCTCTTATAAATTACACTGGATTATTGATAATAACAATAAAATAGCTGAGTTTTAACTGCTTTTGTATGTCCTCTCTGTACCAAACACTGTACGTTGAATAATTTATGGTCCCTTTGATTGTAGAGATTAGGGAAGGCATCATGAAGGAGGCAATATTTGACTAGGACAGAGATGGGCTTTTCAACAGCTAGGCAGGATAATCAGTATGAACAGAGATCAGAGCTAGAGAAACACAGGGCTTGTCTGGATGTAATGAGCAATTCAGTTTGAAAAGAGGATAGGCCTGGAAGGATTTACTCATATCCGGCCAATCACTGAAGCCTTCATTGTGTGCTATGTTTTTTGGATGTCATCGTGGGCAGAGGGAAGCCATTTGGGTATTTCAACAGGAGACAACTATAATTAGAAATAGAAGATACTGTGGTTGATACTCACACGGAGATATTATTAGGAAGGTGTCAGAAACAGGCTGAAAATGTATGAGAACGATCAGGCATTACAAAAGGGTTGGGAGCTTCATAGAAATCATGCTTCATTCTGAAATCACACAAGACATAGTAAAAATGGGCTAAGTACTAAGTCCTGGATCATCTGTGTTTATGGAATGAGAAAACAGGAGCCAGAGAAGGGAACTGTGGAAGAACCAGTGAGGTGATGCCCGAAAGCTTCCGGAGTTCCGAAGACGACATGTGAAAACCACTGCCAGTGTATTCTTTCAAGGGAAGGGGAAGGGTGTAGAGAGAAATTTGTTAGGTTTCATGAATTCCAGAAAATTTGTGGAAGAGTAAGAAAGATGGGTTGATCAAGCAGATTTCTTTAGGAGATAGAGGCTGAAAATAAAGATATCTGTAGGAGGGAATTAAGTTTGAAGATGTTGATACATTTTGAGGGAAAATGTGTTTTTAACTCTGCTTTATTTTATAAGACCATGAAAATAACATTTACGGTGTGACACTGAGGACTGATGAAATTGAGGCATCGATTGGAAGGTAGAATTCCAGGAATTCTGCCTTCCAATTCCAATTTCCAATATACTTCCTGGAATTCCTAATTATGTATTCCAGTATAATCAGTAATTTTTTATTAACATAATTCTCTTGCTCTCAGTTTTGTGAAAGTATAACTTAGATTCCCGTGCATTTACTTTTCTGTATTTTTCAATTTTTTTCTCCTCTGAAGCTGTGTATCAGAGTAGTGAGAAATGTATTTTAAAGTATTTGCTGGAAACTTCATTCATATCTTTTGTTGTTGTTCAGCTTGATCCAAGGATTATTCGACCATTTATAGCAGAATGCCGTCAAACTATTGCCAAACTTGATAATCAGAATATGAAAGCCATTAAAGGACTTGAAGACCGGCTCTATGCCCTGGACCAGATGATCGCTAGCTGCAGCCGACTGGTGAATGAACAGAAGGAACTCGCTCAGGTGCCCATTCCAAACTTCTCTCGGGAAAAGCTGTTTGTAGTTTCTCTACCAGTATTTTATGTGCGATATCAGTTTGCTGTGCACCATCATTTCACCTCATCCTTCACTCTTAAGGAAGATGGCGTGTTCTTAATGTTCAGGTTTGATAAAATAAAGCAAGCCGAGACCACTTCAGGTAGTAACTGAAAGATAAACCGTGAAAATGTTGTGTGCGGCTGGGGAAAAAACATATGTGGAAGGAGCATGATAAAACAGCCCTTGTACTAAACACTTGAGTACTTCCTGCTCCCCCCTCAAAAGACTACAAAAGAATAAATGAGATTTCTTTCCTTTTTCTTTTTTTAATGTTTGTTTATTTTTGAGAGAGAGCAAAAGACAGAGTGCGAGCAGGGGAGGGGCAGAGAGAGGGAGACACAGAATCCGAAGAAGTCTCCAGGCTCTGAGCTGTCAGCGCAGAGCCCTGTGTGGGGCTCGAACCCACCAGCCGTGAGATCACGACCTGAGTTGAAGTGGGACACTTAACTGACTGAGCCACCCAGACGCCCCAGAATAAATGAGATTTGTAAAGGTACAGGAGGAAAGTATGAAATCTTGCAGGTTACGAATACTTAGGTTTTTAGGTCAAATTTAGTGCAGTGTTCTAAGAATTCTGTTGTCAAGTTAGGTTAAAGTGATGGAATTGAAAGAGTGGTTAGCCTAGACGTATCCTGCCACTCTAGTGACCCACCCTCGAAAGTACTCTGACAAAAGAGTTGACTTGTATAATCTTGATTCTAACACACACTTTTCTAGTTTAACTTTCCTCTGCCAGTATTTTCCCTCCAAATGTGTTCTTACATTAGAACGTACAAATCATTTTAAGTGGGTACTGATGTTTTGCTTCACCTGCATGGCATTATACGCAGTGTGTTGTAGGTAGATAAAACATGTATATCCTTGCTTTATTCTTTTTAAGTAAAGTTTAAAATACTTAATTGCATTTTTATAGTTTCTTAATTGAATTCATCTGTAATTCACAGACTCTCCTTTTTTTGTTTGATCGTGTATCCAGCCACCGTGTGAACTGGATCCCTTTATGTTGTGCATTTACACTGACTTTGAATCCTAGTACGCTGCTGAGTAGAATGTGATAATGGTGTCCTTGTTTAATTTCTGATCTACAGGAAGGATTATTTCACAATTATAATGTTTCTAGTAGTTTATTTTTTCTCCTTGTCCTAATAGAAACCTTTTATCAAATTAAGAAAGTTAATAGCTTCTAATCTTGAACCATCCTTGGATTCTTGGAATAAACTCAACATGGTCATAATATGTTGTCTTTTTTAACATTTTGGTAAACTGAATTATATTCGTGTGTGTGTGTGTGTGTGTGTGTGTGTGTGTGTGTGTGTGTGTATTTATTTATTTATTTATTTATTTATTTATTTATAGACAGAGCGAGAATGTGCACAAAGGAGGGGCAGAGAAAGGAGTGGGGAGAGAATCCCAAGCAGGCTCCGTGCTATCTTTGCTGACTTGGGGCACGATCTCAGGAACCTTGAGATCATGACCTGAGCCAAAATCAAGTCAGACACTTAACTGATTGAGTCACCCAGGCTCCCCTGTATGTATTTTTCATTTGGTATGTATTTGTCAAGTTTGGGCATCAAGGTTTTGATGGCTTGCAAATAAGTTGAGAAATTTCTTAATTGGAACATTTAGTCCATTTATTTATTTATTTATTTATTTATTTTTAATTTTTTTTTTTTAACAGTTTTTAAATTTTTTTTCATGTTTATTTTGAGAAAGAGAGCACAGTCAGGGGAAGGGCAGACATGGAGGGAGAGAGAAAACCCCAAGGAGGCTCCACACTGTCAGCGCAGAGCCCGAGGCAGGGCTTGAACCCCTGAACTGTGAGATCGTGACCTGCGCCAAAATCAAGAGTTGGATGCTTAACTGAGCTACCCAGGCGCTCCTAGTTCATTTATTTAATGAAATTACTGAATATTTGTTTTTAAATCTACCATTTCCAATTTTTCTTCTTTTCTTTCCTTCAATTATGTCTTTGTGCTTTTGCCCTTTGGATTATTTTTATCATTTAAAAGTTTTTGTTTTTAAATATTTAGCATTCTGTCTTCCAGATTAGCTTTTTTCCTTTTAAGTAACACATGCATCCTTGTAAGTTTCATATGCATTAGAATATTCTGTAGTATCCTTTAGTAGCATATTTAGTTTTTGTCATTTGAAAATCTCGTTAAATCACCTTTATTTCTGAAAGGCGTTTTCTCCTGATATGGAGTCTAGGCTGTCGACAGTTTGTTTTTCGCACATTGCCTTTGGTTTGGTTGTTAACAGTTTTACAATAATATGACAGGATGTGGTTTTCTTTGTATTTCTGCTGCTTTGGGTTGGGCATATAGTACTACGGGAAGCTGTGGCTTACTGACATGTCTTTTGGTAAAATTCCCAATCAGTTTCTCTTCAAATTTTGCCTTTGCCTCACTCTTTCCCTTTTCCTTCATTGGTTCCAGTTAACACACGAATTAGACCTTTCATCTCATTCTTTGCATTTATTCTTATTTCCTGTATTTCCCATTTGTTATATCTATCTGTGCTTTATTCCGGATGTTTCCTTTTGACCTAACAATTGGGATTACTTTTTTTTCCCACTGAATAGCTGTTACTACATCCATTTATTGATTTTTAGTTTTTGTTTGTTTTTTAGCTCTACAATTTCAGTTTGGTTCTTTTGTTTATATAGTTTCAAATTATCTACCAAGATATTCTGTCTCATCCATCATCTCTTTGATCAAATTAACCATATAGTAATTTAAAAGTCTGTATCTGAGCTCCATGCTTGTGCCTGTGTTTCTGTGGATGTTTTTGTTGTTTCTTATAATTAATGTGGTCTTGCCTTTTCATGTGCCATTAGGCATTATTTTTGATAAGAAAAGCCAAGGAAGCATGAAGCTTCTTCTAGAGAGAATTTGTGTGCGTGTTGAAAGGGCAGTTACAATCTTAGATCATCTTAATCCAGTTTCAGGGATTTAGGTGATAGAAGTTGGTCTTCCAGTCCTTGTGTTAGCCAGTCTGCTTTTGTAGACTCCCATTCCATAGGATATAGCTTTGGGGGTACTAGGACAAAGTGTGTTCCATCATCCTTTTTTTTGGCTGGCACCGATCTCCAGTTTTTTATTTCATAGCTCCGTGAGAATGTCAGAAGGATTGCTTGTCTTTAAAAAAAATTTTTTTTAACGTTTATTCATTTTTGAGACACAGAGACAGAGCACGAGCAGGGAAGGGGCAGAGAGAGGGAGACACAGAATCTGAAGCAGGCTCCAGGCCTTGAGCTGTCAGCATAGAGCCCGACGTGGGGCTCGAATTCATGACCTGAGCCAAAGTTGGAAGCTTAACCGACTGAGCCACCCAGGCGCCCCAGGATTGCTTGTCTTTTTATTCTTAGTTTTGGACTCTCTTCAGGAATCAACACTTGTCTCTAGGCAAAGCATTCCTTAGTTGCCTAACTGGCCTCTCTCGGTTTCCTCCTCCTCCTTAGATACTGGCCCTTCTCCTTCACTGCTTTCTTAGGTCTCTAGTAACTAATGCCACAGGAAGCTTGGTCTGCATTACCATTAAATTACAATTTATCATTACTTGAGACAGCTCTGAATTCCTGAAATTTTGCTGTTTCTCTGATGTCATTCTTTTTCACTTTAACCCTTGATAGAGTGAATCAAACAATTTAGTTAACCAACCAGACTTCTCTTGATGATTCTTCAGGTTCTTTCCAGTTTTTCAGGTTACAAACACTGTTTTAATATCCTAGCACTTCTCTGTCTTAACATGCATGTTCTAGTATTTCTTTAGAGACAGCCTCCAGTAATGGAATTGTTGGACTAGGGTGTTTGTGCATTTTAAATATTAATTAGTAATGTTATACCCTCCATAAAGGAAAAATCAATCAACACTCCCAGTAATTAATGAGAAGAGCTGTTTCCCTTATATCAGTGTTTCCCATCTATTTCCTCTATTTGGTTGGTTGCCAGTTTTTTATCCTAATGTTTTTCTGTAAGAATTTATTATATATGTAGTCTGGGTAATTCTTTGTCTGTTGTAAATAATACAGATAACTGTTTTTCTCTTTGTTGATAGTGTTATAAAAATTGTTACACAGAAATTTTGAATTCTGCTGTAGTCAGATGTATTAGTCATTTTTCATATTTAATTTTATGAACTCCTCATTCCTTTAATGAGCCACCTTTGGGGGTGCCTGGGTGGCCCAGTTGCTTAAGTATCTGACTTTGGCTCAGGTCATGGTCTCACAGTTCATGAGTTCTGTCAGCACAGTGCCCACTTTGCATCCTCTGTCCTTCTCCCTGTCTCCCTGTCTCCCTGTCTCAAAAATAAATAAACATTTTTTAAAAAGTTTGAATCTCCATATTTCTTTATAGCTATTTCCCTAATTGAATAAACCAGGGCTTCCAGTTTTCTTAGATTATCTATTTCGTCTCTTTGGTTCCTTCAAATCTCTTGGTGTGTGTAGGGGTGTGTGTGTGTGTGTGTGTGTGTGTGTGTGTGTGTGTGTGTGTAATACTTTTTCTGCAATCAGGCAGCTACAAGGAATGGTTTTACATATGGTTGTATTTTTTTTTTTAAATCTGTTGCTGATGTTATTCTCAGATCTGCATTGGATTCAGCAAATGGACTTGTGTCATACAAGGATATGTCATTTTTCTGGAAGTGTAGTTGCCGTGATGAGAGGCTAATGGTACTTTTTTATTGTCTTTAAAAAATGGAAGAAGGAGGGGAGCCTAGGTGGCTCAGTTGGTTGGGCGTTGTTGGACTTCTGTGCAGGTCATGATCTCGCAGCTCATGAGTTCGAGCCAGTTCAGAGCCTGGAGCCTGCTTCAGATTCTGTGTCTCCCTCTCTCTCTGTCCCTCCCCCACTCACACTCTGTCTCCCTCTGTCTCTCAAAAATAAACATTAAAAAAAATTTTTTTTTAATGGAAGAAGGATTTCCTTTAGATTTGATCCTTTTTTGTTTGCTTTCCAGACCTGACCCTTAAACTTTCTTGAACCCAGACTGAAATAAAATTTAGTAGACATGTCCTATACTGTTCCTGTGAAAATTTGAAAATTAATTTTTGATGTCCTGTGGTGATAGAAGTACCCTGTCCAACCATCTTCTTTCCCCCTAATGTATCTGCAGCTTTTGCTAATATTTTAAGCTGTAGTAGCTTATAGAATTTAGCTTTTAGAACATTTTATCCTAACTAGCGATAATACTCCTACTTTAAAAAAATATGTTTTTCTTTGATTTTGATACCTGAAACATTATAGTCCTTTTTTGACGTTGAGGGGCAATTAAATTCTCATTTAATTATTCCTCAGTGAAATTTTTTGATGTTCCTGCATACTTTTTAACATTAAGTGTGTTACATATTCAGAACAAAACTGTAAAATAGATGCAAATCAAGTCCCTAAGATTGATGGATGTCAGCTGGGCTTGCCTGAGTGAGGCCCTGAGAGAAATTGACTTTAATAAGATAATTCTCAGTGCACTCATGAGAGATGGGAGATAACCTGTTGAGGTTAGGTGATATGTGCACATTGGAGCAACTTTTCACTCCCCTATTTTTATGTATTTGACTGTCACAGGATTCAGAGTCAAGGGTTTTTTTTTTTAATTTTTTTTTCAACGTTTTTTATTTATTTTTGGGACAGAGAGAGACAGAGCATGAACGGGGGAGGGGCAGAGAGAGAGGGAGACACAGAATCGGAAACAGGCTCCAGGCTCCGAGCCGTCAGCCCAGAGCCTGATGCGGGGCTCGAACTCACGGACCGCGAGATCGTGACCTGGCTGAAGTCGGACGCTTAACCGACTGCGCCACCCAGGCGCCCCCAGAGTCAAGGGTTTTAACTGAGATATCACTTCCACAGACAAGCTTTCTCTGATTTTGCAGTCTTGATCCGATTTATTTTCTCTTCTCATGTTTTTCTTAGCCTATGTCATAATCATATTTAAGTGATGGTGTGTGTTTTTTAAAAAGCACTTTCTTCTTGAAGAATATAAGCTCCACACCAGCAGGACTGTAGTCTGTCTTTCTCATTGCCCTGTTCACAGTGCCTTGTCACTGTTCCTGACCCATAGTAGGTAGGCGATCAATACTTCTAGAATCAGAATTTGGGTTAGCATAGTCTTAAGTTTGTGAAATGTTAGAATTCTCTTTAATCTGGTCTGGAATCTTTCACATTTTATTTATAGATGTCTCATCTCTCAGTTTTGTTACAGCTAATATTTTTTTTTCCCATTGCACATATTTTCTTTGCTTATCAGTATTTTGTTGAGAATGTGGTTGGTGAAAGTAGATAAATTCAGATTAATTGATTTGAGGAATTGATTTTAAATCTTGTGGAAACACAATTTTGTGTAGTTCATTTTATCTACATAGCAGTTCAATCTTCTAAGCATTCTTGAAGAGAAAGGAAAAGAAATGATAGAAGGAGATTTATTGTCTACATATCTTATATGATAAAGATCAGTTCAGGAAGCTTTAAGCGAGTAATTTTTTTAAAACCACAACACTTCTGGTGATGTTTATGGACCCTTCTATCTGGTCTGACAGAGAAACTTCACCAGGTCTGTGAACACTGGAGCCTTGAAAATTTATTCAGTATGTATTATTTCTTTAGCCATCTTCTTATCCTTAAGGATTATCAGCAAACTAAGAAAATAACAGGGGCGGCACCCAGGCAGCTCGGTGGGTTAAGCACCTGACTCTTGATTTCGGTCAGGTCATGATCTCATTATTTTGTGAGTTCAAGCCCTGCGTCAGGCTCTACACGCTGACAGCAGGGAGCCTGCTTGGGACTCTCTGTCTCCCTGTCTCTCTGCCCCTTCCCTGCTCACACTCTGTCTCTCTCTCTCTCTCTTTCTCTCAAAAATAAATAAATAACAAGGAATCTTCTTCCTAAACGAAAAGTTCACAGAATACATCTTGAGGGCAGTCGTAAATACTGTAGTAAACTAGCAAGTAGTTATATTTCTTTAGAACGTTGTCATGATTATTTAATTCTTATTAGATAATCTAGTGAAATTCAAAATTATGATATAGTTTAAGTTCTGTTTTCTATCTTCGCTCAGTCACCTATGTAATTTTCTTTTAAACATACATGCATCATGTAGCTATCAATCCTTATTCACACAAAAAATTAATACTACATGACATCAGAGATTATTCTGGTTTTTTTATTTACTTTTTTTTAATTTAAGCATAGTTGACATACAATACTCTATTAGTTTTAGGTCTACAATGTAGTGACTGAACACTTCTGTACATTACTTAGTGCTTACTGTAATTAAGTGTAATCACCATCTGTCACCATATGACTTTACGACAGTATTGTTGACTCTGTTCCCTATGCTGTACTTTTCGTTCCTGTGACTTATTTTAAGAAGCTTGTACCTTGTAAGGATTTTTCTACTTAGTCTATTATACTAAGGATGGTGTAACAAATTTATTTTATTGAAAATGGATTTACATTTTTTCTTGCAACATTTGCATATATGTGCTCCCGCTGTCAGGAAGTTCTTTATTGATAGTCTAGAATTTAGTTTGGGGGATGGATGATGTAATTTACTTGGGTTCAGTAAAGAGTAGTTGAAAACTTACTAAGATTTTAACACAGTTGATGAAAGCGCAGTAAGTTATTTTTAAATTCGGAAAAATATAGTCACAGTTGAGCATATAGCATATTGCAACGGAAGTAAGATACACAATTACTGTTGAAATTGTCTTATTTTCAGATATTAAACCATTTTGACTTTATTTTAATGCACATCATTTAAATTCAAATGTGTTCTTGAAATTTAGAAAGACATGAAAACAGAAAGGAGAGTGAGAACTACCAAAAGTTGAAGACATACTGTCGCCAGCCATATTGTTCCTAGAAGGATAATTATTTACAGCAGCAAGTATGGGAGTAGGATGGATGTGCAAATCCTGAAACTTGTATAGCACCTTAATTATTTAGAGAAGGAAAAAGAACCTACAAATACAATAAAAATACTTAGTAATAACATCATCAAGATGCCTTTGGACCTTTTTTAAGTGTTTGCTGTTAGGTTTTGGTTAAAGTTTTGTACACACAACTACCTTTTTTTTTTTTAACATTTATTTTTTTGTTGTTTTTTGAGAGAGAGAGTGAGAGGGATAGAGAGAGGGAGACAGAGGATCCAAAGAAGGTTCGGCACTCGAGCCCACGAACCATGAGATTATGACCTGACCTGAGCTGAAATCAAGAGTCAGACTCTTAACCTACTGAGCTACCCAGGCACCCCATAACTACCTTGTTTTAAATATGGCATATCTGTCTGAATTAATTTGTAGCCTAAACACAACCCCTACTTAACAAAATGATGCATATACCTATGAAAACAACTGAGTAAGGATAGCCAAGAAAAAGTACGAGAGTTATTTTTCTTACCAAATAATAAATCGCATTGTAAAATTACACACTTAAGGGGCTCCTGGGTGGCTCAGTTGGTTAAGCGTCCAACTTCAGCTCAGGTCACAATGTCATAGTTTGCGAGTTCGAGCTCCGTGTTGGGCTCTGTGCTGACAGCTTGGAGCCTGGAGCCTGCTCTGGATTCTGTCTCTCCCTCTCTCTCTGCCCCTCCCCTGCTCGGGCTCTGTCTCTCTGTCTATCAATAATAAATAAACATTAAAAAAATTTGTTTAATTACACATTTAAGTTATTGTTCTAACAGTATTTGCACTCATCTATCTACCTACCTATCTGTCTATGTATCTATATATCTATCTGTATAGTAGAACAAAATATAGTCCAGAAATACTGGAGAGAGGAATGACTTTTCAATAAAAAGTGCAGTCAATTGATTGTTACTCTTTGGGGGAAATGTACAAAATACTATTGAGTATCATAGAGGTTAGATTAAGTCAGTTATTTCATGGCTTAAAATCAGTGCCCATGTTTTATGTAATGTCATGCTCTGACTGACCCATGATGTAGGAGTCTAGACACATAAGTTCCAGTTGTAATTTGACTAAGTGTGTCCTTGGACAAATCACTCTTCCCAGTGGGTTTTTGTTGTTGTTTTTTTTTTAATCCCCTAGCGTGAAAATGGAGTAGAATTAGATGAGCAGAGAGTTCTTAAAAACAATCTCTTTTTATGAACACACCTACGTTCAGTAAAGTAGATTTTTAAAATCTTGTTTAAGGGTTGGCTGAGCTCCAACTCTTGATTTCGGGTCAGGTCATGATCTCATGTTTGTAAGTCCGTGCTGTCAGCACAGAGCCTGCTTGGGATTTCCTCGCTCGCTCTCTGCCCCTCCCATGTGGGTGTGTGCTCGCTCTCGCCGTCTCTCTCCCTCCCTCAGAATAAATGAACTTTAAAAAAAAATCATGTTTGAAAGTAGAACAGTTCGTGTTTAACAAAGATTTTTCCTCTTAAATGAATGTCGATGTCTTTCATGAAAGAAAGTTAATATCCTTTTCAATATTTTCTCTCAAAGGGATTTTTAGCTAATCAGATGAGAGCTGAAAACTTGAAGGATGCATCTGTATTACCTGATTTGTGCCTGAGTCACGCAAATCAGTTGATGATTATGTTGCAAAATCACAGAAAACTGTTGGATATTAAACAGAAGTGTACCACTGCCAAACAGGAGCTAGCAAATAACCTACATGTCAGACTGAAGTAAGTGACTGTTCCATCGAATCTAGGGCGGCTAGCATTGATTTTTAAAATTTCTACCACGTAATGGAGTCATTGTCTCTTACCATTACATTGAAATATTTGATTGGTTGATAAACTTGGGATTAGATCATTTTTATAGAGTTTGTGTGTCTCAATTTCATTCTGTAGGTGGTGTTGCTTTGTGATGCTTCATGCTGATCAAGACGGAGAGAAATTGCAAGCTTTGCTCCGCCTCGTAATAGAACTGTTAGAAAGAGTCAAAATTGTTGAAGCTCTTAGTACAGTTCCTCAGATGTACTGCTTAGCTGTTGTTGAGGTTGTAAGGAGAAAAATGTTCATTAAACACTACAGGGAGGTACGCAAGTTGAATTCTGTTCTCGTTGTGTATGAGCCTTAATGAATTGGTGCGTGATACTAACATCAGCTTTCCTCCTCTTAGTGGGCTGGTGCTTTGGTCAAAGATGGAAAGCGATTATACGAAGCTGAAAAGTCAAAAAGGGAATCCTTTGGGAAATTGTTTAGTAAGTGCTCTTCACTAATAAATTTATATGTGATGAAAAATGCTGTTTCTGTTTTGTAGATATGAATGTATTATTCTGTAGCATGTATGTGATATTAATTACAGTCAGATCTGGAGAAACATTGCTTTTAAGGTCTGTAGAGTTGAATCCATTGTTAAAATTCAAATATGAAGAATTGTCCATTTGTTTTTTTAAAAACCAGAGGGTTTTTTTCCCCCCCAAAATAGAAAGTTATAAAATAACCATGTTGTTCATTTCTTTACACAGGGAAGTCCTTTTTAAGAAATCGTCTGTTTAAGGGATTGGACTCCTGGCCCCCATCCTTTTGTGTATGTATTTTCTTTTTTCTTTTTCTTTTTAATTTATTTTTTAATGTTTGTTTATTTTTGAGAGAGAGGGTGAGCTCGAGTGTGAGCGGGGATGAGGCAGAGAGAGAGGGAGACACAGAATCCCAAGCAGGCTCCAGGCTCTGAGCTGTCAGCACAGAGCCCGACGCGGGGCTCGAACTCACGAACCATGAGGTCATGACCTGAGCTGAAGTCGGACGCTTAACTGACAGAGCCACGCAGGCACCCCTTGTGTGTATATTTTCTAACCGTGACTATATTTTGTATGTGTTCAAACCTTTATTTCAGAAGGAGGGAGATTTTCAGAAACATGTAGGATTTTTTTTTTATCAACGTAAAAACAGTTTTGGTTTTAAAAGCCAGTTGTCATTTAACTCTAAGATACATTCATAGTTTTCAGTCAAGGGTTTTCATAACCCAGGAGGATAAGCCATACTATACTGTTAAGCTGTTGATTGGTAGGAACAGATTTGCTTATTATTTTGCCCGTGTCCTTCCCCCTCCTCTTTCTCTCTCCCCTCCTTTTTCTCCCCTTCCCGGCCCCTTCTCGTCCTTCTGTCCTCTCCCCTTTTCATTCTCTTCACCACCACTGCTACCACCACCACCACCTCCATCCTGTTTTATTCATTTGTTTACAGATCAGAAGAGGGTAGCTAGCTCTTGAGGTGGTCTTCATTGAACCCATGAGAAATACATTTGTGTTGTGAAACCAGGATTACCGGGGATCGATCATTTTATTTCATGAAAAAAATGATTCCACAGGGCAAAGAAGTTCAGGAAATGCTGTAGGTTTTTTTGTTGGTCTTCAGATACACTGCTTAGCTGTTAACCATGTTTGTATACTGCAGGATTTCTTAGGGCTTTAACTATGTAATTTTGAATATCTAAGAATAAGCGATGTAATGGGGTTCCCCACACTCTTTAATGAAGAACATCTTGACATTTCTAAATCTGGTTAGGTAATGAATCCAACAGTTGGAGTTACTTTAACAGTTGTATTTCTCGGGGGGACCTGGGGGGCCCGGTCGGCTAAGCATCGGACTCTCGGTTCCGTTCGGGTTGTGATCTCACCGTTCCGTGAGTTCCAGCCCCACACCTGGCTCCACCCTGACAGTATGGAGCCTCTTGGGATTCTCTGTCTCCTTCTCTCTTTCTGCCCCTCCCCCACACACGCTGCCTGCCTCTCTCTCTCTCTCTCTCTCTCTCTCTCTCTCTCTCTCTCTCTCTCTCTCAAAGTATTTCTTGCCAATATCATAAAGAAATGATGTTATAAATCTAATTTGTTTTTAAAGAAGCTGAAATCGGCTAAGAGTTTATATTTGAAAATGTAATGGAAAAAAGATCAGTGAAAGGCAAGCAAGGCAGTATTACGTAGGAGAAAACTTTTCACAGTACAGCAACAAGGCGTGCTAGTAAGTGATAGGCATAGAAATGGGGCCAGGGCTAGAGAGATCTTCATGGTGAGGCTGTAAGTCAAAGAAAACTTCGGGAACAGCCTATGTGCTAGTGACGCAGATGTGTTCCTTTAATGTTGACAGGCTGCTACCCCATTTTTAAAAAGCTGACGAGAGAAAGGAACTGTGCCGACAGTTAATCACGAACAGCTTATGGTTCCCAGTTACTTGAGACTCAGAAAATAGTATACCATGTTGTCATTGAACAGTCCCTTGTTTTTATTCTGTTTTATTCTATTCCTTAAATGTTAGTAGGGGCTTTGTAGCACGTTTGCTTCTTTGTTATATTGGAATTAATGACAGTAAAGAAGCATTCGTGAATTTGTCCTCTTATGTCTTTTGGTCATTTTTGAGTTGATTTGTTTTGTTTTGTGTAGACACAGAAGCCTCGAAAGTTTGACTGTGAACTTCCAGATATTTCATTAAAAGATCTACAGTTTCTGCAATCATTTTGTCCTTCAGAAGTTCAGCCATTCCTCAGGTAAATGTCATTAGTGTTTTTGACTTGGGTTATCCCCTTACAATGTTTTCCTTATTTTGGAGCTGTGGAAAGTAGCACCAGTAGTCTTAGGAGATGCCCGAATATAGAAATGCGTTATGATAGACTGGCTTTCCTGTGCTGCTTTAGAAGATTTCTAGGGAATATGCAAATGATCAGAAAACGAAGATAAAACAGAAGGAAATTAATGCCTTACATGCAATTAATTTCTTTTCTAGTAATTACTCGGACTTTTTGTATACTGTGGGGGATTTCTAATTCATCACTGTAGTGATTATGCCTCAGGCCCCTGAAGCTGTTGCCGGGGTTGATTTGAAGAGGATGTTAATACTGTAGTTATTTTGGACATAGTTTGACATATTTGCGTGTAGGTATCCATCTTGTCATTGCAGAATCAGAACTCTAATTTAATTGCATTCTGTTTCAGGGTTCCCTTACTTTGTGATTTTGAACCTCTACACCAGCATGTACTCGCTCTACACAATTTGGTAAAAGCAGCACAAAGTTTGGATGAAATGTCACAGACCATTACAGATCTACTGAGTGAACAAAAGGCAAATTAAGTTCTTACAAGTGGTTGCTTCACTGGTTATTACGTGTTTTTGTTGCTGTAGCTCTGTAAAGCCTGTCCCTCTCTCTTCCAGGCATCCATGGGTCAGGTATCCCCGCAGTCGGCTTCCTCACCAAGGATAGAAAGTACAGCAGGAATTGCAACTACTACCTCACCGAGAACTCCTCCTCCGCTCGCCGTTCAGGATCCCTTGTGTCCTGCGGTGTGTCCCTTAGAAGAATTATCTCCAGATAGCATCGATGCACATACCTTTGATTTTGAAACTATCCCTCATCCAAACATAGAACAGACTATTCATCAAGTTTCATTGGACTTAGATTCATTAGCAGAAAGTCCTGAATCGGATTTTATGTCTGCTGTGAATGAGTTTGTAATAGAAGAAAATTTGTCATCTCCTAATCCTATAAGTGATCCACAGAGTCCAGAAATGATGGTGGAATCGCTTTATTCATCAGTCATCAATGCAATAGACAGTAGACGGATGCAGGATACAACTGTATGTGGGAAAGAGGATTTAGGAGATCATGCTTCTCTAAATGTCCAATTGGAAAAGTGCCGACTTGTTGCCCAAGACTCGCATTTCAGTATACAAACCATCAAGAAAGACCTTTGCCACTTCAGAACATTTGTCCAGAAAGGACAGTGTGACTTCTCAAATTCTTTAAAATGTACAGCATTAGAAATAAGAAACGTTATTGAAAAGGTAAGATATTCTCTGGAAATGACACTAAACGAAAAACATCAAAAAGAACTGCAGTCTTTAAAAAGTGAGTACGAAGACAGACTTGCTGCACTCAGAAAGGAGAGCGAGGAAAACGAAAACAAAATTAAAAAGCTGAAAGGAGACTTGGCGTGCCTCGAGGAGGTTTTACAAAACAAAGATAACGAATTTGCTTTGGTTAAACATGAAAAAGAAGCCGTCATCTGCCTGCAAAATGAGAAGGATCAGAAGTTGCTGGAGATGGAAAGTCTCATGCGCACTCAGAGCTGCGAAATCGACGAGCTGAAACACTCGCGGGAGACCGTTCTGGAAGACCTGCAGAAGCTGCACGTGGAAAATGATGAGAAGATTCAGTTGTTGCGGACGGAGCTCCAGGGCTTAGAGCAGCGTCACCTCAAGGAGCTCGAGGACGCTCTGCACGCCAGGCACATGCAGGAGGTCGAGAAGGCCAAGACCGACCACGGGGCGTCTTTGGAGAAATTGAAGAAGGAGAATCAGCACAGAATCGACCAGATCCAGGAGTCTCATGCCGCCGCTATCCAGGAGAAAGAACAACAGCTCCAGGAATTAAAACTCAAAGTTTCCGATCTGTCGGACGTGAGATGTAAGTTAGAGGTTGAACTTGCGTTGAAGGAAGCAGAAACCGATGAAATAAAAATTTTGCTGGAAGAAAGCAGAGCCCAGCAGAAGGAGACCTTAAAATCTCTCCTTGAACAAGAGACGGAAAATTTGAGAACAGAGATAAGTAAACTCAACCAAAAGATTCAGGATAATAACGAAAGCTACCAGGTGGGCTTGGCAGAACTAAGAACTTTAATGACCATTGAAAAAGATCAGTGCATTTCAGAGTTAATTAGTAGACACGAAGAAGAATCTGACCTGCTGAAAGCTGAATTAAACCAAGTAACATCCTTGCACCACCAAGCATTTGAAGTGGAAAAAAACCTGAAAGAAGAAATAGCTGAACTGCAGGGTAAACTGGATGCGGAATTGAGTGCTCTTGAAAAGCAAAAAGAGGAAAAACTCACCCAGCAGGAGGAGAAGTATGAAGCTATTATCCAGAAACTTGAGAAGGACAAAGAGAAATTTGTCATGAGCCAGGAACAAGACCGAGAACGGTTAATTCAGAAGCTTAATTGTGAAAAAGAAGAAGCTATTCAGACTGCCCTAAAGGAGTTTAAATTGGAGAGAGAAGCTGTTGAGAAAGAGTTATTAGAAAAAGTTAAACATCTTGAGAATCAAATAGCAAAAAGGTAAGAATTACTTTAGGCTGTAATTATAGAATGAAAATATTGGGGAGTCAAATTTTAATTGTGTGTGTAATCACAGTACCTTGATTTACTTACATATCTTAGATAAATATAGTAACAGGTATTTTTGTAAAATAAAAACTTTTATAGTCAGTGTTTCTTAGAAACATTTAAAAAATAACACTACCTAAGTCCATTAGTGGCTTTGTAAAATGGATTAGTATCTTGATGAGGCCCCTGGGTGGATCAGTCAGTTAAGCATCCGACTCTTGATTTCGGCTCAAGTCCTGATCTTACGATTTGTAGGGCTCCTTGCTCACAGTGTGGAGCCTGCTTGGGATTCTCGCTCGCTCACTCGCTCACTTCACTCTCTGTGCCCCTCCCCCGTGAGCACATGTGTGCGTGTGCACTCTCTCAAATTAAATAAACTTAAAAAAAAATAGAAAAAATAATAATAAAATGGATTAGCACTTGGACTTCCAGAGGATGATTTTTTTTTTTTTTTCAAATTTCAAGTGTTTTCAAGGACAACTTCCTTTTTAATTCATTAAATTCCCTTTGGTTTATGTGAAGTTTTTTTTTTCTAATTTCTTCCAGTTGAAAATTACTGTTTTCCCTTCTTTTTAAATTGTGGATGTGTGGGGCACCTGGGTGGCTCAGTCGGTTAAGCATCTCAACTCTTGATTTCGGCTCAGGTTGTGATCTCACGGTTTGTGGGATCGAGCCCTGCATCAGGCTCTGCACTGGCAGTGCGGAACCTGCCTGGGATTCTCTCACCTCTCTCTTTGCCCCTTCCCCCTGCTCGCTCGTGCTCTCTCACTCTCTCTCAAAGTAAATAAATAAAGTAAATAAACCATTTTAACAAGTTGCGTATGTATGAAAGATAACACCTTCCTCTGAGCAGCGCTTAGTAAAGGCTAAATTCTAAATTGGGGCTAGTTTCATTGTTATTTTCTTGATATTAAAGTTCATACTAAAGTTCAGTTATTCCCTCTGCGGTTCGAAAGATAATGTTTTTAAATTCCAGGTTTTATACAGTGGGGGTTGTTTTTTGGGGGCTTTGGGTTTTTTGCATTTTTAATATTGTTCCTGTCTGATGTTACTGCCTTTTGACCAGAGAAGTAGTCTTCAGTTATTTCTGCTCTTTAAATTCCACTGAGGGGTTTTATGGCCTAATAAAGAATTTCTGGAGCATTATCCACGAGCTCTATCACTAATTCTTCCAAGTGAATATATTTATAGGTTTGTATGCCTGGTATGTTTTAACCTGTTTCTTGCCCGATCACTTTTACAGTCTCTTGTGATTGACTTTCTGCTGTGTAATATGCATATATTGACCTACAGTTCAACTTCCCCTTCTGTTTTGAAAACAGAAACTCTTTACGTATTCTGGGGGGATTGGAGGGTTTAATCCAGGAATCAGGGCCTGCACGAACATTTACGGGGCTAGAGGAGCTAAGGTCAAGGGAATGGCTTCTAAAAACAAGGAAAGCTCTGGTGAAAGAAAACAGATGCTGAAATGCCCACCAAAGCTGATAGCTCTTCACGGCTCACTGGAAAGCTGCCGTGGCGACCCAGAATCTCTTCCAAGCCCCAGTGATGCAGCTCAGTCTGTAGCACAAAATGGGCCGCTCTCACTCACTTGACAGGAAGCTCCTGTGGAAATTATCTTGGGTACACCCACCCCTGGAGAGTAAGCCTGGACTGCCTTTCTCCTTTCCAGATCTTGTGCGTGTGCACTCTCTCTCAAAATAAATAAACTTCTTTAAAAAATAGGAAAAAATAATAATAAAATGGATTAGCATCTGGGATTTCCAGAGAAGGATTGTTTTGCAAATTTCAAGTGTTTTCAAGGACTTCTTCCTTTTTTAATTCATTGATTTCCTTCTTTTGGTTTATTTGAAGTTTTTTTCCTAACTTCTTTTCATTGGCAAACTTGCAGTTAGAAGGGGATTCTCGGAAATATAGCCTCTCTGCAGTACAGTGCGGATGAGATTCTAGAAGAGGAGGGAGAGCAGTGGCAGAATGATGACAGTCCAGCACTGTATACCTCCCATTTCCAACTCAGGGGAGCCTTCCTGTCTCTACCCATATTGATTCCAAATAAAGACACTTAAAATGTCAGGTTTCTGTTGGACGTGATTCAGCTTATGTCCCTCACATCACCTCCGATAGCCTCACCCTCTTCGACACGTGAGACTCATTCTGTCATTTTAGCCGTCCTGGAGCTCTTCATGTTTCTCTCTGCACAGACCTAATCTCTCTTTGATATTCTGTAGGTTAAATACTGAAATACAGGGTTAACTACAATTGTCACAACATTCATTACATAGTAAAATAATGAGAGAAGGGGAATAAAGATAAAAAAAATTGATCCAATATGTAGAGGTTTAATTATGGTAGTCTTTATTTCTCTAATTAGTCTTGCAACTCTAGTAGGTATTTGCAGCTTCCTTCTGCTCCGCACTCCATTTTCTACCTTAGACGTTACCTCCGCTGATTTCACTTCTTGGCCTGAAGAGACTGCCGTTAATGGTTCCTCCTGTAATGCGGTTCATGTAGGTGCTCATTTGTTTCTCAATGGACACAGCAGTGCCAAGAGACATCCTAGGAAAGCTTCTGACTTTCAGGCATCTTCCTCTGCCCTTACAGTGCAGGAGCAGCTGTTTCCCGTTGATAAGTTCAGTCGTATCAGTACATAATGCAGCTTCTTTCTTTGTGTGTTGATTCCGTGCTGCGATGAGCCCTAGGTGTCCATGTGGTGGTTGAAGCTTCCATTTCACTGGGGCCCCGGTTCTGTCTCTTGGCAAAGGAATTCTTTTGCAGGGAACTAAACTGGCAGGGTCCAGAGTTGTAGGGAAGGGAAGCAAAATTTTTGCTCTTGGCTCATTGAAATACTAGTTATTCTAGTTTTCATCCCTGGTTGTCCAGCCTGTGTGTTCTAACTGTGGGAGGATTCGTTTCACAAAGTAGTCTGTGGTTCAGGGCGTGCACTGCACCCTTCAGCCTGGCCATTCAGAATGCCACCCATCTGGTACCCTAACTGAGCTTTCGGTGCAGTGATCCACAGTTGTATCAACCCACCTGTTTTAAGGGTTGGCCTGTGTGGTAAGATAAGTGACTTCCACGGGCTACAGGCCATGGCTACATATGTTTCGCTGTAAAATGAAATTCCTTGTTCAGAAGCAATTCTAGTAGAATATCATGGCAGTGAATAAGGCCTTTTGTCTGTTCCGGAATGGTGGGTATGTTCAGAAATACTGCGGGCATGGAAGGTAGTTCCATTCGGAGAGTAATAAACTGTCTTTGTGAAGACAGATTACTATCCTTTTTATGACGGCAACAGTCCCGTGGGATCAACCTGCCACCAGGTAGCTGGCTGGTCTCCCAAATGAGCACTGCCATATCGGGGGCTCGCTGCTGGTTACTAGACGCACAGAAATCCATGTTACCGAGCCCATATGTAACCTCACTTCCCGCCTCTGTGGATAGTTGTCCGTGAACCTTTTGAATAGGACTGATTGATACTCACAGAATGCTCACCTTGCCCATCTGAGAATCAAGAGGTTCCTCACAGCGGGACAGAATATACTCAGAACCTAATCTCATACTTACATATCCTGCACATTTAAGAGTGTGATCTGTATTTCTTTTCCAGAAACCTTCCCACCAGCTTTCAATCTAGTTTCTCCCGAGTCCCTCACTATCCAGCCGAGCCTTTGACCAGTGTCCATGAAGCAGCGTAAATCTGTACCCCTGACCATTTCTCCTCCCAGCTAACTTCGGGTACACTGTTTGACATGTTGCCGCTGGGAACTTTCCCTTCTCTACTCTTCTTGGGAGCCACTCCTCAGTGGGGCTCTGTACCTCAACTGGACCAATGAATCGTGGCAGTGCATTTTGCAGAATCCTGATGAAACCAGGCCTGCCAGTTTTTTCCGCTCCTGGTGAATGTCAGAGCGGTGACGGGGAGAGAGGCAGTGTAGCGGGAGGAGGCACCTTGGGAACCGGAGCCTCTTACTTGTGCCGTATTTCGTTGGCTCTCACGCACGCCACACCTGTCTTCTGAAAGAAGACTGCTGTGTCTACCCAGCCTGTGGTTTCAAGTGTTCGCTTGACGACGGTCAGCTCAGGCCACCCAGTAGCTGGGGGGACCGTGGCCAGTCTGTCAATCTGTACAGCCCCAGCAGCAAGCCGCAGTCACTTTACGACAGGGAGCTGGTGGTGCGCTTCACAATTCTAAGGGTCTCAGCTGTGATTTCTCGTATCGGCCTCGCCAAAAGCTCTGTGCGGTGTTCATCTCTGCTACCGACACTTCAGGCGTCTTCTGGCAAACGTGGCCCGAGGGGCCGAGCGACTTGCTCGTCGCTCTGGGCCTTCTACCGACCAGGGAGCCTCACAGGTTCTCCCGTAAACGAGTCGGAGCGGCATACCCAGGTGCGTCTTGCCTGCAGGATTCCGAGATGCTCCCCTGGCAGCAGCTTGGCCCTTCACCTTAGAGGGGGCAGGTCACGTGATCAGACCACCGGGCGCTTAGAAATTTCACCGTGCCAACAAGCAGCTGAATTTTCATCTGTTGCTTTATCGCTCACCTTCTGGCACATGTGTGCCTTGCCCTGGTAGCTCAGGTGGTTGCCGCTTTTGCCTGCTTGGCCCAAGGAGCATAAATGCCATAACTGTATCGGATTGGTGTGATCTGTTTTTTTTCTTCTTTTTCCCCACCTCTCAGATTAGTGTGATATCTTGAGGAATCGCCAGAAGACCAATATCCCTGCCAGCGTGGTTTTAACAGAGGACTAGAGAATTGGTATAATCCAGAGACGATAAGACATTGGAAGCGTATTGCTGTTGCTGTAGGTGAAATCTGACGGACTCTTGGGGTCTATACTAGGGATTGACAGACTGGCCTGTGGGAATCCAGCTCATCACTTGTTTCTGTAAACGCAGCTGTATCGGAATACACAGATACCCGTTCCTTGACCTGTTTGTTGCCTGTGGTTGCTTTTGGCGTAGTTGAGTAGGTGTGACGGGTCATCCGGCGAAAATGTTTACCCGTCCCTTTAAAGGAATTTGTCAGCCCCGGTGTCTACTTAGAGCTATGAAGAGGGAAGAAATCACTAAGTCAGTAGCTCCGTGTCAGGTAGTGGTAGCCTTGCTGATTTGCCACAGCAGAGAGGGCATGTGTGGAATAACTGTTTTCTTGGAGCCGCTGCCTGATCGAATTGACGAGAATCCATTGTTTTTGTGTGTTTTCTACAGGACACACACTTAAGTTGAATGAGAATGTGGTAGAAATCTCCCTTATATCATGTGAAGCGAGAGGCGGTTTTAGGGATTTGACTTGGCTTTTCACCATGATACGTCTCCATTCCGTAAATAAGGGAACCAACAGGGTATCTCCAACAGTTGCTTTTGTGTCTGTTCCACTATAAATTGTGGATGTAAGGGACCCACTGGGTCCAAGCTCCATGTATCACCTGGCTGTCCGTAATCTCCTGGTGGACCGCAGTGACATTCGAGCCCCTTCAGAGCCAGCATTCATTAGTCCCTCCAGAGTTGGTTAATTACTTACCCAGAGTACACAGTCAGCCTGAGAAGTGGGCACAGGTCCCTATGCTAAAGACTATAAAAGAGACCATATTATCAAACTTTGGCATTGTAGTTGGTGACTGACTCAGGTCTTGGGATTGGGTGAGGGGTAGTGATTCTCTGTATTTTAATTAGCTCTCTGAGCAGCAGATACTGAGTTGTAAAAAAACAAAACCAAACCAGGCTTTTGAAGTTTTAATCCTTGATCATCCCATTCTGTCTTAGCCCTGCGGACAGCCAGCACCAGAGTGTTTCTGGGTCAGACCTTCTAATTGCCGCTCCAGCACTGCTGTCTATAACAGCCCCACATCGTGTGTCTGGTTAAGTGCCGCTGATCGGCCTCCACCCCTCCAGAGTCTTGTCATTCCCGTTAAGGTCATTGATTTTCAGCGATTTGGCCTCACTCTGCTCTCCTTGTCCTGCGGAGTACCACTACAGAGCCTTTTGAAGTCGAATTTCCCAAAGCTTTGGCGAGGGGTGCATTCTCTGGACCCTCCCAGGGTACAAATAATAAATCTCTTCCACGGTGCCTGTCACCATCATTCTTTGGGTGTCCTCCTCAAGACGAAATTTGTTCTTTAAAAACCATTTTCTAAGATGAAAATTAGTGAGAAGAGTGCCATTGTGTTTATACATTTGTAGATCTCCTTAATGTTTGGCTTAATGGAGTCTCCTGTTTCTGCGTCCAATCTGTTGCGGTGTCTTTTGATTAATGGGTGATAAAAATTCAGCCTTTCACTTACATGTAACTGGAAAAGAGGTATAGTTCAAGAGCTTGTTCAGATGCTTGTGAATATTTCTTTGATACTAAATAAAAATCCAACAAATGATGATTTCTTAAACATTGGTTTCAGTATGGAATATTAAACTGTCAAGTGGATTTTTTTCCTACTGTTACTTGCTAATATCTGTTGAACGATCTGTCTTGCACTTGGAGTGGATGTTTTACTCATGCATGATTTTGGTCATTTGAAAACCACTGGTTCCCGGAGTTAAATGGATCTTGTAAATACTGACATATTTTATTGACAGAAAAATCAGATGTTAATATACCTACCAATTTTATGAAAAAGATCTTAGGTGCTAGGAAGCTCTCAAACTTATAGTGGCAGATACAACTTTTCTAAGGTTTGGGGCATGGAGGGGGGGGGGTGTTGTTAGTTTTACATTTTCTCTATGCCCACCCAACATGGGGCTTGAACTCATGACCCCAAGATTAAGAGTTAACATCTGACAGAGCCAGCCAAGTGCCCCAAATTTTCTAAAATTTTAATTTATTCTTAAAGAGTGACATTTTACCACTGGTAAATTCTGTCAGGTGTTCATTGAAGTAACACACTTATGTGGGTCATTTTTGAAAAAAAAAAAATGTCTGTTGGAAAACTCAAATTTAAATAACAAAGATTGTCATTTTTCAAATAGAAATCGTATAGGATGAAAAAAGCAGCCAAATTCACACAGCCAGAACAGTCACACAAGAACTGTTCCGTGAGACAGACACGCTTCTGGAAGCGGCAGAAGGGCTTTATATGTTCTCATTTTGTCACACCTGACACTAAAAAGTGCATACTCCGTGGTCAGATTTCGATAGTGACAATTTTTACCACATTATGGATGTTCCAAAATCAACCTGCCTTTTTCTTTATCGCTTCGACTGCCTTGATGGAAAGGAAACAGTGACTAAAAGTACAGTTTGGCACTATTGTCTTTAATTTATGCTAAGGGGTCAGTGATCTTATCATGTACAGATGACAGCAAAGTATAAGAGACATGTCATTTTAGTATTATTATGAAAATAGCTGTGCTCTTACTGATCCCTTGAAAGTGTTCTAGTCACCTCAGGGTTCCGTGGATCACACTTTGAGAATCGTTGATAAAGGGACTGGTTGGCACCATTGTAACCCTTCAATAAGGTTTCTGTCCACGCTACTCACCTGGCAAGAGGCAAGTGAGACCATATAAATGACTGGGTGTGGCCGCGTTGCAGTAAAACTTGAGTTACACCAACAGGTAAAAGCTGCATCTGGCCTACCCGCCTTTGTGTGCCTGCCTGTAGTCTAGAATATCTCCTCTCCACATCGCATTCTCTTGTAGTGTTGGCCATTAGGTCCAGGTGTCAGGCAGGCAGTGAAGTAAACTGTTAACATTGAATGTAGAGTCTCTGATTATTGTAGCTGAACAGATAATTGTGGCCTCGGTTATCCCTATGTTTGCCTTTCCCCTTCAGACTCCTATCGGATGTATTCCCATACATGTTCCCTATATTGCTACCAAAATAAATGGAAACTTTGCAGTTGGACTTCCTCCTTGGTTAGATTTTCAACTCGCCTGGGATCTGGAGATTTGAAAGTAGAGATGGGTCTGGAAGTAATTAAATAGTAGGGGAGCCGGTTGAGAGGGGTCAGCTTGTTGAGATGGGACCCTGGGGCAAGGGGACACTAATCTTTAGATGAGGGAACAGAGGCTGCTGCTGCTGGCCAAAACACCTGGGTGGGATTCGGTGGGGACAGCTATGGCATCTCTAAAACCTTTAGCCACCTGAGCCACTGAGCCAGACAGCTATAAGTGTCAGCTGTTAGGCCCTGGAATGCCCTATTCTCCCAGAGTTCGTGTCCCGCTGGCAGTGAGGTCACGACTGCCTGCAGATCAGAGCATCCAATTCCAGATTGCTGTCTTTATGCTCTTTCCCCCCAAGGATCATATTTGTGTCTGTTAGGATTGAGTCTAGAAAACAGAATCTCTTAAATACTCCAGGATTAAAGGGTTATATATTAAAATGAGAACTTCTGTGAATTTGGGGAGACCTAAGGGAGGGACGGGGTAAGGGAGTTGCTGCTGAAGACCTGGAAATCTGGATTCAAAGCCATCGGAAGCACCAAAAGTGGGTGGCTCGTCAGGAAATGGCTACAGGGTCACCTGGGTGGCTCAGCTGGCTAAGCATCTGACTGTTGATCTCAGCTCTGGGATCGAGCCCCACATCGGGCTCTGCACTGACAGCACAGAGACTGTTAGGTCCTCTCTTCCCCCACCCCCCCCCCCACCCCTTCCCTTGCTTGCTCTTTCTCTCAAAAATATATAAACATTAAAAAAAAAAAAAAAAAGGAAATGGCTATAGTTCCTTGGAGACTTCCACACCAGTTGCCTAGTGGGGCACCAGTGCAGGCATTTCACTTGGAAAACCCTTCAGAATCTTACGTAGCCCCCATATCTAGCCATAGCCACCTCTGGAGAGTGACAGACTCTTTCTCGTCTATCATTGGCAAACTTGAACTCAGAACTTAACTGGGAAGGAGTTTCTGGACGGTGCAGTTCTAGGCTTCTCTGTCACGCAGAAGAAACATTTGAAAAAATAAGTAGGGGCACTTGGGCGACTCAGTCGGTTAAAGCCCCCGACCCTCAGTGTGGGCTCAGGTCATGATGTCACGGTTTGTGAGACTGATCCCGGCGTTGGGCTCCGTGCTGACAGTGCAGTGCCTGCTTAGGATTCTCCCTCTGCCTCTCCCCTACTCACACACTCTCTCGCTCGCTCTCTCTCTCTCCCCCCCCCCGCCCCTCTCTCTGACCCCCCCCAAAAATGAATAAACTTTTAAAACAAAAGAAAGGAAATCGGTGAGAAGAAATGATGCTGAGGCGATGACACAGCCCAGCACACCTCCTTGCTTTCCACCACTCAGTTGGTTGCACATGTGCCAGAGGCATCGTGGAGGGACCGTGGGAAGCAGCAGCAAGACACAAGGATATTGGTTGTATCCGTAATGTAACTCCCACAAGTCAGTAAGGAAAAGGCAAGCCGTTAGGCAAATGGGCAGAGGATATAAACAGCCAGATCAGTGAAGAAGTACAAATGGCTAACATGCGAATAGCTTTTCAGTCTACATGGGATTAAGGAAATGCAAAATTAAAATAAGATGCATTCCTTCCTATGTAACTGGGAAAAATTAATAGTATACCTTATTTTTAAGGGTAAAGGGCTTTCTCATACACCTGTGTACACAGGAAGTGCAAAGAGTGTGTGTGTGTGTGTGTGTGTGTGTGTGTGTGTGTGTGTGTGTGTGGTGTTTGCATATGTTGGCATATGCATGTGTTGGCATATGTTTGCATATGTTTTTGTGCCAGGACCATAGTGTCTTGATGACTACAGCTTTGTGATCTAGCTTGAAATCCAGAATTGTGATGCCTCCAGTTTTATTTTTCTTTTTCAGGATTGCTTTGGCTATTTAGGGTCTTTTGTGGTTTCATACAAATTTTAGGATTATTTGATCTAGCTCTGTGAAGAATGCTGGTGGTATTTTGATGGGGATTGCATGAAATGTATAGATTGCGTTGGGTAATACATTTTAACAATATTAATAAGTGTTCTGTGGTTTTCAGACTACACATCTTTAACCTCTTTAGTTTATTCCTAGGTATCTTACTGTTTTTGGTGCAGTTGTAAATGGGATTGATCCTTGATTTCTTTTTCTACTGCTCTTTCTTTTTCTATTATTATTGGTGCATAGAAATGCAACAGATTATGCACATTGATTTTTGTATCCTGCAACTTCACTGAGTTCATGTATTCTAGCAATTGTTTGGTGGAGCCTTTCAGGTTTTCTACGTAGAATATCACGCAGCTTCAAATAGTGGGAGTTTGACTTCCTCCTTGCTGATTTGTCTTCCCTTTATTTCTTTTTGAGGTCTGATTGCTGTGGCTAAGAATCCCATCCTGTGTTAAATAGTAATGGTGAGAGTGGGCATCCTTGTCTTGTTCCTGACCATAGGGGAAAAGCTCTCAGTTTTTCCCCACTGAGGATGGTATTAGCTGTGGGTCTTTGATATGTGGCCTTTATAATGTTGAGGTGTATTCCTTCTGTTCCTACTTTGTTGAGGTTTCTATCAAGAATGGATACTGTATTTTGTCCAATGCTCTTCATCTGTTGGCGGGATCATATGGCTCTTACCCTTTCTTCTATTAATGTGGTATATATCACATTGAGTTGGGAATATTGAACCAGACCTGTGGCCCAGAAATGAATCCCACTTGATCATGGTGAATAATTCTTTTAATTTGCTGTTGAATTCAGTTTCTGCTATCTTGTTGAGAATTTTTGCATCCAGGTTCATCACGAATATTGGCCTGTAATTCTGCTTGTTAGTGGGGTTTTTGTCTGGTTTTGAAATCAAGGCAATGCTGGCTTCATAGAATGAGTTTGGAAGCTTTTTTGGAAGAGTTTGAGAATAAGTATTAACTCTTCTTTAAATGTCTGGTAGAATTCCTCTGGGAAGCCATCTGGCCTAGGACTCTTGTTTGTTGGGAGATTTTTGATGACTGATTCAATTTCTTCACTGGTTATGGGTCTGTTCAAATTTTCTGTTTCTTCCTGTTTGAGTTCTGGAAATGTGTGAGTGCTTAGGAATGTGTCCATTTCTTCCAGGTTGTCCAGTTTGTTGGCATATAATTTTCCATAGTATTCTCTTATAATTGTTGGTATTTCTGTGGTGTTTGTGATCTCTCCTCTTTCACTTGTGATTTTATCTGTTTGGGTCATTCTCTTTTTTGGTAGGTCTTGCTAGGATTTCATCAGAGAACCAGGTCTTCGTTTTGTTGATCTGTTCTACTGGGTTTTTTTGCTTGTTCCTGTAGCCTTTATTTCTGCTCTAATCTTTATTTCCCTTCTGCTGGCTTTAGGCTTTGTTTGCTATTCCTTTTCTAGCTCCTTTGGTTAATTTGTATATTTGGGACCTTTCCTGCTTCATGAGCTAGGCCCGAATTGCAATACACTTTCACCTTATGACTGCTTTAGCTGTATCCAAAGGGTTTGGACTGTTGTGTTTTCATATTCGTTTGCTTCTATGTCTTTTTTATTTCTTCTTTAATTCCTGGTTAACCCATTCATTCTTTAGTAGGATGTTCTTTAACCTCCATGTATTTGAGGGCTTTCCAAACTTTTTCTTGTGGTTGACCTCAAGTTTCATCATGTTATGGTCTGAAAACATGTATGGTATGATCTCAATTTTTTGTACCTGTCAGGAGCTGATTTGTGACCCAGTATGTGATCTGTTCTGGAGAATGTTCCATGTGCACTCAAGAAGAATGTGTATTTTGCTGCTTTAGGATGAAATGTTCTGAGGGGCACATGGGTGGCTCTGTCAGTTAAGGGTCTAACTTCAGCTCAGGTCATGATCTCGTGGTTCGTGAGTTCAAGCCCCGCCTCAGGCCCCATGCTGGCAGTGCGGAGCCTGCTTGGGATTCTCTCTCCCTCTGTCTCTCTTCCCCTCTCCCACTTGCATGTGCTCTCTCTAAATAAATAAATAAATAAATAAATAAATAAATAAATAAACTTTAAAAAAAAAAGGATGAAATGTTCTGAATATATCTGTTAAGTCCATCCAGCCCAGTGTGTCATTCAAAGCCATTGTTTCTTTCTTGACATTCTACCTAAATGATCTGTCAGTTGCTGTAAGTGGATTGTTAACGTCCCCTACTATTGTTGTATTATTACCATTGACTTTATGTTTGTTATTAATTGATTTATGTATTTGGGTGCTTTCAAGTTGGGAGCATAAATATTTACAGTTGTTAGATCTTCCTGGTGGACAGACCCCTTAATTATGATATAATGCCCTTCTTCATCGCTTGTTGCTGGCTCTGTTTTAGAATATAGTGTGTTTGGGGCTCCTGGGTGGCTCAGTCGGTTGAGCGTCCGACTTCGGCTCAGGTCATGATCTCACAGTCTGTGAGTTCGAGCCCCGCATCGAGCTCTGTGCTGACAGCTCAGAACCTGGAGCCTGCTTCGGATTCTGTGTCTCCCTCTCTCTCTGCCCCTCCCCGGCTCATGCTCTGTCTCTCTCTCTGTCAAAAATAAATAAACATTAAAATATAGTGTGTTTGATAGGAATATAGCTACTCAGACTTTCTTTTGACAGCTGTTAGCATGATAGATGGTTCTCCACCCCCTCACTTTGAATCTGCAGATATCTTTAGGTCTAAAATGAGTCTCTTGTCGGCAGCATGTAGATGGATCTTGGGGTTTTTTTTAATCCATTCTGATACCCTGTGTCTTTTGATTGGAGCATTTAGTCCATTTGCATTCAGAGTGATTATTGAAAGCTGTGAATTTAGTGCCATTGTGTTACCTGTAGAGTTGATATTTCTGGTGATGTTCTCTGGTCCTGTCTAGTCCTTGTTACTTTTGATCTTTTTGTTTTGTTCTATTTTTTTCTCCTCTCAAGGAGTCCCCCTTAAAATTTCTTGCAGGGCTGGTTTAGTGGTTATGTACTCCTTCAGTTTTTGTCTGGGAAATTCTTTAACTCTCCCTCTATTCTGAATGACAGCCTTGCTGGCTAAAGAATTCTTGGCTGCATGTTTTCTGCATTCAGCACGTTGACAATTTCCTGACGCTCCCTTCTGACCTGCCAAGTTTCACTGGACAGGTCTGCTGCTAACCTCATGTATCTACCCTTATAAGTTAAGGGCCTTTTGTTCAGAAATCTTTCTTTGTTTTTGTATCTTGCACATTTCACTACAATATGTCATGGTGATGACCTGTGTTTGTTGATTTTGAGGGGAGTTCTCTGTGCCTCTTCGACTTGAGTGCCTATTTCCTTCCCCATGTTAGGGAATTTTCAGCTAAAACTTTGTTCAAATAAACCTTCTGCCCCTTTTTCCCGCTCTTCTTCTGGGACTCCTATGATACAGATAATCTTTGTTTTATGGAGTCACTCAGTTCTCTAAAGGCTCCCCATGATCCAGTAGTTTTTTTTTTTCTTCATTATTTCCCATGATTTTATCTTCTATGTTACCTATTCTTTCCTCTGCTTCTTCAGTCCTCATTGTGACTATCCAGTCAGTTTTGTATCTCAGTGATAGCATTTTTTTATTTCAGCCTGACTAGTTGTTAGGTCTTTGATCTCTGCAGCAAGGTTTTCTCTGGTGTCTTCTATACTTTTTTCAAGCCCAGCTGGTAGTCTTATGACTGCTATTTTAAATTCTTGTTCAGATATATCGCTTATATCTGTTTTGAGCACGTCTCTGGTTTTGATTTCTTCTTGACCTTTCTTTTAGGGAGAATTCCTCCATCTTGTCATTTGGGCTGCGTGTCTGTCTTTTGTGTGTTTCGAAAGCTCGTCATGTTTTCTGCACCTGAGAGTAATGCCGTATTAAAAAGGGGGAATACACTGTCCCCAGCCTGGCACTTAAGGAAGTTTCTGGCGTATGCGGTGTGCACTCTGCTGTTGAGTTTTGGCTGCTCATTCCCACTGGTCAGTCCTGTGCAGAGCTCCTCCTTGCTTGTCCTGGGGCGGGTTTGGACTTTTAAATAGGTATGCTTTGATTTGTTTGTTAAAATAAGCCTGGAAAAAAAAATGAAAAAAAAGTAACCCAACAAACAAAAAACTATGAGCCTGATTCCAAAAGAACAAAAGAAGAAACAAAACAAAACAAAACCCAGTAGGCCTGGTCCTGTTTCCCCCAGAACTGCAGGTGTTGTTTCGAAGCACTGGATTTTCGGAACACTTTGTGCCCGCGGAGTGCTCTCTGTGCTGGTCTTCTGCAGGAGAGGCCCTGTGCGCTGGCTCCGAGTCACCCCTGCCCAAGTAAACACGCGGCTGCCAGGCACAGGGGGCAGGGTTTGGTGTAAGTGGCCCGTCCTCCATTATGGGCCACCGCGCTGCTCTCTGAAGTCCTGCGGTGTTGTCGTTGGGGGAAAACGGCACCGCCACAGTCTCTCGTCCCAGACGGGGCGATCTCACACCCCTTGCTGTTGAGGCAGCCCTACGGAATAGCAGGGCAGGGAGCTGGGATTCAAGACTCAAATCTTCAAGGACCTGACACCACACTGCCCCGCCCCCCATCCTCCAGAGTAGAGCCTCTCCACGCTGTGTCTGATGTCCTTCGTCGCAGAAAAACAGCCCCACTGCCTGCGCAGTGCACAGAATCTGTGGTGTAGCACCTCCAAAGGCAGCAGTAAAGCTATATGCCCTCTGGGTGCACCTCTGTCCCCCGCCAATGGAAAGCCTTTCGCTGGCACCTGTAGGGTCTCTGGTCCTTGGGGAGGCAATACACCGTCTTCCGGAAGTACTTCGGCCAGGGCAACGTTCTCGCCCGGCGCGCCCTGGGGATCCCTGCACCGCGGCTGTGCGCCGTGTGCTGCGGAGCCGGCTCCCTCCTCCCCAGGAGCCCATGCGAGCTCTGGAGAGAGTCGCACGCTTCCAGAATCCTTTCTCATGCTGAACCTTCCCTCCTTTATACTTTGTTACTGTGTTCCAGTGTTCTAACCAATATCCTCACAGAAGTCTTTCACAAACCTGAATTTATATTTTATCATTCTCTCTCTAGATAAAATTCTTTAATGACTTTACATTGTACGTATAAAATCCCCAAGGTTTGGGGCCGTTGGGTGTCCAGCTTCAGCTCAGGTCGTGATCTCGAATTTCATGAGTTCGATTCCCCCGTGGGGCTCTGTGCTGACGGCTCAGAGCCTGGAGCTGCTTCGGATTCTGTGTCTGCCTCTCTCTCTCTGCCCCTCCCCGGCTCCTGCTCTTTTTCTCTCTCTCAAAAAAAAAAAATTTTTTTTAATTAAAAACATAAAACATTTTATTAGACAAGCACTGTTGAAGACAAGCTAATATGTAAACTCTGTGTATACCTAATTTTAATCCTTAACACTTGGTATGTTGAGTCCACATTTATATTCTGTTTTTTCCGTAATCCTTTGTTTTACATAGCCTGTCAGGTTTCTTTCTGTGCTACAGTTTTTACCTTCCGTACCCCTTTGTCGTCTAGCCCTAAAGGAAAACTTTGAAAACAAATCTTTTACCTTATCCCTTTTTACTATATTACGGATTAAGTGTTTCCCCAGTTGAAGCCTTTCTGTAAACTAAGAAGTGTCAGACTTTGTTAGAAATATTATGTCTCTAACTTCATACTTCATGTTTGCTCATTTAAAACCATCTCTTAGGAGAAAATGGGGACCAAGTTCATATGAATTACTAGATTTTATCAGTAAATTTGGAAGTATGACTAAAAGAATCACAGTGAACAGTTTTTGTCTGATTATCAATTGCTGTAGTATTAATTGTATAATAATTTTATAGATTATGAAATTACATCAGGAATAAGTAAGAGCAAACAATTTCAATATCCACATTGGTTGTAAAATGCCTCGTCATTCCAGAAACATTAAAGTGTCATTTGAAATTGTGTAAGTGTACATTTAAAGCAATGAGTTGATTTGGTCACCAAAATAGTGTGGGAATATTTGCTAAGACGGCAGCCTTTTTCCTGTGGTTTTAACATATTTGTGACTCCTTTGGTGGGATTAATTACCTGCTTCATGGGCAAAGGTTTTTGAGGTACAAGATTATTAGGTTGAAGACAGACAAAATTCACTTCTGTATCAGAAGTTACAGTGCTTACTAACTTGTGTTTGTGCTTTTTCTCTTTGCCTTTCCTCTTCTCTTCTCTCGGGTGCTTTGTCAGCAACCTGTCAGGGGTTACCTAATTTCGAGGGAGATGAGTATGAATTAGGAATACGTGGATTTACTGTGAACATTTAAGCCCGCCTGTAGTTTTGTGTTATTTATTCATTAGCTAACAAAATGACCCAAAACCTGTTTTAAAAATTAAGGTCTTTTCAACGTACGTGATCTTCACGTATGGGTTTCTTTTTTCTTTCTCTTTTTTTTCTTTTTTTATCTGTGTCATGTACATTACAGTTGTAGGAATAGCAGAACTGAAATTTGAAACTGAGTTGAGACGCATATTGATTTTTATATTGAGAACATTCCCACTTACTGGTAGAAGCAGGTTATCCTGAATTTATCACATACGATTATCATAGTCGTTCAGCCATGTTGGTGTCAGTATCTGGCACTTTCCCCTCTTACTTGCTTCCAGTTGGTAGATAAAAAGGGTGGAGGGTTACCCAGAAATATCTCCTAATTATTGTTAGGTTTAAGGAAGATACGTAGCCTTTCTGATGTCAGCGAATTGTGGCATTTGATATATTCACGATTATATGTTATTTTGGGGGAAAAGTTTAATACTTCATTTAATTTTCAAGTCTTGCCACTGAATCTACCAGAGAAGATTCTTCAAGCCTAGTCGCTGAACTTCAAGAAAAGCTTCAGGAAGAAAAAGCAAAGTTTCTAGAACAACTTGAAGAGCAAGAGAAAAGAAAGAATGAAGAAATGCAGAATGTTCGAACATCTCTGATTGCTGAACAACAGGTATGTTCCCCAACCCTCATTACATTTACTTTAGGTCTAAAGAAGCTAAATATAAATTAACAAATATAATTTTTTTGTGCAGCTGAGGGTGCCTCATATCTTAGATGTGATTTTTCCAGCTTTGACCTTGATAATATTTATTAAATATCCTCATGATAAAAGCATTTTCAATTCCGATTACTTTTAAGTGTTTATACAACTTCATATATAATGATTGAATTTTCCCCCTGAGCTCTAAAATTTTATTATTCTAAATTACATGCTAATCGGTACAGACTTCTTACACTTCCCTCATTCTTATCCACATGACAGGCCGGTGGTAGATAATGGCGGGCTGTTGAACTTTGACGATTCACTTGTTAGTATTGATGACTACCGAGAGTGTAAAGCTCGTGAAGGACGCAGGGGCCAGACCGCTAAGAAGTAGGGGGTCTGGTGAAGGAGCTTGTACTTCACCGCAGGCCTGGATGACGACGAGCAATTGGAGAGGAAATCAAGGGACCACAGTTTGATTTGTACTTAATAGGGATCGCCCTCTGGGGCAGGGAGAAAGAGGGGAGAACTGCCAGGCACGGGGCGGGGGTAGGGCAGTGGGCGTCTGCAGTGACAGCTCGGGCCAGTGAGAAGAGTGACCTGGTTTTCTTACCCCGAGGGATGCGTTTCTGAAACGGTGACACATGGTATATAGTTGGTACCCACATTCGTTCGATATATGTGGGTCTTTTCCCTTTTCTGAGATGGTATGATTACCTTCATGTCTTTTTAGAATTCAAGAAAGTCCAGTAGTTCAGAACCTGTAGTCACTTTACATTTTAAGTTTTAAGGCCTGGGGAAAGAAAGGAGAGCCTGAAAAGAAGGAAGGAGAGTAACTAGAAAAAGAAAGAGTGCGGCTTTATGGAAGCCAATGAATTTTAAGTGTTCGCGAAGTAGCGACCAGTTTTAAGAATTACCAAGGAAGAGATCATTAATGATGTCTCTGTTTTTAAAAATCTGAGGTTGTACATTCCCTTGTATGATTCATTCGACATGAACTCTCACTCTCTTGCTATCTTTCTCTGTGTGCTCCTTTATGAGCGACACATAATTTTAGATTGCCCGAATTAGGTAGGGGATGAATTAACTGACAGAAATGTGTGTGCTATTATAAATATTTGTTGATTCTTTTTACATAAATAATACATAGAGAGATGGCTTAACAAAAGACATCATAAGTGCCCCTTTTGAGGCATCTTCACGTATGCTTTCTGGCTTAACTCAGTGTTTAATGAATTCACTAATTTTGCTCTAAAAATGCCATATCCTTACTCTGTCTCCCAGTTTTTAGTGTTATTGGCAGTATGCATTAATTGAAGGATCCTGACTCTTAATTTTGGAATTGGAAATGCTGGGCAGATGGGAAGAGGCCTTTGCCGTCCATCTATGGCTCTTAAGTTTTTAATGTTTATTTGGTTTTGAGAGACAGAGACAGAGTGTGAGTGGGGGAGGCAGAGAGAGAGAGGAAGACACAGAATCTGAAGCAGGCTCCAGGCTCCGAGCTGTCAGCACAGAGCCCGATGCGGGGCTCGAACTCAGAAGCCGTGAGATCATGACCTGAGCCGAAGTCGGACACTCAACCGACTGAGCCACCAGGGCGCCCCTGTGGCTCTTAAGTTTAAAGAAGATCTTAATGGAGATTTTGCAAATGAAATTGTCGACCATTTGGTCATCTTTATAAAAGAAACTACAGTGAGAATTGCCACAGGGACTTTCGCGATCTGTGCAGGCACTTCAGTACATGGGCTTCGTAGTAGGAAGGGGTTTTGGTTTTTTTCTAATTGTTTTTTTTTGAAAGAGAGCAAGTGTGTGTGCCTGGGAGAGGGGCAAAGGGAGAAAGAGTCTTAAGCAGGCTTCTTGCCCAGCTTGGAGCCTGATGTGGGGCTCGATCTCATGACTGTGAGATCATGACCTGAGCTGAAATCAAGAGTCAGACACTTAACCGACTGAATCACTCAGGCGCCCCGGAAAGTTTTTATAAAAGTCGAGGAAGAACAAGTCTAGTTATTATAAGCCAGATGTCCAGATAAAGAGATGGGATGATGTCATCTCTGTGTAACATTACTGTGGTAGTCAAGATTTAGCTAAAAACAAAAGGAAGATTCCAGAAGCAGGAAGATTATTAAAGAAGAAAAAGGGAGTGTATAACAACACTCGTTACCTCGTTTTCTTTCTTTCCCCCAAATTTAAAATCATCTCTTCATGCTAAATTTCCTCTGACGATAAATAGGTAGACAGTCTGTAATGAGAAAATAGAATTCATTTGAAAGGTATTAAATTGGAATGTATCTTAATGTGGAACCAGGACAGTGCAGTGACACTGTATTTACAACAGTATAGCGTTCTTATTTAAAAATAAACATCATTTGTGGGGCGCCTGGGTGGCTCACTTCGGTTAAGCGTCTGATTCTTGGTTTCGGCTCAGGTCACGATCTCACGGATTTGTGGTTCGACCCCACATCAGGCTCTGCGCTGACAGTGCAGAGCCCGCTTGGGATTCTCTGTCGCCGTCCCTTTCTGCCCCTCAAACAAACAAACAAACCAACAAACCATACATACATTATTTGTGAGCTGCACTATAGCTTCTCCACATACAGATGCACCACGCAAAACAAAAATATTGGCTAGTTTATTCCGCCCTGGCTGCTGTGTACGTGCAGATAATTTAAACAGTTGTCATTCTCTTGTTCCAGACCAACTTTAACACTGTTTTAACAAGAGAGAAAATGAGAAAAGAAAACATAATCAACGATCTTAATGATAAGCTGAAAAGTACAATGCAACAGCAAGAGCGAGATAAAGGTAAGTGACGTTTTGTCATGTATTTTCAACGCCTTTTAAGATTAAAACAGTCGCATGAAATGTTTATAATGTGTGATTTCACCTTGGGGGGGGGCCTCCAGATCTGATAGAGTCACTGTCTGAAGATCGAGCTCGATTGCTTGAGGAAAAGAAAAAACTGGAGGAAGAAGTCAGCAAGCTGCGCGGCGGCAGTTTTGTTCCCTCGCCGTACGTAGCCGCGGCCCCGGAACTTTACGGAGCATGCGCACCGGAACTCCCAGGCGAGCCAGAGCGGTCAGGCCCGGAAACGCAAGACGAAGGCAAAGCCGACTCGGCGATGGAGACCAGCACGATGTCTGTACAGTAAGTCCGTCCGGCTTCAGCTGCCCCAAGTAGGACAGGCTCTCCAAGCACCGGTGCACTTCCGTGAGCCAAGCGCCGAGGACAGGAAATACGTGTGGCGCTGCTGTGCCTGAAAGTCGTTGTGCCTTTTAGATCTTTGAGCCGCAAATCCGAGCAATACTTTAGTGTCGCTGACTGTGTGTGTATGTGAGTCGCTTTGGCCTCTTTTCATAGTTTACGGGTGCCCCAGACTTGTCGTGGGCTGCCCGCTGAAGGCTCCCTGCAGGAGTGTGAAGCTGTTCTTGTTCGCAGGAAGTGTTTAAACTCTGAGGTCCACTACCTAGGAGGAAGGGGCGTTACCATAGTAACGGATATATTGATTTTGGTGAGTGTGTGTTGGGCGGGGGAAGGCAGAGGAGTTCCTAAAGGGACTATCCTAATTAGAAGGCGTAAGCGACAGAAGGAAGTCCAGACACGGGAACAGTTAACCGGCCGATCGCAGCAAAACCTCTCAAGAAAAAAAAGTATCCAACTGAATTCTACATATGAGAAGCACCTGAAGAAAAATAGTAAGGGGAAAAGTGTGTAAATCATTCAAGGCAAAAGAGTTTTATAAGTTAAAGAAGAAGTTTCAGATTTAGAGAGGGCACGGTTTTACCTTAAGCAGTTGGTTGGTAACTTGTAGTTGCTTAAAAATGTAACTTCGATCAATTGTGTATGAATAGAAAGTGGATTAAATCTAGAACGAGAACTTTGTAGAGCCACAGTTATGGTAGGCCTTTTTCCTCTCGTGACACAATGAAGTAAAAATAATAAATAAATAAAGCAATAGAGAAACCGTTAAGGAAATTCACTACATACCAGGTCACAAAACAAGTCTCAGAGTTCTAAATACTGAAGTAATTACAGCCACTAAGCATAAGCAGTTGAAAATTAGTAACGAAAGTAGTTTATCCATTTGCTAATTTGAATACCTGTGTATACAACATAGGTATTGATAAGAAAATCGAAATTGAGTTATTTAAGTCTAAACAAAAGTATCAAAAATGAGAGCTATAATCAAGGTGGTAACACTGGGACAATTATGTAATCTCAAGTACATGTATGAGAAAATGAAATTAATAAAAGTATGTAAACTATGATAAATAAAATATCAAGTAAAAAGAAGGTACAAATACGTGGAATGAATAGAACCATAACCACATGTATGGATTTAAAAATTACAGAGACTAAGATACAGGTGTAAAAAATCCCAAGGACAGTTTTAACATTTCAGATGGAATGGAGTCAAAGATGATCGTCATGACTCATTGGAGTATTTCAGGAATGCGATAAGTAAATTAAACATCAGGGTTCCTGGGGGGCTCAGTCAGGTAAGCATCTTCTGACTCTTGGTTTCGGTTCAGGTCATGATATCACGGTTTGTGAGTTTGAGCCCCATATTGGGCTCCGCACTGATAGTGTGGCACCTGCTTGGGATTCATTCATATTCATATTCATATTCATTCTCTCTCTCTCTCCCCTCCTCCCCACTGACATGCACATGTGCATGCACTCTCTCAAAAATAAAAGTCTTCAAAACTATTTAAAAAAAAAAAAAGAAAACCCACGAGAAGATCATATTCAGTGGTGAAACACTGAATGCTTTCCCCTAAAAAATCAAGAGCAAGAAGATGGTCCACTTTGGCTGCTTGTATTCAGCATTGCACCTGAGGTTCTATAAAGGGCACTTAGGCAAGAAATAGAAATTAAAGGCATCCAGATTAGAAAGGAAGAAATAAAACTATCTCTATTTGTATATATAATATGATCTTGTATATTGACAGTCCCCAGAATTTCACTACAAATTTAAATACTTAAGAATAAATTTAACAGAAGTTGTTCAAGACATGTACACTGAAGGTTACAAAATATTATTGAATGAACTTGAAGACCTAAAAAGACATCCCATGTTCATTGATTGGAAGACTTCATCTTGGGATGCCTGGCTGGCTCACTCAGTAGAGCATGCAACTCTTGATCTTGGGGTTGTGAGTTCAAGCCCCACGTTGAATGTAGAGATTACTTAAAAACAAAATCTTAAAAAAAAAAAAAAGACTTAATTTTGTTGAGGTAGCAATACTCTGTGATCTGCAGATTCAACACGGTTGTTGTTGAAATACACCTTTTTTGCAGAAGTGGACAGTGGGTCCTAAATTCATATGGAAATGCAACGAACTCAAAATAACCAAAACAGTCTTCAAAAAAAATGAAGTTGGAAACACACATGTCCTTATTTCAGAAATTAATACAAAACTATAGTAATAAGGATGTTGGTAGCTGATATATATGTGTGTAGTTATATGTATGTAGACATATATATAAACCATTGAAATAGAGTCTGGAAATAAGCCCTTAACTTTATAGTCTGTTGAACCTGAATCCTTGTATTATGGTGCCAGGACAATTCAATGGAGAAATGGTAGCTTTTTCAGTAAATGGTGCTAGGACAGGACAGGTGAATATCCACAAACAAAGAATGAAATTGGATCTCCTATTTACAAGACAGGGGAATCACAGAGTTAAATGTAAAAGCTAAAATGAAATTAAATCTTCATGACCTTGTCTTAGGCATAGCCTCTTCCTACAAGAATTAACATTAGGGGTGCCTTGGTGGCTTAGTCCGTTAAGTGTCCCAACTCTTGGTTTGGGCTCTGGTAGTAATCCCAGTGTCATGGGATCAAACTCCATGTGGGGCTCCATGCTGAGGACGGAGCCTGCTTAAGAATTCTACACCCTCTTTCTTGCTCTCCCTCTAACCCTGCCCCCCAGCTCATGTGTGCTCACTCTGTCTCAAATAAAAAAATTTAAACAAAAAAAAAAAGAATTAACATTTAGAAGACACAATTCCTGCTTTAGTCAGTTGCTTAAAATGTAAATGGGGAATTACCCAGAATAATTTAGAAGTCTACATTACTGCTAATACCAGACATAAAGAATTGTAAGAAACTACTATGTACAATCATTTACAACAAATTGGACAATCTAGAAGACATGGATACACTCCTAGAAACATACAACCGTCCAAGACTGAGTCATGAAGAAATAGAAAATCTTAACAGGCCAGTTAAGTAAGGAGATTGAATCTGTAAGCAAAAACCTCCCAGCAATGAAAAGTCTGGGACCAGATGGCTTCACTGGTGAATTCTATCAAACATTTTTTTTAAAAGAAGAACTAATACCAACCTTCCTGAAACTCTTCTAAAACATAGAAGAGGAAAGAGCTCTACGGAACTCAATATATGAAGCCAGCATTACCCTGTTACCTGCATGACAGGGGAGCTACAAGAAAAATACAGGGCAGTATCCATAATGGACATAGATGCAGAAATGCTCAGCAATATATTAATAAACCAAGTTCTGCAATGTACGAAAGGGAATGTACACCAGGATCAAGTGGGATTTATTCCAGGGATACAAGGGTGGTTCAGCCTCAGCAAACTGGTGCAATCTACCCCATCAACAAAACAAAGAATGGCCATCGTTTAATCATTTCAGTAGATGAGGAAAAAGCACTTGACAGAATTTTCAACATCAATCCTTTCATGATAAAAACTCTTCACAAAGTGGGTGTAGAGTGAATGTACCCCAACATAATAAAGGCTGTATATGCGAAACACACAGTTAACATCATACTCAACAGCAGAAAGCTGAAAGTTTCTCTGTAAGATCTGGACAAAGCAAAGATACCTACTCTCGCCACTGCTTTTCACCATAGTGTGCTGGAAGTCCTAGCCAGAGCAATTAGGCAAGAAAAGGAAATAAAAAATACCCAAACAGGTAAGGAAGAAGTGAAATTATCTCTTTGTAGATGACATGATAATATGTAGAAACCCCTAAAAGACCACCAAAAACTGTTAGAACTAATCATAAGTTCAGGAAAGTTGCAGGACATGAGATCAGTAATGTTTTTATATGCTAACAATGAACTAACAAAGAGATTTGAGAAACTGTCCCATTTACAATTGCATCAAAAAGTAAAATACTTAGTAATAGATTTAACCAAGGAGGTGAAAGATTTGTACACTGAAAACTACAAGATGTTGGTGAAAGAAATTGAAGAAGACACAAATAAGTGGACAGAGATTTTGTGTTCATGGATTGGAAGAATTAAAATTATGAAAATGTCTTTACTAACCAAAGCAATCTGAAGATTCTTTGCAATCCCTATCAAAACTCCAGTAACACTTCTCACAGAAATGGAAAGGAGCAATCCCAAAATTCATACGGAACTACAGAACGCCCTGAATAACCAAAGCGATCTTGAGCAAGAGGAACAAAGCTAGAGGTTTCACACTTTCTGACTTTCTGACAGGTTTCACACTGTATTACAGTGCTGTAGTAATCAAACAGGTGGCATAAGTAGATACAAAGCTGAATGGAATAGAATAGAGATGCCAGAAACAAATTCCTGCATATTAGGCAACTAAAATTTGACAAGGGAGTTTAGGAATGCCCAGTAGGGAAAGGATAGTGTCTTCAATAAATGGTGCTGGGAAAACTGGACGGCCACATGCAAAAGAATGAAACCGGATCCGTTAACACCATACACAAAAATCACCTCAAAATGGATTAAAGACTTAAATAGAAGACCCAAAACTGTAAAACTCAGAGAAGAAAGTATAGGAGAGAAGCTCCTTGACATTGGCTTGGCAGTGGTGTGGGGGGTTTTCACTGGAAGCAAAGACAGCAAAAATAAACAAGTAGGACTACATCAAACTAAAAAGGTTCTGTACATCAACAAAATCAAAAGACAACTTATGGAGTGGAAGAAAATATTTGCAAATTATACATCTAATACATTGTTAATGCCTGAAATATATAAAGAACCCACACAACAGCAAAGAAACAACCCCAGTTAAAAAGTGGGCAAAAAATAGACCTTTTTCCAAAGAGGACGTACGGATGACCTACATGAAAAGGTACTCAGTGTCACCAATCATAAGGGAAATATAAATCAAAGCCACAAGATACCAGTCTCCTCGTATCTCTTAGGATGTCTGTTATTAAAGAGGCAGTGGGTAACAAGTGCTGGTGAGAATGTGGAGGAAAGAGAACTCTCATGAACTGTTTGTGGGAATGTAAACTGGTACAGCCAGTATAGAAAACAATATGGTGGTTCCTCAAGGAATTAAAAGTAGAGCTGCCGTGTGATCCAGCTGTCTCTCAGCTCTGGGTACATCTATGCAAAAGAAATGAAGCCATTATCTCAAAAGCGATCTCTGTCCTCCCATGTTCACGGCAGCATTATTCACAGTAGCCAATACATGGGAACATCCTAAGTATCCCTTGATGGATGAATGGATTAAGAAAATGGTGAACAAAAATATTTCATGAATTATTATTCAGCCATGAGAAAGAAGGAGATTCTGCCCTTTGCAGTAGCATGGATGAACCTGGAGGCCAACATGCCAAATGAAATAAGCCAGCCAGAGAGAGACAAATAACGCATAGTATCCCTTATATGTAGAATCTTTAAATAAAAAGTCAAATTCATAGAGTAGAAAAGTGGTTGCCAGGAGCTGGGACTGGGGGGGGGCAAGGTTGGATAAAGGTTGCAATCTTTCAGGTACAAGTTATAAGATGAACAAGACCTAAGGATGTAACATGGTCACGGTAAATGGTAACACTGTGTTGTATAGTTGAAATTTGATAAGAGAGTAGAATTTCAACATGCTCCCTGCCTTGCTAAAAAGGTAAGTGATGGAGGTGTTAGTTGACTCATTGAACTTATGTTTTCACAATGTGTATGTATATCACATCATCATATTTTACACTTTGAATGTCTCATAATTTATTTCCCAATTGTGCCTCCATAAAGAATTGTCATAAAAATACAACGTTCAAGCCTGTACCCTATTAGACATTTTTTTCTTTTCTAACTTTTGAGTGTTTTAGTGCGATGGGCAGATTTACGCATGGCAGAGAGATGAGCACATTTCTAGCCACTTAGTAGTACCACTGAAATCTTTGTTGAGATCTGGTTTATTTTTTTGTGGAATAAAACTTTAAGTTCTGTCTGTAGCTTACTCATAGATGTATTGTGTTTTATTTCTAGTTTTAATGGTGAAGCCACCCAGGAAATACCACTTTATTGGTACCACACATTAACCCACACGTAGGAAGAGGAGCGCTTCTTCCTCTCTGGGGGAAAACTTCAGATTCAAAAGACATGGCCCCTAGAAAAATGCATGCACAAAGTTTTGCTTATAATTTCAAAAGGTTTGTCGATCTGGATTCAAGACCTCCAGTACAAAGAACGTGTACCATTGAAATGTGTCCTAATTTAAACATTAAGGCTGCTTTTGAAAATGTAGTCCAGAGGCGCCTGGGTGGCTCAGTCAGTTGAGCATCCGACTTCAACTCAGGTCATGATCTCACTGTTCATGAGTTCGAGCCCTGCATCAGGCTCTATTCTGTCAGCTCAGAGCCTGGAGCCTGCTTCGGATTCTTTGTCTCCCTCTCTCTCTGCCCCTTCCCCGCTCGCACTCTGTCTCTCTCAAAAATAAATAAACATAAAAAAAAAAAAAATTAAAAAAAAAAAAAAGAAAATGTAGTCCAAATCTTTAATTTTTAAAGTGCTCTGTAGTAATAGTTAAATTTCCAAATCTTATTGAAGAATGTAAAGTCCAGAATTTTAAAAGACTTAAACTAAAATAAATCATTCTCTTTTAGAGAAAATATCCATATGCTATCTGAAGAAAAACAGAGAATAATGCTGTTAGAACGAGTAAGTAAATTTCTTTCTTGAAATGCAGTGTTGACTGTGTTCGCGTTCGTTCTGGACGCTTGTTACAAAATGTTTATATTGAAAACATACCAGGTTGTGTTTATAAAGTTAGATCTTTTAAAAAGTGGTTACTTTTGCGATTAATGTTTTGAGAAATCCTGTCATTTTTTTTATTCAGGTGGCTAAATATTTGGTAATAGTATTCCAGGTCTGTTATTTGTCATTTCTTCCCAGTAAATGAAGTCTATATCCGAAAAGAAGATTGGTGGTCTTTATAAAATGAATATAGGGAATAATGGTTTTATTCAATAACAGTTCAGAATGCAACAAAAGATTATAAATAGGAACCCTCATGTATTTATTTCAAAAATAAGGTAAGTATTTTCTAGAAGTGGGCAAAAATAGAGTATGAATAATGAGATAAGTTAGGGGTTTTGTTTTTTGTGTGGGTTTTTTTTTTGAGATTAATTGAAATTTTAAAAAAATGGCAATAAGGGGTTTCCTCTCAATTGTACTATCAGGTTATATATAATTTTGATTCAGAGTTAACATATCCTTACTCATAGATCACTTTCATTCCTTGGGCTTTTAAGATTTTCAACATTTTCTCTTGCTCTTTTCAGGCTTAATCGTCCAGTAAGAATCCAAAGTCAGAATTCTATAACTTTGTGTTCTATCGTGCATTCTTATTAAAGGGTTGTGTGATCACCTTTGTGAAATTCAGCTGGGGTGTGTGTTATAACTACAGAATCCTCCTCTTAGGCCAGACCTGTTCCTATCCCCCGTCTGCTGTCTATCCCCTACAGAGTCTTCGGGAATAGCTCCCAGCTATTTACTGCACATTTACAAGTTCCACAAGTAATTCTAAAGCATATTAAACTTTGAGAACCCTCAGCTTAGGTAAATGTACCTAAAATTGTTCTAATTCTCTCTTAAGCCTGTAAATAATTAAAACAGTTGGAAAGGATCCATAAAAAAGAATATCCTCACTAACTTTTCATACTAGATCAGAACATTAATGTGAAGATGAAGGAAATTTGACAGTTAGGAAGTTTCAAGTAGAGAAGATACAAGGGATAAACCACAGGTCCCTTTTTTTTCCTCCTGCAGACATTACAATTGAAAGAAGAAGAAAACAAGCGGTTAAATCAAAGACTGGTAAGTTATTTTTCTTGGCCAATAGATGTTAACATTTCAAAATGTTTTGCATTACATTTCATTATAAATACCGTCAGCAACATGTTTGGCTCGATGAATTTATTTCTAGTAGTTTCATTGGGCCGTGTGGGTCATTAATGACTTGATTCTCAGAGAGGTGACCGTAGGTCAGAGGTGCCCTCCGTGGCAGTAGAACGGACGAAGCTGACTACCTTACTAATGTCACGTTAATATCAGTCAGCAAATTCAAGACCGTGTTTCCGGTGATTAATAAGCTATGATCACTTAGGATTCCGTAATTACATGTATTTGTAACATCAAGTTGGGATTCTTAAGTCAGTAACTCTTTATAGTTAGAAGTACTTTTTATAGGCCTTTTGGAAATTAACATATTCACTCTTAAGGGTGCGTAATTAATACATTATGTCCGTTCACTTTTTTTTTTAAACTGAACATGTTTGATCCTGACACTTTGCATGATACCCTGTATAATCTTCTGAATTAATCTTGGCTTTACTCTAACCTGCAAACATATTAACCAATTACTTGAACAGTTGTACAGTTGATCTTACTTGTTTTAATAAGGCAGTTACTTCATTTTGCAAGTTCTAATAATTGTAAGTTATGAGGAAATAGGAATAATCTTAAGGCGTGTGTTCAGTACTTTTGAAAAGTTTTGATACTGATTAGAATTGAGCTTTTTAAAAACAGTATCTTGTAGGGAAACATCTGCTTTTCTTTCCTATACCTTATTGAACAGCAAAAATTACATCTAAATTCTGTAGTCATTAGTCATATGGTCAATTAGTCTACAGTCATTATAGTCAATCATTAATTTATCACCAAGACAATCTTAAGTCTATTTGCTGTTTTTGTAAGTACAGCAAACCATTGTTCAAAAAGACTGAGAAGAGTTGCCTGTCTCAGACATCATTCAACATGCCGTTTGATGCAGTATTTCCAATAGATTTTAAGCCCTGTTTGGCAAGGGTTTTGTAGCCAGTCTTGTCTGTGTTCCTAGCACCTTCAGTAGTAACTGGTACACAGTTGATGCTTGGGAAGTGTTTATGAAAGAAGGAGTTTTGCCCTTCAGATCCAGAGGACCCCACTCCCACCCAGAGAGGTGTCTCAATGTTAAGGATACTCTCATGTCAATTTACAGCTGTTTTCACAGTGTTTTCTTAAATCTAAGACCTCATTTATAATAAATATATGAAAAACTTAAGCTTTTTAAAAAATCTAAATAAAATGTGGTCCAGAAAATGGATGGTCAAACTTGCCTTCACTGGCAGTATGTAGACCATTTGGATGATTTTGATACTAAATTGCTGTACTTTTAGGCCTTTCTGTTCATTATTTGTTATTGTTCTTTTTATTTTGTTTCAAGCACGAACGAGACCCTTCGTTATTCCAGATAAAGTTCAGAGAGCAATGGAAGAAATTCTGAGAATCAGAATTAGACTTAATAAGAGAAATGCACTTGTCTGTCCTTGATTTGTGCTGCCCACTCTGCTTGGGAAGTGAAGGCATCTTCACCATCCTTTCTGGCCCTGAGACTGGGGGACACGTGCCCCGTGGGTCATGTGATGGTGTCAGAAATGGATTAAAGCCCGTTTGAAGAGCAAGCCGTCCCAGCTGGGCTAAGGCAACAGCGCGTCCGCTCGCGTGTCTCGTCCCATTTTGTTCGTCATCAGGAGAGGAAATGGGTGACAGTCACACCTTTCCTCATTTAACACTTGCTCAGAATTGTGGGTTTTTAAACTGAAGCTTCTCAGAAGTTGCCTTGGACGTCAGAAAGGGACTTTACCGACTCTGAGAACTTTGTTCTCCCACCCACTTTTCAGCCAGAGTAGCATTGTGTTTATTTGTTTTTCCAAGTTAGTGAGTCTTTGAGTAAGATTTTCCTGCAGAGTTTTTTGGTTTGTTCTTTTACCAGTAGATTTGAAACTGATGTGTTAGAATTGGCAAACTCTTCTCCAAAAATTGTTAATCTCTTTCCCTGTGATATTTTTAATATTAGCTATGGAATTACAAATAAAATATTCTATACGTAGTCTTTAATGCAGCCAAATTTGATTAAATAACATAAGTAAAAGTGTAGGTGAATTTGTCCACTGAAAATTATTGTTGAAGGAAAGGAATTACATTAATGAACCTTATGCTTGGACTCTTAAAAGCTGAGGCACAGATCTGAATGTGTGTGACATCGAGAGAAATTTTTGCAGCAAGGACCTAATAAATATATGTGGTGCTTTAATTGTGTAAATAGCTTTATGAACTGTCCATTTTTTTAGATGTCTCAGAGCATGTCTTCGGTATCCTCAAGGCATTCGGAAAAGATAGCTATTAGAGAGTAAGTATTTTATTTATATTTTCTCAAAGTTTTTCCTGTGAAAGAGAGTCACTGATTTAGATAGTATTGGATTGTTAATGGAAATATATTTCAGTGGCTGTAATCCTTCAGATTTCAGGTGCATTGAGCTGAGTGTTTTGTACTCATTGGTAGTAAAACATTTTCTATTAAAAGTAAAGGTTTTCTAAATTATTCTTGGAAACATTAGGATTACATTCAAAGCCATTCCTATTACAGCTTTAATTATCATTTGTACACAGATATTTCTGAAATCTTTTTGACTCCACTTTTCAGCTGATGCCACCTCTTTAAAAAATTTTTTTTTGCATTTATTTATTTTTGAGAGACAAAGACAGAGTACAAGTTGGGGAGGGGCAGGGAGAGAAGGAGACAGAATGTGAACCAGGCTCCAGGCCCCGAGCTGTCAGCACAGAGCCCGACGCGGGGCTCGAACTCACAAACCGTGAGATCGCGACCTGAGCCGAAGTCGGCCGCTCAACCGACTGAGGCCCCCAGGCACCCCCAATGCCACCGCTTCTAAATCCTGTTGATCACCTTAGTCTTTTTCATTTTAGATCGGAGAGTCATTTCAAATAGATTTTTTAAGTTACAGTGTTTCTGGTTTCTGTTTTTCAGACTTCACTGTAATTGATACACTACAGATTCATAATACACTATTAAATTTATCAGTTGAATAATTTCACAGACAGCCATCCTGTTGCACATTACCTCACAGTAATATATTGGGTTTTGACACGGGCTGTTGGAAAGGAGGGTCTCCGTAATAAGGTTTTTGAAAAGCATTGTTAACAGCTCACAAGCACTGGTTAGTCTTCTGTATTTTGTCTGTAATAGGTCTGTCAATGAAATTTTTGGTTGTCAGACGTCTGTGGTTACTGACCCGCATTAGAATCTTCTCTTTTCTCAGTGATTTCAAAGGGCTAAATGGTATCTGCTTTCATGTATCAGCTGTATGTCAAGTCAGATCCAGGGTTGGGCCTTTCAAAGATTAGAATGGGATGAGCTTTATGAAAAAGAAAAAACTGCCTGGGAGAGGTCCTATCTGCCTTTTTAAAGATGTTCTGGTGTTTAGCCAAAACAGTGCCTGCCACATCCTGTGAGGCAGGCATCGAGGATTTGTAGGATAAGCAATTAATGAATAAAAAACTGTTCTCTTTTAAAAGCTTTCCCAGTGATTCTGATGATTTATCAGGTGCAAGACCTACAGAATTAAATGATCATGGCAAGTGTGAAATCCAAGGTTAACTTTCCTTGTTTTTTTTTTTTTATTAAGTTTTTAAATTCGAATTCCTGTATAGTTAACGTACAGTGTCACATTAGTTCCGGGTGTGCAACATAGTATTTCAGCAACTGTGTACGTTACTCAGTTACTCAGGGCTCAACGTGATAAGTGTACTTACTCTTAATCCATCCCCCACCCCCCTCCCCTCCGGTAACCACTACTTCTGTTCACCATAGTACTGGAAGTCCTGGCCACAGCAGTCAGACAGCAAAACGAAATAAAAGGCATCCAGCTCTGCAAGGAAGACGTATTACTTCCACTATTTGCAGATGAGATGATACTTCATCAAGAAAACCCTAAACCCTCCACTAAAACACTGCTAGACTGAGAGCGAAATTCAGTGAGGCCGCAAGATTAGCCTTCAAGGCCTGTTCATATTTTGAACATTTTGAAAACTGATTCTGAAGAGAGCATCACTTAGAGCCTATGGGCAGCTACACCCCCTTCCTTCTTTCCTCGCTCCGTGTTTCAGGCGTCACCCCAAAGCAGTCATTTCCACCGACTTGTTTAAGCCTGATTAAGTACATGAACTGAACACTGCTGGGTTTTCTTTCAAACAGAAGAGCACTAGACCCAGAGACAGAAATAGCAGGTAGCACGTAGTGTGAGTGGAAGATAAAGGATGAACATCTTCTTCCTGGGGGGGGGGGGGGGGGTCGGGGGGGGGTCTCCCCGGGGGGGGTCTCCCCCCTCATCCAAGCATTTGTTTTGTTTTGTTTTGTTTTTCTAAACAATAGGTAGTGTTTGATACTTGAATATAGGGCTGAACACTGCAGAATATATGCTTGAAGTTTTCAGAAGAGTGCGGCAGTGACTCTGCAGGCCAATAAATTACATTCCTTTCTTCAGTTTTCAGGTGGGAGATTTGGTGCTCATCATCCTAGACGAGCGCCATGACAATTACGTGTTGTTTACCGTTAGTCCAACCTTGTATTTCCTGCATTCGGAGTCTCTGCCTGCCCTGGATCTGAAACCAGGTGAGGGTGGTAAGTGTCACATCCGGAACCACACTAGCGAAGCCGGAGCGCACGCAGTATGTCAGAGGTTTTCCCCTCCTGTCTAATCATAACAGAATTACATCACTCAGACGGAACTCTGCTTAATACGTTTTTGTTTCTGTTTTGTTTCTGTTTTGTTTTTGTTTTGTTTCGTTTTTTCATTTTGTTTTTGTCGTTGCTGTTTTATAAAATCTGCGTTATCCAGATTATTTTCCAGGATCTACTGACAATTCGAAAATAGAGTGGATTTAATGAGATTGGATCAGATATACCCTAGCAGAGGCAGAATTATATTGTCAAAATTCTCATACACATGCAGCCTATTTTAGCTTAGTACACACTCATTTGTCTATAAAGGCAGTAAAGACCAGTTTTAGAAAAAAAGTTCTCCGGTTGTAAAATGCCTTTTCTAGCCTGCTTATCATCTTACGTTCTTCCTTTTTTTTTTTTTTTTTCATTAAACTTTTCAATACTTAGTGTTTTTTTTTGGTTTTTTAAAAAAAAATGTGTTAAAATATACTAAATTACCGTGTCTATTATCTATTGCTTTGATCTTTAAAAGAGAATAGATACCTTGGGGTATTTAGCTTAAATAGGATTATTAAAGTACAGGAATATATGCCCATTACAATTGATGTGTCCGTGTGGAATGACTTACCGACATGGGCAAATACCAATTCTTGAATTAGGCCAGTGTCACACGATCACTCCATCATGGCTGTTGGTGATGGGTATACAGAAATGCGCATAGACTTGTACAGTTTTCGTAGAACCTTGAAAAATGAGAAGATAAGCTTACAACGTACTGATTTCGTGCCTTGAAAACAATGAATGACATTTTTTTTTTTCGATTTTCTGGGTTTTTTTTCATTTCTTTAAATTTTTTTATTTGAAAATGATTCTGAAATTTACCAAAAAGTTGCACAAGTACCAGCGTTTAAAAAAACAAAAAAAGACCTATAGACCTTTACAGATTCACCTGTTGTTAACATTTTGCCCCATTTGTTTTATTCTACATGTGTATGTCTAAATGTATAAATGCACAAATATACACAAACGTGTTTATTTTTGTTTCCAGAACTATAAGGGGCTAAGGTATATCATGGATCTTTAAAAATTTCAGTGTGCCTTTCCCAAGAATAGGAGAGTTAGTGTTTAAATCTAGGAAACACTTCCTGTGTACCCTTAGAGGTTACAGTGCACGTTACCACGTGAAGGGCTATCACAAGTCTTGGAGAAAAGAATTTAACAGTCTTACTTTACCAAGGAACTCTACCCTCCTGACCCCCACCCCACCCCCACTTTTTTAAAGAAATACAAAATACTAGAGTGTTTTTATGCCCTTGACAGTGGGACCCATTACTCCTCAGACATAAAACATAAGCATTCAGTTTTAGATCATTCTTTTCAGAAATCACGCATTATCTGTGAAGTGCTAAATTACTCTGTAGAGCATTTTCCATTTCTGATAGTTCATTCATGATATCCTTCATTTATATCCTGCCAAACTATGTTTAGGGAATAAAGATCAGATTTGTCTTCTCTTGGGAATCTCAGGCTTTAGCCTAAGCAGATCATTTATTGACCCAATACTTTGGAAATGAACTCTTTTATTAGCTTCTCTTTTAATGAATTTAAAAATGAAATGAGTACTCTCCCTTTCTTAGGTTGTCACACTTTGGCTCTTTGAGGATTAGCTTTTCATCCTGTCTCCTCCCTCATTTTCCGTCTCCCCTTCACACAAGCATCGCCCTTCCGGGCTTTGCTTCTTAACCCGTTAGCCCTTATGTTATTTATCGTGCACCAATCATGTTACCGCTGCCGTGCCAGGCGCTGTGCGGGACAGATGTGACACAGGCTCCTACCCTTGAGCACTGACGTTAAAAGCACCACCACCCCCCCACCACCCCCACAAAGGCAGTGCTTTGCTTTGAACCTAGAAGATAAATTTTGTCTGAATAACTGTCTGTTTCAGAAATAGAAATGGCCATCTTCATTAGCATTTCAGTAGATGGCACTGTTGAGCTAACTTAGAATCCCTAGATTTATTTGTTCATGATTTGTACTTAGATTATTTGTAGTTCTTGAACTTTTATTAGTTCTGTGATTTGCTTTACCATCTATATTTAGTGAAGAAAGTTAAAATCAATGGCTGAAAAGTAAAATGATTCCATTTCTGTCTCAGAAAACATTTTGTTTTTTAGGGATTTCAGTTTTAAGAGTCTTACACCTTTTTTCACTTCTGAGAACTTTATTCGTCTGTTTTGATTCTGGCAGTTAATGTTTTCATGAGTAATTATAACTACTTTTAAAAAGAAACTCACACTTTCGTTCACTAGCTTCAGGTGCATCTCGAAGACCCTGGGTACTTGGAAAAGTAATGGAAAAGGAATACTGTCAAGCCAAAAAGGTAAAAACTACATCAGGTAATATAAACTAGGAACCATAAGGAAGATTCAGATTCACATACTCCTTTACACAGAAATTGTTCATAGGGCAGTGGTTGGCGTTTTAGCTCACTCGATCGAGTCAGGCCCAGTTAGGCCTTGAGTTCAAGGAGTGTGAGTACGAACCAGGAGTTTTATAAGGATTTGTTATTTCTCTTTAGAGAGTGGACATGGATAGGTGATTACCAACAACTCCTCAGGCTGTACGTGAAAACTACTACGCTCTTCTGTGACTATCCAGTTATTAGTGTTTTCGTGTGCGAAGAAAGAACACGTAGCGTAACTGATGACTGAGTGCATCCGTTTGTAGGCAGAGTTGTTGTTTTCTTATTTTCATATGCTATCCCCCGGGAGGGAAGATAACGTGAACTGTCTGATGGCTGAACACGTCCCTGACTGTAGTGTCAGCAGTGTCGACACCGTAGAGTCGGTGGAATGTACCGAACGGTTTGGGGCCTCTCTGCTCCAAAGCACTGATGGAACTTAAACTGTGTACTGACAGTTCTTCGGTACGAAATCGCGACCCGCGGCTCCGTTTGTACCGTATTGTTGGGCAACGATTACCAGCTCTTTCTTCCATCGATGTTAGTGGTTCCGTGTACTCTCAGCCTGGGGAGGGGCGGGTCTTGGGCGCTTTGGTAAAGACTTCTGCTCGCCCGTGCTCCCCAGCCCCCAGTACTCTCGCACTGAGTGGTACGATCGGACAGTACTGTGTAGTTTGGTTTTAACCATTGAAGTCATTCCTCTTCTTTTCTTCTTAGGCACAAAACCGATTCAAGGTTCCTCTGGGGACAAAGTTTTACAGAGTGAAAGCTGTGTCATGGAATAAGAAAGTATAACTTAAGGAAGAAATCAAACGTTCTGTGACAGCTGCCTGATCTGTCCTACAGTGCTTACTCCTCACTCCAAAAACAGCAGGCCGTCTTTTTATACGGAGGTCGCCGTGACAATACACTTCATTGGTGTATATCACTTCCTTTTTAACTGGCTACGTTTTAGGAACAATAAATTCATCAAAAGCCTTGGCCGACTTAAAATGGTTTTGTTTTTGGTTTTTTTACCCAGATAACTAGAAATGCGGACCAAAGTAGTTCATTTTCTCAAAGGGCATACCCTGCATTGTGGCTTACGGTGAGCCATATTAATTGCCTGTTACATATACATTAGCTTGGACTTAGATAGTAAATGTTAGCTCTTATTACCAGCATTTGTCCTTTTGTGAAATCAATATCAGAAAACTTGCACTCTGAGACACATTCTTTATAAAATGTATAAATTCTTCAGAACTATTTAAAGGGGAGTGTTACTGCATGCAGATAATCATAACTTTGAGTTTGCGTCTGTAGATTACTAAAGCAAATTGTTTCATTTATTTTTTTAAATGCCCTTTGACGTTTCAAAATAAAAACTTGTCATTTGATCGACTGATGTTAAGGCCAGCCATAATCAGCAGTCTTCAAAAGCACTTTGAACAGCGGCCACCTGGGTTCTACGGGGAAGCGTGTGTGCTCTTGACCGTTTCAAACGCGGCACTCAAAACCTTCCCGACCTCTTTTGATTTGGGTTGGAAATAATCCTGTTGATGAAATCGTAATCCATGGTTTGAGTTCAGAAGAAGCATATTCATTGTACATTAACCATTTAGAGGTCATTTAAATAACAAAATATTGTATTGTAAAAGACATGTAGAATTTTAAAACAATAAAGATTTGAACCTGTAAATGTGTGTGCCTTTTAAAGAAGGATGCATTTTTAATATATTCGAGTGATTGCTGGGAAGTGTGAAAAGCTTGTTCTGTATCATATCGAAAGAGAAACTTGTTTATTACAAAAATGTTCTTTAACTATATACTGTGTAACAGGGTAAAACAGTGTTCTGTAGAATAGAATTGTGTAAACTCGATATTTAGACAAATTGCTACGGAGCAAAGGTATTTAAATGAGTTAGTTGAGTTGGAGGAGGCTTGTTTCAGGTTTGTTGCTAGAGAACGATAATAAAATGATTCTTTTTCAGAAAATATTTAATTTCTTCTTAAAAATAAGTTAAATATTTTTTTAAATATGTATATCTAATAGTACAGAAAATGGAATAAACACCATAGTGTATAGAAAACTGAATTTGACAACATATTAATGAATAAATGAACAAATGATTTCACATGTTTCTATTCAGTCCTTCCATGACCTCTCAGTGCAAAGAATACCAAAGCGATCAACTGCCGTATCTCCAGAGCGGTTTTGTGAAGCAGATTTGGTTGGGTCTGAATGAATCTGCCAGGTGGACCATTTTGACTGGGTGCCTTTCACACATAGAAATATGTGGTCGTTGTGCTGTGGAACCGCCGTGGCCCGACACGACGTGGAAGCCGTCATCTCATTGACGCTGCTCTTCCGTGTTGGATTTTGTCGCTTACCGTTTTTCTTACATCCTGTTTTATAGCCATCCCGTCGGTGTTCACATATCCCTTTATAAAGCACATGGAGAGAAAATGCAGTTTTCTTTGTTAAAAAGAGAAATGGAACCTGGCAAAACTCTTGGAGTTCTTCCCTCTGTATGGTTACGGTCAGTGTGCTGAGCGTTTGGGCATCAGAACCCCTGAGTTCCATCTAGATCTAACCTTCACTTTGGGCGACGTGCGTTAACTTTGAACCTCAGTTTTCTCCCTAGATGGTATGGTAGGACCTACCTCATAAGGTTATTTTGAAGGTTAAGTGATGAAGTTAATAAACCTATAAAGTGCTATAGACAATTTTAAAAACATTAAGTATTCAGTAAACACTGGGTATTATAAAGATTTTTTGCATAATCAAAGCCTGTTACATTCATTACCCAATCTCTCATAGAAACGTAGCTTGCTTTATTACAAGAATCATGCTTAAATCATTTTATTGCAAGTAAAACTTAAGCACACATGGATTATGTGGATACTTTTACTGATGTTCGCAAAGATACCTCTGCATATGCTAAGAACAGAAGGAGCAAAAATTATGTAAACTTTCATTTTTATTTTTTAAATTATCATGGCGTAAAACATGTCTATGCTTTCAAAACAGTGAACCCTCTCCCAAGCCCCTGTTCTGTTTCCCAGTTGTGTCACCTAGAGGTATACTTTTTAGCTTATAAGTGCCAAATAATACAACTACACTGCAATTATCTTGCTAAATCATTTATCGATTTACTTTCTTATATGACATTTTAGCTATTGCGTAAGAACGTTCTCTGCTGTTTTTCCAGTAATTTACTATGTTACTTTCCAGCTGGTTCACTAGCATTTACGTTATCATGACTCTCTACTGTTGGCTGAGCAAAGTCGTGAACTACGATTACGTTTCCTTTCATGTACAGCCCACAGCCTTTACTAAGAGCTTTTCTACTGTTTTTGTTGTTTTTTTTTTTTTTCTCTTCTTGTGCTATTGTGGTGTGATTGCCACAACTGATGTTTTCAAGTGCTTCTTCGTATTTTATTTTGTCAAGTCACGTTTCCCAGAGACGTGCGTTCTGGAACCATTTCTCCCCATGCCTCGTTACACACAGCCAGAATGAACTAATTCTCACTTGGAGTGTTTCTTCCAAACTTTCAGCCAGAGGCACACATTTGTTTTGCCGCCGCAAAACTGGTCATCTTTCCAGCCCAGGAGCAGTTTCCCTACCTTCCCAGCCTTGGTGGTCAGGCCGCGCCAACCGTTAGGCTTTTGTTGTGGCAGCACCGCGCTCTTGGTCCCGATCTCTGGGTCAAGTGCCCATTGTTGCGTCACTGTTCATTCTAGACCCGGTACTCGCTCACGTGGCTGCGGGCATCTGTTGACTCCACTCAGGCCGGACGCAACGTGACGCCTTCACGAGAGTGTCTGAAGGGTAGTTAGGGCTGTCCTCCGGGATGCTTCGGCTCCCCTTGTGGCCTGTCGTAACGCCCTGGGGTTCTAAGCTGTGGCAACAGCATTCCTAAAAGAGGCACCAAAAGTCAGACGCTTGGGAGTCCAATTAGGCCACTTGTCTTTTGGTCAAACTAACAGAACCCACTCAGATTGCAAGTGTAGGAGTGGTGGGGGGGAAATTGTCTGTTTTAAACCACCACAGTTCTTTCTGAAGTTGGGTGCAAAGCAGCCGTTTTCCTTTAATATTTAGAAAGAGTTACGGATTGCCTTGGATTTTTTTTTTTTTTTTTTTTTAGACTGTGATTTAGTGATGTCTAAAGCCACAAAACTTTAGGTAATACTTTAAAATAATTTCCATAAATATGTCTTTTACTTACTAGCGAAACCTGGAAGCAGTTAAAACTTACTGTCCACCAATCGATGGCTTTTATTATTAGTCATACTCTCAGAATATAAACAAGCCGTCTTTGGCCAATTTTTGAACATACTTTTAGATGATTTATCATCTTTGTAAGGTGGAAATTCTTTCAAACAATTCTTAACATAGTGGTAATGAGACTCTGCAGTCAGCTGAAAGCTATTTGGTTTACATACTTCTTAGGTGTCTCACACTTGGAGGCCATTAGACTGAGCGCCACCTGTTCCGTTCCTGCCTTAAATAAGTCTTACTGGCAGCACCAGTCCTCGTGTTAGTGGAAACAAGTGGCCAGCATCAGTGTGACAAAATGCAAGATCGGTTCCCTGTGTGCTCTCATCAAAGCAGTAACTGCCCCACGCGAAGATACCCGGCGATGCCTCTCCATTCGGTGTCTGTACCCCCCCGTGAAAACGCTGTGCTCCTAAACCATTTTCATAGATGTCCCCCTTTCCTTCTGCCTCAGGGCAGGTGCTAGGCCTGCAAGACGGAAGAATCCTTCCGTGCTCACTATCACTATAATCTGGGCAATTCGGGAGTTTCCGACACTCGCAGGGTGAGAAAAATCTTTACCACTTTCACGCGTGGCTTCCGAAAGGTCTCCAACTTTGTGGACGCTCACAGCAAAGATGCGTCTGCCGGTCTAATTCCCAATTGGTGGTGTAATACTCCTCTCTCGGACTGATTTGGAAATGCCACCCGCGAAGCCCTCCACCCGTCAGTGAATAGCTAATGCAGGTGTCACTTGTAACGTCTTTGGAATTCCGCTGTACCGGTGACTGTCTGCCTAACCAGTCCAAGCCTCTAAGGCGAACTGCTCAGTGTCTTGAAGAGTTCTTAACTCCCACGAGTGTCAAGCCGAATCTCACGAGCGTGTAAGATGCCTGAGTTCTCAGCAATTCCAGTTATAATCAGATACTACAAGTTTACCTCTTTATCCAACCTGTTTAGAATTATGAATTCTGGGGGCCCCCCGGGGGGCTCAGTCGGTTAAGCAGCCAACTCTTAATGTTGACTCAGGTTGTGATCTCACAGTTGGTGAGATTGAGCCCCACATCAGGCTCTGGGCTGACAGCGTGGGGCCTGCTTGGGATTCTCTCTCTGCCCCTCCCCCGCACATTCTCTCTCTCTCTTTTCTCTCTCTTTTTTGTCTCTCTCAATAAACATTTTTTAAGAGGTGTCCCATACATGTAGGTATCAACTTTGAAAACAGGTTAGACATGGTCTAGTAGAAATGTATGCTTTGGCCCTCTGTTTCATGCCACCATAGACATAACTAAATCCTTGCAAATACCACATTTTCATGAATATTCCTCAAGTTTAGCCTGAGGCACTGAAACCATGAGTGAGCAACTTTTGCAACTGTGGCCATTTTGTACTCTGGAAATCTTGCCAGAAGACTTTTTTTTTTAAGTAGGCTCCATGCACAGGGTGGAGGCCAGTGCAGGGCTTGAACTCACAACCCTGAGGTCAAGACCTGAGCTGAGATCAAGAGTCAGCTCAGGCACTGAGCTACCCAGGCACCCCCAGAGGACTTTTTTTTTTTTTTTAATCTTTATTTTTTGAGAGAGAGAGAGAGAGAGACAGCACGTGAGCAGGAGAGGAACAGAGAGAGAAGGAGACACAGAACCCGAAGCAGGCTCCAGGCTCCAAGCTGTCAGCACAGAGCCCAATGCGGGGCTCAAACCCACGAACTGCGAGATCATGACCTGAGTGGAAGTCAGACGCTCAACCGACTGAGCCACCCAGGCGCCCCATTTCCCAGAGGACTCTTAACAGCACTACAAGCAATTGTGCATAATTTAAAGTATTTTTAATTGCCTGACAAATGACATCATCATTATTTAATAGCTTTCAAAAATTCTGCGAGAATTTTGTCGTCGCTCGTCCTGACACGCGTGGGGATCGGGAGTGCCAGACAAGTCACGGTCCAACTTTGGTACCTGCTGTTTCCCAAGGCACCTTCACGTTGGTGAGGACTGTGAACAATTGTGTACTCCTTAAAACATCAGAGAGAGAGGCTTTTCAAACAAGTTCCAATTTATTGAATAACTGGCTATTTACTATTATCTATAGAGTATTTCCGGTTAAGATAGTTGAAATCTCACACCACGAACTGATAATTACTAGTCACAACAGCATGAGACGGGTACGGGTTGTGTAACTAGAGCGTCAAGAAGAAATCTCTCCGCTTTCACAGCACATCAAAGTTGTCCTCTTACTCCTTCCGTTACTCATTGCCTCACAGGCAGGCCTATGTGGCTCCCTCTTCTAAATATCTTTCCCCAAACTGTTTCCCAATAAATAAATGAGTGCATCGATAGCACTAGCTTTTCCATGTCTTTGTATGAAGGCAGGCCATGGTCGTGGAGGTGCGATTCTGGTTTACACCAAACCCATTGGCCTTTGTGGTAGTGATATAGTTAGTTGCCAAGGGAACAGAGTGCACTCACATGAATTCCTTGTCTCGTGGGACGCAGAATTACCAAAATGGAGCCCGGTGAGCCAGAAATTGGAGCACGTTTTGACCGTCGGGTAGCCATGGCGGTTCAGCTGTCGGCGTGTAATGTTCTCGATGCTCCCCACCCCTCGCGCAGTCGTCCCCAGCTGCATTTCCCAGCTTCCTCTTTCCATCCCCCCGCAGTAGCCGTGCTGCCTTTTTCAGTTGTTCAGGTGTTAGCTTTTTAAAAAGTGTAACCACGTTCCGGTCACGTTTCTGTGAGACTACCACCAAATCCATGTTGCCTTGACGGGACTTAATGTTTTAAAATCCCAGGGGCGCATGGGTGGCTCAGTCGGTTGAGCCTCCAACTCTGGATGTTGGCTCAGGTCATGATCTCACGGTCATGGGGCTCTGTGCTGAGTGTGGAGTCTGCTCGGGAGTCTCTTTATCCCTCTGTGCATCTAGATTTCCTCCCCATATATGTTCTTTGTAGTGTTTATTAGAATAAGCTAACCTGGATGGAAATACCCAGAATTTTATACAAATCTGGAACATCCCAACAATTTAGGCATACTAAAATATCTCCCCAGTGCTCACTACCCTATTATTTCCAATTGTTTTAATTACATAGCTTGTCATTAAAAGGTTATGATTAGAATGACGTTCAGAAAGTCTCCATTAAAGTTGCCATCAAGATGATTCTGTGTATTCATGTAACAGTAAACTCCAGAAGTTTTATATTGGTTAGAAGGACCAAAGCAAAATGCCTCCTAATGCACTTGTGGCATTCTTTAAAGGGCTGCAATTGTGAATTGGGGGATGGCTAATATCAGTGAATTTAGTAAAGTCACTTTGCACAGCATTCGCTCACAAGTTCTTTGCAAAGTTCTTGGGGAGCCCATCTACTCGAGGTTACTATAATAACAAAATTGGATGTTGGCTGAAAGTGGTGAGTGGTCACTGTGGCCCTTTCCTGGCGGAAGTTCTAGAAATTACTGTAAGAGCACAAGCGTAGCTTAAAAGGACACAGTTCGTTAGCGACAAGAAGCGTGTTGACCGTTGTGCAATAAGCCTCTTATATTAGTATGAGCTACTGGTCTACACGAAGTAGTCCACGTTTTCAAAGACCACGCTTAAGAAACCAAGAGTCTGCAGGGTTGACTTTTGTCACTCCATCTGAATTTAGCCTTTGTCCTTGAAACAACTTCGCCTTTGCTCTAAGGAAAAATCCTGAACTTTATCCAATCGGGTCAACCACTCACACTTAACCCATAGGCCACAAGGATGCGAGGCCGAATCAGATAACATACCAGTGACGCACGCAGAGGGCAACAGAAGCTGTCTGCAGTGCTTGTGGTCTAGTACCTTCTGTTCGTGGTGGAATTTCAGGACTGCACTTTGCCCAAGTTTATCTTTAGTCCCACATCATCAATATCCACAGCTGAGCCTCAAAAATGCATGACTTGAACATAGCCCTCCTTATTCATGGGGTAAGTCTTTTCAATGTAAACATCTAGAGAGCTTGTTTCCTCTGGAAAATTCCAGTGTTTTATGCAGATCCTGCTGCTTACTTAGACTGGTAGGTAGGACACCATGTGATATTCTGACAAGGGGCAGAAGGCTTCTAGTGTTTAAAACTGGGTTCAAATACGACCTCTGAAGTAAATTGCTGGCTAACCTATGTAACTTCTTTTTTTAGCCTCAGATGTCCTGTAGGAATTTCTTTTATCTAAGAAATAAACCTTACAGTGTGTTGTGATCGTCACAATGGGAGAAAGTGAGCGAAAGTATTCTGCTTATTGAAGAGTGATGAACAAATATTTATACATGCTTAGAAAGACTTTTCAAAGATTCCATATACTTTTAGTTACTTTTTTTTTTTTTAACACTTCTTATTTATTTTTGAGAGACAGAGAGCATGAGCAGGGGAGGGGCAGAGAGAGAGGGAGACACAGAATCCGAAGCAGGCTCCGGGCTCCGAGCTGTCAGCACAGAGCCTGGCGTAGGGCTTGAACCCACAAACTGTGAGATCATGACCTGAGCCAAAGTCGGACGCTTAACCGACTGAGCCCCCAGGCGTCCCGTCTGTGTACTTTTTAAACACTAATTAGAAGTGGCAGAGTGGTCTTCCTAGGCTTCTACGTCAATGCTATTGTTATTCACTGTACAAACAAGGGGCACATAAGCCCATCCTAACCCCCGCCCACCACCAACACCACACAAAAGTTAAACCACGGCACCTCAGAGAGCAGACGACAGCCATGATATATTTAGGGATACAAAGAGGAACCCAAAACTCTGTGCTTTCCCTCTCTTTTTTCCCTGGGGTAAAGATTTCAACACAAGACCTTACAAAAAAAAATTGTGATTCCCATTCCAAAGTTAAGGTGTAGCCGTACTTGGGGTCCCTGCCTGGCTCCGTTGGAAGAGCATACGACTCTTGATCTCAGGGTTGTGAGTTTGAGCCCCATGCTGGGTGTAGAGACTACTTAACATCTTTTTTTAAAAAAAGGTATAGCAGCACTGAAAGATTACTTAACATCCATATTTTGTATCGTAACATAATTTTAGGGGCACCCAGGTGGCTCAGTTGGTTAAGCCTCAGACTCCTGATTTCAGCTCAGGTCATGATCTCAGGGTGTGCGAAATCGAGCCCCACATGGGGCTCTGGGCTGACAGTGCGGGGGGCGGGGGTGGGGGCTGCTTCAGATTCTCTGTCTCTTTCTCTGCCCCTCCCCCGCTCAGGCATGCGCACTCAGTCGAACGTTAAAAGATAATAAAATAATTTTAGGATACATATTTTAGGGTATTTTTGAAAACATTAAACATTTTGATCCCTATTTTAGTTTGAATCATTCATTAGAGGGACCCCTGGGTGACTCAGTTTGTAAAGCCTCTGACTTAACTTCAGCCCAGGTCATGATCTCACAGTTCATGAGTTCAAGCCCTGAGTCAGGCTCTATGCGGACAGTGTGGAGCCTGCTTGGGATTCTCTCTCCCTCTCTCTCTGTTCCTCCCCAACTTGTGCTCTCTCTCTCTCTCTCTCAAAATAAATAAATGCACTTAAGAATCATTAGATACAGCCATTTTTATTTTGACAATTCTGTTTTTCTCTAAATGAAGTATAATTTTCATGGAAACCATGACATATGGAAACTTGTTTTTGACAGGGAATTAAAGATGTTAGAGAACTAATCATATTATGCAGTAAACGGATGAAAGTACAGATCTAGACATTTTTTTTTCATGTTTACTTATTTTGAGAGAGAGCCCGTAAGCAGGGGGAGGGGCAGAAAGAGCAGAGAGAGAATTCCGAGCAGGCTGTATGCTGTCAGTATGGAGCCTGACACGAGACTCGAACCCACAAACCGTGAGATCACGACCTGAGCCGGAATCCAGAGTCCTACATTTGACCGATCGACTGAGCCACCCAGGTGCCCTGATATTTATTTTTTTTCATTTCCAAACAAGAGAAGTTCATTCACCATCTTGAAATTTAAATGAGCCCTCTTGCGGCTGATAGAAAAATGCCTTTTTAAATGTTTCTTACATCAGTTTACGCGCTTCAAAAGTAACTGAACTGGTAAAGTGATCAGCTATATCACTTCTTTCACACATGGATCCGCTAGGTCTCTTTGACTTCTCTTCACACACTAAGGTCATCATAGAAGATCTCAGGTAACAACGTGCTCCCTTTGCGGTCCTTACCTTGTGTATATTGTGAATGCAAACACACTACACAGTTTTCATGGTGCAAATGAGCCAGAGTTGGATTCTGTGGGCCAATGACGACTCATTCTAACTTTATTCACTTGGCAGAAACTTCCTTGCCTGAACGATTCAGGTAGCGGTCATTTATCAACAAGCTTTGGTGTTAGATGGGACTCCAGAAAGCTCCCCTAACATTTTCAGGAAGCACGGGTGAATCTAGAGGGAGGAAAAAAGAGGAATTCTATAACTTCATAATTAAAGCTTTCACATATTGCCCAAACTATTTTTCTGGGAGCCTGGTGCTTTGAGAGATGAACTTAAGAGATTTTCACATTAAGTGTTCAGTGACCAAGTCGTTGCAAAGAATTGAATCTGGTATGCTAATTCCACTGGATGCATCAGAGAAACTGGGACCAACACTTGCATCAGGAGATTTTTGTTTTCAGCTGTCAGTTTATAAAGAATATATGGAATTTCATTGCACAAAAAATAGGACAGCCAAAGTATATAAAAATATTTCTTCTTGTACTTAATGTTTGCATTCACAAACAAGAACTAAAAATTTACCTAATTAAAAGGTCATTTAAAATCTACATTGCAAATATGAAGATTGCATGAATATCTACACGAATTACTGTATTAAATGCCAAGATTAAAGATAAACCGATGTAACATTCTCTTAACACCCAAAAAATAAGAGACGTTAAAGTCTCAGATTATAGCACTGTTATTCTCTGAGATCTCAAAACATTTGTAGAATAGTTTCAGTAGGCGTTCATATATAATCGGGAATCTAAAAATGAACTCTGAATAATGCAAAATAAAGACTCCTGAGGCATTCATGTAATTTTACTTTTTTCCTGAATATTGGGTTAAGGAACATGCTAATTTTTGTAGTAATTTTTTTCTATTAGAAAAAGTAAGCATAGTAAAATGTGTAGTAAAAACTGTCCGGGGTCACCATTACCAGCACACGTCTTTGAGCATCCTGCCATCTTTGTCCTTCTAAAGGGTTGGAAAGCACGTCAGGGAAAAGAATCAAAAGAACCATATCAAGGCAAAAGCATTCATGTCTCAACCTAAAAATAGCGCGCTGGGAAATTACTATCTATAGCCTCACAAATCCAGTCCTGGTTTCTGCTCACAGCATAAGATGGAAAAGAAAACAGTCCAGAAATACATGCACATATGTACAGTCACCTGATTTACCGCAAGGGTACCACTGCAGCTCGGTAGGGAAAGGATGGTCTTCTTAATAAAAGGTACCATATGGAAAATAAAATGAACCTTGACCTTCCCTGCATACTAGGCACAAAACGTATTTGAAACACAGAAAGCATATTTGAAATGGAGCATGAAATTAAGTGGGAAGGTATAATAAAACTTTTCAAAGACAACAGAAAAATGCCCTTTTTTTTTATCCCTAAGACAAAAAAATTCTTAAACAGGACCCCAAAATAGCCCATTAAAAGATTGAAACATTGCATTTCACTGAAACTAACAACTATTGTTCATCAAAAGACTCTACTAATAGAGTAAAAAGGCAAGTCACAGACCAAGAGAAGATATTTTCAATGCATACAGCTAACAAAGTGTCACCGGCCAGACCCCGAGACCTGACTTTCACTGCCTGTACTCGCTTTACTGCTTGTACTCACAACCTTTGTCTTACATTTTTCCTTAATCTCTTTAGGGTTTACCTCTTAACCCAGGCATAGGAAAGCCAAAACCACCCTTCAGGTGATAGCAACTGCCCTGATAGGGCCTCCAGCCGGCCCAGACCACCCAGACCAGTTGAGCTAAACCCCTACCTAGGCCTGCACAGATGGACCCCGGAGTGACCCTTGGAATGACCATGAGATAAAGGGGACAATTCCCTTGATCTCATTATAATACTAAAATCCTGCCCCGGTGGGACCTCAGCCTCATTCACATACAATGTTAAGTATAGGCCTGTTTCCTTAAGATGTAAGTCAAGTTTCTACCCGCCTCTAATTATGATGACAAAGCTTCCCTGTCTAAATATTCAGCCGAACCCTAAAAAAAAAGGTACCCGTTCACCCTCTCTCAGAGTCATGGCTTTGGAAGTTATTGCCCCATGACTCCTCATTTGCTGCAAATGAAGTCTATTTTGTGCAACAACTCCACCTGGTGTATCTGTGACTCACCAAGGAGTGAGAGCGAACCCATGTTGGTTCAGGTACAAAAGGACTAGTACCTAGAATATATAAAGAGCTACAAATCAATAAGGAAAAGACAAGGAAAAAAAAATACTTGAATGGATTCTTTATTAAAGAGGAAAACTAAATGGCCAATAAGCTATTAATAAAGTGCTAAATGATTCCATTTATGTGTAGTTCAAGAACAGATAAATGAATCGTGATGGTAGAAGCTAATTTCGTAGAAGGGAGCATTGGGTGCTAGAAATAGTCAATATTTTCGTCAGCGTGGGGTTAAGTGGTTGTATCTATGGATTTTACTACATATTTGTTTTATCTCATTAAGTTTTTAAATAACTACAGTGGTTGATTTGTGTATTTCTTCTCACTATTTCATCATACGTTGCTGCACGTATTTTTTAGACTATACGGTTAAGTGGATCTATGTTCATAACTGTGACATCTTAACGTATTTTCCTTTTAGCATCCCTACAACATTCCTCTTTATTTTGTATTGTTAATGGAGTAAATTCAAAGATCTAATTGGCTTTATTCAGTGATTCATGAATTGGGCAACATCCCATCTAGTGAGTAGAAAGGAGCTCCAAGGATCTGTGCACATGGAAGGCTTTTACTGGCAGAAACAGAGCAGAGCAAAGAAAATTATTAGCAAAGGAAAAGAAAAGATTGTTTCGGGCAAGGTCACCTCCCTTTGGGGGAAGAGTGAGAGTCCCATGCAGGCTACCTCACTAGTGCTGATCAGCAAATCTCATATTGACTGGTTAAAGCTCACATGCAAGTAGTTAAGTCTCCGTTTGCTGTCCTGGGGGCAGGTGACTCCATTTGGGGCCTCTTTACAATTTATTTTTAACAGTATGATGCTTTAAGCTTTAAAAATACATTTTGTCTTATATTGACTTTGCTACCCTGGCATCCTTTCAATCCACATTTGTGTCACGTATCATTTTTCCATCTCTTCAGTTTTACCCTTGTATTTTGTTTTAGGAGTCTCTTGTAAAAAATATATTGATGGATTTATTTAAAAACATTTACTTTACAAAATGTTTAGTTTAGGACTTAAAGTCTCTTTTTTGATGTCAGCGGTGTTTTACCTTGCTTCCTTTTTATTTTTTTAACTTTATTTTAGGGAGAGAACACACGTACACATGGGGGACAGGAGCAGAGGAGGGAGAAAGAATCTTAAGCAGGCTCTAAGCCTGATGCAGAGCCTGGTCTCATGACACTGGGATCATGACCTGAGCCAAAATCAAGAGCTAGATGCTCAACCGACTGAGCCACCCAGGCACCCCCACCTGCTTTGCTTCCTTTTTATTTCCACTTGCATTAAATTTGTACATCTAAGAAAAAATCTTTCTGGGTGATGATCTCCAATTTATCACATATATGCTTTATTTTCCCATGTATTGATAGCTTTATTTATTTATACTTACTTCTACCCATCTTTTCCATAAATAAAACCTTTTCCCTGAATAAACTCTTAGCAAACTCCTAAGTCCTTTGGTTTCTCTTGACACGACCCATGTTTGTATTGTTCAGATTTACTTCCAAACTATTTGACAACCTATTTATTTCCTAGAACTTCAAGAAGATTGAGTTGAGTCAAGAGAGCGAGTTTCACCATCTTTTTCCACCTGGAACTAAATCTCTCCGTTTTTACATACAAGTGTTACCGAAGTCAAGGGGTCCAGTCAAAGGGTCTACCCCTAATACACTTAATCAAAACTTCCTGTCCTAACCCACAGGGAGACAGTGCTTTACGAGAGCTATCTCCCTGTCTCCTTTTGGTAACAAGTCATCAAAAGTTCTTCGCTTTCAATGCTTCCTTGGGTTGGGTTCAGTTTAATGTACCCCAAGAAATTCGGTCCAATTGCACATGCCGAGCACGTCAACATGCCAGTGCGTACATCATATGCTCAAAAAATGGCTGAAAACTCCGCCCACAGGGGGAGATCCTAGTATTATAATGAGCTAAAGTAACTTCAGGACAAATGAGGAGGGCTTCTGCACAGGTCCTCGCCTCCAATATGGCTCCAACTGGCTCACGTAAGGGATTATCAGGGGAGACCCACCTAGCAAGGGGCTCTCTGGTGAAACGCCTAGCAAGGCAGCTCCCTGGCTGGAGCTGTGGCTTCTTCGAAGCAAAACACATTCCTTCCCCGTCGTGTCCCTTGCCCCCTCCTCCCTGCTGGTGGCTTTCAGTCTTCTGATTGATTAACTTCCTGCTGCCCCTGCGTCCTAGCTAACATAAGGACACTGCTGTTTAGAGAGGTGGATGGACTAGCCCAGGATCAGGACCATGACCTCTATTCATAACCAACCTCACAACCCCGGACACAAGGAAATGCTCTCGTCTCAAATTACCCTTGCTCATTTCTTTGTGCAAGTCACTGTGGGCCAATGGGTAGGTGGTAGAGAGGATGTGCCCCAAGTCTTCCCTCTGTCCGGTCCAGTCTGACTGTTCTCACCTTCCCTCTGGTCTCCAAAATTCAAACACGGTAAGCATCGCATTGAACCAATACCATAAGATATTCAGTGCACATGGAGGATGTCTGAGATTATTAAATTTATTGTCTGCCTTTGTATGTCTTTGTCTTGCATTTAAAATTTTTTTGATGTTTATTTATTTTTGAGACAGAGACAGGGCGTGAGTGGGGGAGGGGCATAGAGAGAGAGGGAGACACAGCATCGGAAGCAGGCTCCAGGCTCCGAGCTGTCAGCACAGAACTCATGAACTGCAAGATCATGACCTGAGTCGAAGTCGGACGCTTAACTGAGTAAGCCACCCAGGTGCCCCTATCTTGCATGTATTTTCCCATCTTTCTGCCTGTCACTCGAGGCTATGAGTTGCAGAAAGTCAAGAACGGTGCCTGGCAGCTAGGCTCAAAGCAAGTTTATTCCTTTTTCATCATTTTGGAGTTCCTTACATCTAGCCTCAATCCACCCTGATGCAAGTTTAGACAACAGAATCCTTCGTTTATGTCTGTTCACAGGATAAATATGGCAGAGAAGGGAAATTCAAAGGAAGAAATGGAGAAAGCCAAGCTTTCGGTATCGTACTTTAAAAGAGTGCATTGCTAAATGCTTAACAACATCCCTAGAAAAAGATCCAGTGCTCAGAACAAATGATCTGCCTTTTTTTTGAAATTCGGGTTAAATCAAATTCCATGATGTAGCTTTAGCCTGGGAGGTGTATGCATAAAGAGGGGAAGGGCAATTTCATAATTTTGATGATGGTAAAAGGGTAATAGGAGTGGGGTGATTTATTTTGGGTCTTTAAACCAGCCCCCACAACCTTCTTCACATTCTGGCAGGGGGTGCCTGTGTCACAGTCTGGGTACTGGGTAGTCCCAGATGAACCCCACCAAGCGCGCCTCAACCTGCACCTCATTCCTGGTGCCTGGACAAGCCCACTGGCCCCTTTCTATGCCCTCAGCCAAACCATCATTAAACCCATCACCTCAGAAATGAAGAACCTGGGTCCACAGAATCCCTTCATAGAGCAGCAGAGGGAAGGGGCCAGGTTAGCTAATCCAGCACATCATAAATGAAGGCAGAGAAGACATCTGCCTTGCTTTAAAGAAAAAAAAAAAAATCCACCTAGCTCCTCACCCAAAATAACATCTAGATGAGTTATAGAAACTATAGACAGGGCGCCTGGGTGGCTCAGTCAGTTAAGTGTCCGACTTTGAATCAGGCCATGATACCATGATTCGTTGGTTTGAGCCCTGTGCTTACAGCTCGGAGCCTGGAGCTGCTTCAGATTCTGTGCCTCCTTCTCTCTCTGTCCCTCCCCTGCTCGTGCCCTGCCTCTCTCTGTCTCTCAAAAACAAATAAATGTTAAAAAAAAATGTTTTTTTTAAAGGAACTATAGACACCGCTTAAAAACAAGAACAGTGATAGAGTTAAACAGTTGTCACCACCCCGAAAGGGGAAAGACTTTCTCACCTTACGAAGAGAAGAAATTATAAAGAAAAAATAAAAAAATAAATACCTTCAGCGAATGTAATAACCAAAATAAAACGATCGCCAGCTCACCAAGAAGTGTTGTTTCTACAAATATGATAAAAGCTTACTATTTTTTTTACTAAAAAATTTTTTTTAAGTTTATTTATTTTTGAGAGAGAAGGGAGAGAGAGAGAGAGAGAGAGAGAGAGAAGGAGAGGGGCAGAGAGAGAGGGAGACAAAGAATCCGAAGTGGGCTCCAGGCTCTGAGCTGTCAGCACAGAGCCCCATGCAGGGCTCGAACCCACGAACTGTGAGATCATGACCTGAGCCGAAGTTGGACGATCAACCGACTGAACCACCCAGGTGCCCCAAAGCTTACTATTTTATACAACTAAAAATAAATACAAATTAATAAGAAATGTTCTAAGATCAATCAATGAATGGGTCAAATGACTTCAAAAGATGCCATGAAATTTGCTAAACAAATTGGAACCTGTTTATATTTAACTTTTGAAAAGGATGTATCAAAAGAGAGAGTTAAAGCTATAAATATGCGGGTTCTCCAGGACCTAAATCAGAGACTATTTACTCTAACGGCTCCCTTAAGAGTTCAATTCCACTGACTTCTTAGTGGGTTTCCATTTCCCTTCCAGGAGAAAGTCAACTTTTCAGTAGCATCCAGATTGGTACATCAAAATGTTTAGTTTTTATTTGTTTGTGACTTAAAAACAAATTCATGGCCTATTACGTACAAATTCAAGCCTGCCCTTCACTCATCATTCTCTTCTTTTTCTTTCCTTCTATGCAGTTCCCTCTCAATCACAGTGTTCTCGAGCTACCTGCTTCCTTAGCACGACGGCTACACGGTTACGCCACGCACGACCGCTCGTGAGCATTCTCAGAACTTTGAACCTTAACTGGGTTAGCAAAAAGTATAATTAGGTGTCTTAACAAAGTCAACGGTCTTTTGGCAGTCTCGTCAACTTTGGATTCATCTGTGCTGTACAAATTGTCAGGTCATGGTCCTTGAAGGGTTTGGGGCAACTGCCTTTTATCCGGAATCAACACTTAGAGTGTCAGCCCTTAGGGGCCCTCCTACTGAACTCCGTCCATCCACACTCCTGCGCGTCCACCGGTGTGCACCCAGCAGACGGGTGAGCCAGACCCGGACCCCTCGTTGCTTTCTATTTGGGGGAGTTTAGTCCTAGACTTCCCTTCCAGACTAGTTCGTCTCACTGAATTCCCATTTGCAGCCGACTGGCACCTCCCAGAGGAACAGATCTAGAAAACAAAGGTGGTCTGCTCTAGTTCGCAGAGGCCGTGGGCAGCAACCCAGAAAGGGCTCTCCGAAAGTCCAAGTTAGTCCTTGCATTCATGATCAGAAAAGCCTATGCTTCCTCCGCCGGTATCGCTTAAGAGCGTTGTATGTGAACATTCTAATAATGACAACACTGAAGAAAATACCAATCTGGTTGTCCTACGCCATTTATGAACAATTTTTACTTGTTTTTATTTGTATTTAATTTTCTCTCTCTCTCTCTCTCTCTCTCTCGAGCAGGCACACAAGCAGAGGAGGGGCAGAGATAGAGGGAGAGGGAGAATCCTAGGCAGGTTCTGCACTGTCACCGCAGAGCCACACTTGGGGCTCGATCTCACACGGACTTGTGAGATCATGACCTGAGCCCAAATCAAGAGTCAGATGCCTGACCCACTAGTCACCCAGGTCCCCCTGAACAATCTTGAAATTAGCATGTACTGAGGACTGAAGTTTTGAGACAGTGCCTTAAATGAGGAAATCATGCCACAAGTAAATGCCGCCTTGTAAGCCTCTTCAGGACAGGAGCAAACGTAATGGAGACAACTCACGTAAACTCTTCCGTCCGGTGTGATTGCCCAGCAGCCCGGCGAGCCGGCTGGCTTTCAGCGGAAGGGGCTCCCTGTGCCCCGGTGGGGCAGGGGCCGTGCACAGTGACCGCTGAGAGCCTGCCTGCAGGATGTGGGGGAGGGCTCTTGCTGGCCAATACTGCTTCTTAGATGAGCATTGGCCATTCAACATTTTGGCCCTTCTGTGTCTGTTGCATTCCAGCAGATAACTCTGCTTATGGAAAAGTAGGAGTTCTTTATTATCTTAGCAGTTATGTAAAAATGCTTGCAGCCAAGCCAAGGAACTAATTGCTAATTTTGCAGAGATGCAAATGTACAGTCTGTAGACAGGAAAGCCAAATTAATACCAATCTCCCAAGTACCATCCCATAACATGTCAGGAAAAGAAGCCTGCTGACGTGCAAAACCGGTGAAATTTGATTTGGTTTAGATGATTATGTTCGGTAGATAAATTAATGCCAAATGAAGAAACTAACATGGTTTCAGCTGAGAGCCGAGAACATGAAGTCTGGAGCAGACTGCCCAGTTCAAGTCCTGCCTCTGCCAAGTATAAGCTCTGACCTTGGACCAGTGACCTTGTCCATGATTCGCTTTCTCCTTCTGTACCATGAAAATGGGGAGAGTTGTGTCAACAATTCACAGCATGCTTATAAAGTTGTTATATGCATAGTGCTTGAAAGGTGCTGGCATCGTCTGTGGGGTACGTGGCCAGCCACCATCACCATATGGCTACGTGTGCCTCCTTTATGTAGGCACAGGGTCCCTATTTTGGTATGTCTTCATCCTCATTATAATTAACACACATCACCCCCAAACTCATATATGTTAACAATGGAGGGAGTAAACTGTGATATATTTTAGTAAAATTACTCTGCATTCATACACTGCATTAGTGGCTCCATCCTCTTAGTGGTGTATTAGTAATTTTTTTACTGGTGAGTACCAATTACTTTCCAAATATGATGCAATAGCAGGTGTGACTCAGAATCAATGGAAAATGGCCCTAAAGGTTCAGCTTTGCCTCATCAAACTTAACATTGACAACAGTTTGTGTTAGACGTGATCCGAGCAACAGCCATTTATTCATCAAAATATGTACTTTATGATCCTAAAGATGTTCGAAAATACATATTATGAACCAGTGTTTCCCAAGCTGGTGTTCACAGACATACTCAAAGGTTCTATTAAAGCTTTCTTTTAATTTAAACATGATCCTTGAATAAAATTACTTTGCCAGTCGTCATGACAAAACGCCCTGTTTACGGGGATCGGTCACGACTGCAAGATATTTTCACACCAAGTTACCTTTTGGGCGAAGACCGTATTCCTTTCATTCCTTATGAAACCTGAGGACCAATTTGCCAAAAGGCCTGAAATATACATTCCAAAGTATGTTAGGTACAACGGAAGTCTCAACACCGGTTGCCAGAGATAGTCAGAAAAAAATTGTTCACCTGCTAGCCACCGAAACAATGAGTAAACGATGCCTTAAATAAAGGTAATTTAGAGAGCTATCCACAATACCCAAGTAGCCTAAACTCCTCTAAAGTATAATAAGCAAATAAATAAGTAAACGAGCATTTAGATTTTGAGTGATCTACTTAGGAAACACGTATTATTACTGCCCATCTGCTCCTCTAAAATATGCCTGGACGTGTTTCCTAGTGGCAGAAGGTGACACTAGGCAAAACCTGACAATCGTCAGAGTATGGTCCCACTGAAAACCACAATAATTATCTTGCTAAAGTAAGTGTGGTGTTTCAATTATTGGTAATCAAGTTTATGATACTCTATTTCCTCTCTTATACTTGACATCTATGAGTACCGGTTATAAAAGTGGCAATTGCTTTAATAATTGGGCACCAAAAGAGCGTATGAAATTAACCTTGTTTTCTTAAAATTGGCTAATATTCGCATGCAGAGTGCAGCAAGCCTCTTTATCATAGGGCCAGCTCAAACCTCTCTGTAAGCTGAGGAATAATGAGTGAAACATCTAATACAAACATGTAATTTTTGTACATGTGTAATTATCCAGATTTTATTCATACGGTAAATATTTGATGGAGTCTTCCTGCAATTAATGACTTAAAATCTACTCTCTTAATTAGTAGGCAACTTCTCAGGAAAATCACAATTTAATAGACGATTTCTTTGAATGGCATATGATCTTTTCCTTTGTGATTTAGGTACAAAGCATGAATTCAAACATTTACCTTGGCTTCGGTGTTCTAGAATTCGAACCTATCCTAAATCACCAACAGAGTCATATAAAATCATAAAATATCAGAAACCATAAAGACCATCATCATCACCCAAACCTAAGCAATGTTTAAATCTTGTCTGCAATACATATGAATTCCCTAGGGATACCAGGTGATGTTGGAATTGCTCCAGAGATGGAAAAAGTTGCTACTGTCCAGGGTAGTTCATTTTATCTTTGTGTGATCTCTGATTCTTAGATATCCTCTTTGTAATACCAACCCTTCGGTCTTCTTGGAGACAAACAGAGCAGATCTTATCCTGCTTTGGGTGAACCAGACCAAAGCCATCTTGGACAAATTGATCATGAAGACCGTTCTGTGACGTGAATCTTCTAGAGCACAGCTCCCACCCCTAGTGTCTCCTTTTGTTTAACCACACTCTTAAGTACACCCTTGGGGCAAAACATCCTTATCTGCTCCGCACCTAGGACTCTGGCATGTACCCACCCTTAAGCATTCTCCTCCCGTGTGGTCCCTCAGCACGTACTCCCCCAGCCTCCAACATATTTTCACATCACCCAAAAGAGGATTGCAGGTGAGAGAGGGAGCATGGAAGGAAACTCTTCTCGGGAGAGATGTTCCGGGAATGACCCTAGGATTGACTTGTGACAGAGGCCAGGCTGAGTTGAAGACATGGGAGAAAAGATGGAGGCCAGGCTCTGACCATGGGCTGGGTGTGTAGGAGCAGCCCCGAGGTGGCTCAGAAAGACGCTGAACAACTGAGAGGCAAAAGACCCAAACCAAAAGTAACCAACTCCCTCGTAAAACTGTCAAAAGTCCCCCTTGGACGGTTAGGTTTAAGTCATCCTATTAAACACCATCAGGAGATTTACGAGGAGATTAGCAGATACGCAAGGTAAGTTTTTCCCTTAAAGGGTTTGAATTTGTTTTATGTGTAAGACCGTTGAAGAAGTAGCTAGAAATGTAAACACACTTTGCAGTAAGCTGAACATGCTGAGCAGCACGGTAGGGAGACTCTCTCCCTCAGTTTTTGCAGTTCAACCATTTCTCTCACGCAGAAAAAATTCATTAATTGAGCTTGTGGCCCCAAGTCCATTGATAAGAAATAACCATCATGCGAATGGTTTATTTAAGGCAATAAACAATATTTCGTTTCTAAAAGCACTAAATAATATTTCTGTCTATATCCCTCAAACTGATATTTCTCAAAATTTATTATAAATAAGCTTTCTGCTGCTGAAGGGATAAGATAAAACTAGGAACACCAAGTACATCGATAGCCCATTGAGGTAGAAAAGCCATTTGCCCCAATATTCTAATATAAAACTGCTATTGAGTAGACTTAAACATATTAACTTTTGGGGGGGTCTCTGGGGGGCCCAGTTGGTTAAGCGTCCGACTCCTGATTTTGGCTCAAGCCATGATCTCACGGTTCACGAGTTTGAGCCCTGTGTCGGGCTCTGCACTGATTGGGCAGAGCCTGCTTGAGATTCTCTCTCTCCCTCTGTCCCTGCCCCTTCCCTGCTTGCACTCTATCTCAAAGTAAATAAAGAAACTTAAAAAACCCATATTAACTTTTTACAACATCTTGAATTATAATAATGTGTTTTATCAGTTTTTCTACTGCTCTTCAGGAAGCTTGTAGAACAAGCCTCTGGACAACCAGAGCCTCAAGAGACCAGGATTAAGCAAAACTACCCTTTTTCAATACCGCTAACAAGTCCTGGTGATACACTCTTGAATGAAAACCAGTGTCTCTTTCATCCCCCACAAATGTTGTCCTCCATTGGGCAGAGAGGTTGGTGCTTCCGGGGAAAGTGATGGCCCTAAAGAAAACAATCCTCCCAGTGCCGTGGAGGAGAGAATCTTTTGAAGAAGTGAAAAGACATGTTGTAATTAAAACCACATCAAAGCGCATGGGAAGGCCTCGTATCTGGCGCAGGAGTTCTCAGGTGGGATTCTTGATCACCTGTACCTCAATCACTGAGGACACATAGCAACAAATGCAGAGTTCCAGGCCTCCTCCTGGCTATACTGAGCCAGTCTCTTTGGCATGGGTCTGCCTGCTTCACGAGTTGCCTAAGTAATTCTCAGGCTCATGCTCTCATGCTGAGAGCCCCTGGTGGATACCAGAAGTTCAGTTGTAGACTCAGTCTAACAAAGCAGGCTTGGGGAAGTTAAGTTATATTAATCAAACTCACCTGGATCTTATTAATACCCTAGAATGTTCTCAAGAGCAAGGACAATGTCCTACTCACTTAGGTGTCCCAGAGTTTAGAGTACAACCTCACTGATCATAGAAACTCACTAAGTGTTGGGTGAACACGAACTAGAATGAGTTTCTCAAATACAAACAAGGAGTTGGATAAATATAACTAAGTATGTAAATACACGAGGCAGAAGGGACCGTTCTTCCTTAAATATACTTCCAATTAATAAATGTAAAACACTGATAAAAATGGAAAATTACCCTTTAGCAAACACATGCAACAATTGTTGCAGGAAACATCATCAATGGATGCTAAAATCAGCGCGTGAAACTATGATGGGAGGCAAGATACGTGGTCAAGAAGTATCTCTTCGCAAGATACCCATTAATTACAGAGGGAAAACTAATACATTTACTTGGAGCTATCTAGCAGGCAAGCGACCCAAGAGAACAGCAGTCCTGAGACACAGTGATGTCACGTGCCTCCTGGTAAGATGCCCTGAGAAGGCTACACCCTCACTTATGTGGTGTTCTTGCCACGATGCATGGGCCGAATTTGGTTTTGTAGAGACATCGGAAAACTAAAGCTGAGGTTTATTCCGCAAACTAACTGGTCAGGACTCCTGAAAAGTGTCAAGGTCATGGAAGACAAGACTGAGGAGCTGTCCCGCGTCGGAAGAGACTATGGAGACACAAGTTCGAAGTGCAAGGCAGAATCCTGCAATCCAATCCCTGGGCTAGGAAAGATGTCGGCAGGACAGTTAATGAACAGCGACCCCAGTCTGTAGATGAGCTAACAGGATCGTATAGATGTTAATTTTCTGGGTTTGGTTATGTACTCTGTACTGTAGTTATGTTAGATGTTAATATTAGGGAAGCCAGGGAAGCAGTATATGGGAACTCTGTATTTTTATAATTTTTGCAGTTTTTTTTTGTAAGTCTACAACGGTTTCAACATAAAACATATAAAAATTAAAAACATTTAAAAAGTGTGATTTATAGACTCCCTGTGCAGATTTTTTTTTTTTTTGAAGGGAGAGGGTTGCTTATTAACAATGCAGGTCATTGGACTCCACACCATTAGACTCCACGCCATACAAACCAGAATTTCTTCCAATGAAACCCAAGAAACTGCGTTTTCGCAAAATCCCTGAGTGGTTCTTAAGAACACTCGAGTTTGAGAAGAGTAGGAACTCCTATATTAAGCTGCCAAAAAGAACATTTGAGAAAGTCAGAAAGTTTATCTTCTGGATTGCAGGTTATAATGGGTTAGTCTAGCCACATATATCAATCATTGTGAAGTGTCAAGTTAAGGAAATTAGGGAGATTTCCGAGTCTCTGTCAGAGGTCAGGATGTCAACCAAGACCATACAAGCTGATCACAGACTGATACAAACAACGTGGTAAGGCTGTAGGACACCTTTCACAAAGCAATGGTGCTTCCAGTGACAGATTAAAAAGAAAATTCAAGCAAAACCATTTGACATTTGTCTTTTACTAGGTAGATTCCCCTCTTGTTTTAAATATCCCAAGGGTGGAGAAATAGCTTCATGGAAATAGTCCTTAAGCGATATTTAACTTTTTTCCTCTAAAGTCCATTTTTATCAGGTGAGATTTTGTCTTCTGTGTGCTTCTACCGGCCAGGGGGGAGTGCTGCAGGCAACATGTTCTGTCCCTGTTATCCTGCCAAATATATTGCTGTGGTTTCGATTGTACTTCCAAAAGAGATTTTTCTTGATAATTTTATTTTTAAATTTTTTTTAATGTTTATTTTTGAGAGAGAGAGAGAGAGAGAGAGAAGTAGAGTGCAAGCAGGGGAGGGCAGAGAGAGAGGGAGGGAGACACAGAATCCGAAGCAGGCTCCAGGCTCTGAGCGGTCAGCACAGAGCCCGATGTGGGGCTCGAACTCACAAACCCGCGAGATCATGACCTGAGATGAAGTCAGACACTTAACCAACGGAGCCCCCCGGGCACTCCCCAAAAGAGATTTTGAAAGAAAATGTAGTAGATGGTGAACCTTAAGTTAACCACAAAATTAAATTAATCGGGAATTTCTTTACTGAAATGGTTACAAAAATATAATTTTTTCATCATGAAGTTAACTGTTTTTACATATGTATGTACGTGTGCATGCATGTATGTACCGTTGATGCTATTAATTTGGAAAGTAACTTCCAAAGTTTTCCTAAATAAAGCTTACGGTACACATGTTTAAAAATTCAAAATACACCCCTCAACTGTCACCTCATCTGTGTAGAAGGCGGCGGCTGTAGAATGTAGGGTGAAAGAATTAGTTTATAAATGAAGATTAACAAGTTAATGACATCTGCCCTTAGAATATAGTTAACTTGAAATCAACGGAAATCTATCTTGTGACAATAAAACCGCACATTCTTTATGATGGGTGGGAGGAAGAACGATGTAATTAATGTAAATGATCAGCCCAAGTGTCTCTTTCACCTGAGAGTTAATGGGGACGGTCAGTGTGTGAAATGTAGCTCCTCATTTCAGACGTTTCTCCAGACTGAGAAACGTAGATTCCTCCCGTGTTCATCATGAAAAGACAAGCAGAAGACGGCGACGAGGTCGGCTACCGATTCACAAGGGGGTACCACAAAACATCTGTGCTCGCCAAGTTACTGACTTATCACAAGGTGACTGCTCTAGCTACTTCACAGAACTTTATTGCAGAAAGTGACAATAACATAAGAGAGTCATCTCAGTCATATAAAAAGCTATGACAAATCAAGATGGTGGAAGTAATAGTAAAATTTAGTCCCACTATCTGATAGTTTATGTCCTCAGAAATTGGAAGTGATGCCTAATTCTATCTCAAGGGTTTCTCAGTGAAGTGCCCATTGCTATTTGGGGCAAGGAAATTATCCAGTGTACGGGACTTACCCTCGATTTATAGGACTTTTGATATCCCTGCTTCCAGGCACAAAATGTCAGTGACAACTCCCAAGCAACATGTCAATTCAATCTCGCTGACATATTTCTCAGGGCCCTCTGGAGAGATCGTATGACCCCCGTATGAACCGGTGAAAGTCCATCAAAATGCTGTGACAGATAACATTAATATATATCGTAGTACCAGTACGGTCAGACGTTTTTACTTATTTTTTTGTTTAAAAAATTGTTTTAAGTTTATTTATTTATTTTGAGAGAGAGAGAGAGCGAGAGAATCCCAAGCAGGCTCTGTGCTCTCAGCACAGAGCCCAACATGGGGCTCGAACTCATGAACCGTGAGATCATGACCTGAGCTGAAACCAAAAGTCGGACATTCAACCAACTGAGCCACCCAGGTGCCCTGGTCAGTAGTTTTTTTTTAAAAAAGTTATAAAATTAAGGATAACGCTTTAGATCCTTACTTTTTTGTTGTATGGGAAGTTCGTCCCCTATACAAGTGATTAGGATTATACATAACCTAGGGAAACAACCTAAGTGTCCTCAGATGAGTGGATAAAGAAGATGTGGTATACACACACACACACACACACACACACACAATGGAATACTATTCAGCCGTGAAAAAGAAGGAAATTCTGTCATTTGCAACAACATGAATGGACTTGAGGGCAATATGCTAAGTGAAATACATCAGACGGAGAAAGACAAATACTGTATGATCTCATTTATACGTGAATCTAAAAAGTCCAAACTCATCGAAACAGAAGGTAAAATAAATGGTGGCAACCAGTGGGGAGGGGTGGGGTGGGTGAGGGGAAATAGGGATGTGTTGGTCGAAGGGCACAACCTGCCGGTTATAAGATGAGTAAGTTCTGGGCATCTAATGTATTGCATGGTGACTACAGTTAACAGTATGGTGTTGACATACTCGAAAGTTGCTAAGACAGTAAATCTTAGATATTCCCACCATAGGCACATGCATAAGGTAATTATATGAGATAGTAGAGACATTAACTAACAATTTTGGTAATCATTTTGCAATATACATGTATCCAATCAGCATGTCGCACATCTTAAACTTCCTCAATGTTATATGCCAATTGTATCTCCATAAAGTCGGGAAAAAACGAATTATGTGTAACCTAGGCTTTTGCTTAAATTAACTTTTTATTTTCAAACAGTTTTAGACTTACAAAAAAACTATGAAGATAGTATAGAATTCCATACATCAGCACATACATTCCATACATTCCCATATTATGAACCCCTTACATTAATATGGAACAGTTGTTATAACTAATAAACCAATATTAAAAATTGTTTTTCGTCAAAGTCCATACTTTTTTCAGATTTCCTTGGTTTTTACCTAAAGCGTCTTTTCTGTTCCAGGATCCCATTCAAGGAACCGCATTTCGATTCACTGTCATGTCTCCTTAATCTCCTCTTGGCTGTGACAGTTTCTCAGACTTTGTTTTTGGTGACCTTGGCAGTTCTGTTCAGGTGTTTTGTAGAATGTCCCTCAACTAGGGACATTCTGATGTTTTGCTCATGGTTGGATAATGGATTTATAGGACAAGGTGCCCTTTCATCCCATCCTATCAAAGGTATGCACTGTCGATATGACTTAGGACTATGTTGATCTCAGCCACCCGGCTGTGGTAGGACTGTCAGGTGTCTCCACCGAGAAGTTACTTTTTTCCATCTCCCCACTGAACTCTCTGGAAGGAAGACATTATGCTCTGGAAGGAGTTTTCTCTTCCTTGAGGGTGGAGTATCTGCATGAGTTATTTAGAATTCCTTTGTATAGGAGGTTTGTCTCTTCTCTCCTACGTGTGTATGTATGTATGTACATATGTGCATGCATGTATATACACATGTGCACGCATGTATTACATATGTATGCGTGTGTTGTGTGTGTGCATGCATGTATGGACATGTGTGCACATACGTATACGCACGCATGCGTGCCTGTATGCACGCGTGTATGTACATATGTATGTGCTTGTGCGTGTACATACGTGTGCACACACATGTACGTACGTGTACGTGTGCGTACGTATTATGTATGCACGTGCATTTGCGTGTGTGTATGTGTATGAATGTATGCATGTATGCGTGTGTACGTATCTGTACATATGTGTGTGCATACGTATGTACATACGTGTATGTATGTGTGTACGTATTGTGTGTGTACGTGCATTTGCGTGTATGTATGTGTATGTATGCATGTATGCGTACGTATGTGTCTGTACATATGCATGTACATACATATGTGCGTACATGTGTGTGTGTGCGTATACCATTATGGATTTATGGATTTATGGATTTTACACCTTAGCTTATAATCTAACACTACAGTGTTTATTTTGTTGATTAAAGTATGCCAGCTTTGGCAATTGAGAACTCGGAGTTGGCCCCTCTGTGCCTTTGACAGACCCCCATCACTGTGTGTGTGGGGGGGGGGCGGTTCCTTACTCTGGGCACTACAAGGTACTTCAGGCTCATCTCGCCCGCTTCCTGCCCCAGTCCTGAAATGGTCCATTTCTCCGCTGAGTCCTGGATGCTTCCACCAGCGAATAGCACTGGAAACCAAGACGTCCACTGTAGGTGTGCTTGTTGCTCCTAGATGTCATTGCTTCCGGGCCTTCTAAGCTGACAGAGCGAGGAAGTGCGTGTGTATACTGAGCACTATATACACACACACCTACAAATATTTCTGTGTGTAACCGTCTGTATCTGTACTAAGCCAAACGTGAGTTCATACTGAAGTGTTCAACTATAATCCATTATCCCGCGGATCATCCTAGCCTCCTTCCCTTGTTTATTTCTGAACTTCCACTCCAACAGCGAAAAACCTGGCTCCTGCCATCCACCACCGATTTACTGAATTGTTCAATTCTCTTTTTTATTTGTTTTTATTTTTTTAAGTTTGTTTATTTATTTTGGGAGAGACAGAGACCATGCAAGTGGAGGAGAGCAGAGAGAGAGAGGGAGACAGAGAATCCCAAGCAGGCTCCGCACTGTCGGCACAGAGCCCGGCCTGGGGCTCGAACTCACAAAACCGTGAGATCATGACCTGAGCTGAAACCAAGGGTCAGATGCTTAACCGACTGAGCCACCAAGGCAGCCCTGAATCGTCCAATTTTAAAGTGTATGCAGTAGTGTCAGACTGTGAACCCCTAATCCCACGAGAAGCGACATTATCGAACGGAGTACAGCGCTTATGGACAGGTTCTTTTGCATTTAGTCTTAGAGATTCCACTGATTTACCCAGTTTCAGCACATTTCCCACCCTCTCACCCTTCCTTTACTACGGCTGTTTCATACTTCTGCAATATAGATTATTTTGTTACATTTGGTGTTCTATCCGGGGACCCCACAACCTTCTGAATGAATATGTAAAATTTTGTATACCCGACCCTAAAAACATCCCCCATGTGTCACATAGTCCATTCTCCCTCTTCACCGGAACCACTGGTAACCACTGATCTTTCTACTAACATTGTCGTTTTCCAAAATGTCTTATGATCGGAATCATGTAGTAGGTAGCCTCTTCATATTGGGTTCTTTCGGTTTAACTGGCAATATGCATTTTACATTCATACATGTCTTTTTGGGGCCTGATAGCATGTTTGTATTCATTACTGAAGAATGTTCCACTGCAGGGACGTACTGCTGTTCGTTTGCACATTCACCTGTTGAAGGACATCTTGTTGCTCCCGGGTTTCGACTATTACAAAGCTGCTATAAACATTTGCGTGCAATGCGTGCACATAAGTTTTCAAGTCGGTTGTGTAAGTACTCAGGAGTGCAGTTGCTGGACTGTATGTTAAGACAATGGTTAGCCTTGTAAGAACCTACCAAACTGTCTTCCAAAGCGGCTGCACCATTCTGCGTTCCCATCAACAATGAATAAGAATTCCTGTTGCTCTAGCCACTGATACCGTCAGGCTTTTCGTTTGTTTGGTTGGTTGGTTTTGTTTTAATTTTAGCTATTCTAATAAATGTGGGTTGGTATCTCATCACAGTTTCAGTTTGCAATTCCCTAATTACAAACGGTGTTGAACACCTTTCATATGCTTATTTGCCATCTGATTATTTTCTTTGGTGTCGTGGCCGTTCAGACAGATTTTGTCTTTTTTTAAATTGGATCAGTGGTTTTCTTATTGTTGCGTGTAAGAGCTCTTTTTGCATTTTGGAAACAAGTTCTCTATCAGAGGTAAGTTTCTTCCGGTATGTGGCTTGTCTTTTCATTCTTCACGGTGTCTTTTGCAGAGCAGAAGTTTTTAATTTCAATACACTCCCACTTCTCACTATTTCTAAAACTCGTTAGCAAACCCAAGTACATCTGGATTTTTTTCTGTTTATTCTCGTAGGAGTTTTGCATTTTACATGTAAGTCTACGATCCATTTTGAGTTCATATTTGTGAAAGGTGTGAGGTCTGTGTTCTTTTTCTTTTCTGCATATGGGTGTCCAATTTCTTCAGCACTATTTTTTTTTTTTAAAGAACAAAAAGATTTTTTACTCTTTGTCAGTTGAGTGGCTTTTGCTCCTTTGTGATGTTTTGGCAAGAAGTTTTGTAATTGAGACACAATGACAATTTGTTAAACTTCTCCACGAATCTTTTACTCTCTCTCTCTCTCTCCCCCACGAATACACACATATCCCTTCCCTCTGGAAGCCCATAGTATTTTGAAAGAGAGCATTATGTCTCTTGTCTGATTTGAAAATGGCCCTAGAGAGGTAGGCAAGTCTTACAGGAACAGAGTGCTTTGGGAATAAAGAATGGAAAGATCAGTCCCAATGGAGCAGGCTGCAGGGACTGAGTGGGAATACAAGAATATATACTGGTCACCCTTGCTTCGAAGAACAATTGAGAAGACTCGCTGAGCCAGATAACAAAGGGAGAGTAAAAATTACCAACGTTGCAAACAATGACGGTTTGAGAACCAGGCTGGTTGTTGGGATTTACTCTAAGCCTTGGGGAGCCTCTTCAGGTTTGAGCAGGGAACTGACATGATCAGATCAGCTTTTGCGCATGTGATTTGGCAGAAATTCCTGGGGTAGCTTGGAAGAGAGGTGAAAACTGTGGAGTCTAGTTAAGGAAGCTGCTACAAGCGTTCAGGCAGCACTTATTTAGGGCAGAGGCAGACGGAGCTGAGAAAGACAGTGAGGACATTGGAGGCTGGTAGAAAATGCGATACAGGGATGGAAAATGAAATCGGGCTTTCTTGGGAATTCACTGCTTTTCTGTTATAATAATCCGCCCGGAAATTAAACCACCAGCGCCACCTATTGGTGAGTGAGATTCTTACTCTAAGGCTGCCCTATACACGAAGTCGCATTTTATAATACATTGGCAAGAATGATGCTGATTTCTCTTACTGTCCCTAATCTGCCAGTCTCAAAATACATTATTGAGCTCTGTTCAAAGTACTGTGTGGACTGAACAATAAATACTACGTGTACAGGCTGGAAAAGTGTATAATATAATTTAGGAATAATATATGCAAAACAGTTAGCTGTTCATGTGTCTAAGTACAATCTGAGGCCCCAGAAGAGAGAATTTGGTGGGACTAATTTAGCTTGTTGCGGGCTGAAGGGTGGTGATATGAAGTCCATCCCAAAAGGACACAAACCAAAGTCAAGCTGCAGGTGTGGCCTGAAAGGAAAGTTCGCAGATCCAAGGTACCCAAGAGAACTTTCCATCTGGCTCTGGTGGCGTTTATAACGAACAGGGTTGATGTTTATTTAATTGTCCCAATTTTTAAGCCAGATGCGCTTTTCTGAGATGTATGAGATGCTATGAGAATAAGAACATCTTTCTTTTTAAAATTTTTTTTAAATGTTTATTTTTGAGAGACACAGAGACAGAGAGTGAGCAGGGAGGGTGTCTTCTTTTTTTTAATTTTTTTTAACATTTTATTTATTTTTCAGACAGGGAGAGACAGAGCATGAACAGGGGAGGGTCAGAGAGAGGGAGACACAGAATCTGAAACAGGCTCCAGGCTCTGAGCTGTCAGCACAGAGCCCCACGCGGGGCTTGAACTCACGGACCGCGAGATCATGAACTGAGCCAAAGTCGGCGGCTTAACCGACTGAGCCACCCAGGCGCCCCAGAGGGTGTCTTCTTTAAAGAAGACACTGCTTGCAGGCAAATAAGCCTTCTGGGGCTACTCCTCGAAAGTAGAAGATCCAGATCTATCCAAAGAAATGAAAATGTTATTTACAGCACTAGCAAAGAACCAAAACCTGCAGGGAGTTAACTAAGCGGGCTAAATGGAGACTCAACTGGCGGCTGGTCAATGGGATGTCCTGAAATTTTTACCTTTGTATTTATTTTGTTTTATTGTTATTATTTTTAAAGTTTATTTATTTATCTTAGAGAGTATGCACATGCAGGGGAGCAGCAGAGAGGGAGGGAGAGAGAGGGACCCAAGCAGGCTCTGCCCTGCAGCACAGAGCCACATGCGGAGCTCGAACTCACGAACTGAGAGATCATGATCCGAGCCCAAATCAGGAGTCAGATGCTCAACCGACTGAGCCGCCCAGGAGCCCCATCTTTATATTTATTTTAAAGAAGCCCCAAATTAAGTGTGACCTAGACATGGCGGTCACTTAAAGTGGGTTATTTTTCCTGTTTACAGTGTAGCGATGGGTATACTTCCTAAGGTCACACAGCTATGAAGTGGGAGAGCTGGGATGTGGATTGATTTTGGAGCCCGCTTTCTGGACTTACAACATTAGACTGTTGCCTATACTCTGCTCTGCTTGAGTTAGCAGGAGCTGGTCAATGTGGCCTCAGTAAGTTGCTGGCACCATGGATTATGACTAATTTGTGTTATTTTAAGCACAGTCCAACATCTAGTATTTTGTGTCTCCTTCAAGATCAGAGGGGTGCCTCATAACTCATTTCGCCCCGTACGGCATTTTACGTCTAAAATTACATTAAATACTTTCAAATTCCAGTCTTTTACTTTTTGAATTATTCCCAATCGCTTGGAGTGTTTATGTGCACTCAGCACAGGACATAAACATTATAAAAGTTTGTAATGATCCGAACACTCATCTAAGAATATTACCATTTGTTTCCTTATCTCTGCGTCTGAGAATCTCAACTCAAAAATATGGATAGAATGCACTATGATGCACTTGTTAGATATTTATTAATGACATCTTCTTCCTCTCACTTCATCTAAGTATGCCACTTAGCTGATTCAGAATCATAAAAGTGATGTAAGGGTAGCTCAGACTAAATATGGAAGAGAGACGTGTGCTAACACTTGTGAATAAGGCTTTTTCTGATCACATTTCTTACTCTGATATTACTCGGTACCATCCCCGGTTAAAGCCCCCCACGTGTTCGGAGTGACCACCCTGTACATCACTATCACTTGTGTTTGTAAGTACCCAAGGCAGCTATGCCACAAAGTCCAGTTTGGTACCTCCTCTGACAGAGATCAGTGTGGAATCAGGGAGCCTATGGCACCAAGGAGAAATGTGTAGTACAAATACACTTTATAATTCTTCTTTCTGATCTCCATTAAAAGTGAGATATGGACAGGAAGTCTTACACAGAAGGGAAGCAATTTTCCAATCTCATTAGACCTGAGCATCTTTCTTTATTTAACTGCTGAGCTGTAAAATATTTTCCTAAGATGATAAGAAATACAGAATACTTACCACTCAGCGTGCTAAACAAAAAGCCTGTGTTACCTGTCTGCTCAGTCTGAATCAATGATTTTAAATAAGAGTGGCTGTCACATTTATCATAGGTGGCAGATTCTTTGTTTTATTTTCCTGACATTCAGTAGAGAGATGAGGATTTTGTTGTTGATTGTTTTACTATACACTCTATAAGTGTCCATAATGTAGCGCAGTAACTCCAAAGCTTGTCAATTAAAAACAATTCTGAAACATGTTTGTAGACATTGCATGTTTTCATAAAACAAGTTTGTTAAAGGAAGTGTTAGTTCATAAATATGCCTATTATTTATTCATTTAAGTTATAAGAGACGTTACTGTTTTCTATCTTCTCTTTATTTCTGTCTTTCTTTGTTCATTCTTTTTTTGCTTTTGTATGTAATTTTATGAATCACAAATGCATATGAAAACTCTGAAAAGCTGATAGCCAAGAAAGGGAAAATTAAAAACATATTTAAAAAACGATTCAAAAGAAGGACTTTAGTCCTTTAGTTAAAATTGGAAACAACCACATGAACTCATGACCTTTGATACACGATCTTTGATACCCTGCTGACATATCATCCACCTGCCATATTTTGTCATGTGGAGGAATCTGATCTTCATCTCTGCTGAAACTTCCTGGACAGTAGTCAGTCAAGTGTCTGTCCCTGATAGAAAGGAATCAGGGAAATCAAGATGTGCTCGGATATCTTTGTTGCTGCTAAAAAAGGAAGGATGCTTGATTTGTGGAATGTCAAAGAGAAAGGAAGTGGCTTACAGGGTCCCGACTGACCAACCTGTGTTGTTTGAGCATCAAAAAATATAGTTTTGTGAACATTTCTATGAATTTTTAATATTACTCAAAAGAGGGAGGCAAAAGCATTATGTGATTCTTCATTTATATTGACAGAACACATTGTATATTACTCAATTCAAATCATGTATGTATGGAACAAAGTTTAGGTCAAATCAAACAGCAAACTATTATGTAAAATCTTGCAGCCTGGGATATGTATGTGCCCAATGTTCCAGTAATATAGGCAGAAAAAAAAGCTATGAAAGAAATTATTTAAACGTTGTGTAAGACGGGATGCTTGGGTGGCTCGGCTGGGTAAGTATCCAACTTCAGCTCACGTCATGATCTCACGGTTGGTGAGTTCAAGTCGCTCATCGGGCTCCACACTGACAGTGCAAAGCCTGCTTGGGATTCTCTTTTCCCCTCTTTCTCTGCCGCTCCCCTACTTATGCTCTCTTTCTCTCTTTCTTAAAATAAATGAAAACTTTAAAATAAATAAATAAAAGTTGTGTCAGAGATCACAGTTAAAAAGAAAGAGGTTAAAAAAAAAAAGTAAGAGTGACATGTAATACACCAAGTTTTAGAGGGAAATGGCCTGGAAGGTTTTATTACTATAAAAAGGGGCCGGGTTCCATAACCCTGTTGGCACGGTTCAATTGTTTTGGATGTTCTCCTGGTTTTCTGTGTTACTGTCTTTACCTGTTCCTCAAATTCACACTTCGAATTGAGGTTGTAATATTTTTTTTAAATTTTTTAAATGTTTATTTATTTATTTTGAGAGAGAGAGAGAACACCTAGGAGCCCGGGTTCTAAATTTCTAACAGATAATCCTGGATCGATAATTTCAGCTGACCTGAAATAGAACTTCTATTAACCTTAATCAAGAAAAATAACCTTGTTAGCCAAGAAGATACAAAATACAGATAAAGATGGTGATTTCTTAAAAATTAAGTTAATATTATCAATAATTTGGGGGAAGCGTAGCAATGGGTTTTTCAATTTTTGTGCCTTTTAAATTTCTATGTTTTAAAAATGGGACACCCGGGGGCACCTGGGTGGCTCAGTCAGTTAAGCTTCTGACTCTGGATTTCTGCTCAGGTCATGATCTCACAGTTCGTGAGTTCAAGCCCCACACTGGACTCTGCACTGACAATGCAGAGCCTTCTTGGGATTGTCTCTCTCTCTCTCTCTCTCTCTTTCTCTCTCTCTCTCTCCTCTCAAAATAAATATATAAACATTTTTTTTTCCTAAATGGGGCACCTGGGTGGCTTAGTTGGTTGAGCATCGACATTGGCCCAGGTCATGATCTCGCTGTTCGCAGGTTCAAGCCCCACGTCAGGCTCTGTGCTGACAGCTCAGAGCCTGGAGCCTGTTTCAGAGTCTGTGTCTCCCTCTCTCTCTGACCCTCCCCAGCTTGTGCTCTGTCTCTCTCTCTCTCTCAAAAATAAATAAAAACATTTTCAAAAAATTTTTAAAAAATAAAATAAAATAAAAAGGATTGACAGCCTGAACAGCCAAAGCAAACTTGAGAAAGAGGAACAAAGCTGGAGGCATCAGCCTCCCTGACTTCAAACTATACTACAAAAGCTATAGTAATCAACACAGTGCGGCATTGGTACAAAAACACACACATAGATCAACCGAACAGAATAGAGAGCCCAGAAACAATCGCCAACGATATATGGTCAATCAATTTATGACAAAGGAGCCAAGAATCTACAGGAGGGAAAGGACAGTCTCCTCAAACAAATGGTGCTGGGAAAACTGGACAGCCACAGGCAAAAGAATGAAACCGGATGCCTACCTCCCACCACACACAAAAATCCACTCAAAATAGATTAAAGCCTTGAACGTAAGACTTGAAACCATAAAACTCATAGAAGAAAACATTGGAAAAGCCTCCTTGACATCCATGTTGGCAGGGAGTTTTTAGATTTACATCAAAGGAAAGGCAACAAAAGCAAAAATAAACAAGTAGAACCACATCAAACTAGAAAGCTTCTGCACAGCAAAAGAAACTCTCGACAAAATGAAAAGGCAACCTACTGAATGGGAGAAAATATTGGCAAATCACACATGTGATAAGGGGTTAATATCCAAAATACATAAAGAATGTACCCAATTCAGTAACAAAATAAAACACAACAAAACACGTTTAAAAAATGAGCAGAGGAACTGAATAGATTATTTTTTTCCCAAGAAGATATACAAATGGCCAACTGAAAAGATGCTCAATGTCAGTTACCAATCTTCAGGCAAATGCAAATCAAAACCACAATGAGATATCACTTCATACCTGTCAGTATGGCTCTGATCAAAAAAAACAAGAGATAACAAGTGTTGATGAGGATGTGGAGAAAAGGGAGCCTTTGTGCACTGTTGGTGGGCATGTGACTTGGTGCAGCCACTGTGGAAAACAGAACTACCCCGTGATCCAGCAATCTCACTTCTGGGTGTGTATCCAAAGGAAATGAAAACAGGATACCGACGAGGTATCTGCACTTCCCATGTTTACTGTAGCATTATTCCCAAAAGCCAAGATATGGGAACATCTGAAGCATCCATCAACAGGTGAACAGATAAAGAAGATACACACAATGGACTATTATGCATCTATGACAAAGAGAAGAGTTCTGCTGTTAGTGATGACGTGGATGGTCATGGTCATGTATGGCATGATGAAACAAGCCAGAGAAAGACAAATACTGCACGGAATCACGTATGTGTGGATTTAAAAAAAAGTCCCTCGTAGAAACAGTAGAAAATTGGTTGCCAGGGACTGGGGGTGAGGGAAATAGGGAAAGGTTGGTAAAAAGGGTACAAACTTTCAGCTACAAGATGAAGTCTGAGGATTTAATGTATAATGTAGTGAATATGGATCATAACACCGTATTCTATAATTGAAATTTGGTAAGAATAGAATCGAGAATGCTATATACTATATGATTCCAACTATATGATATTCTGGAAAAGGCAAAAATATGGTGACAGGATAAAGATGAGTGGTTGCCAGGGTTGGACATGGGAGAGGGAAGGATGGAAAGACAGACCAAGAGGATGTTTAGGGCAGTGAAACTACTACATATAATAATACTATAGTGGTAGATAACATGTCATAATACATTTGTCCCATCCACAGAACATATCGCACCAAGAGGGAACAGTAATGCAAAACCAGCACTCTGAGTGATAATGATCTATCAATGTAGGTTCGTCAGTTATAACAATGTACCACCCTAGTTGGAGATGTTGATAATGGAGGAGGCTGTGTGTGTGGGGGAGGGCAGGGGACAAGAATGATCTGGAATGTGTGTGTATCTTCTCAATGTTGCTGTGAATCTGAAACTGCTCTTTAAAAAGTCTATTAAAAAGTAAGTCAGCGGGGCGCCTGGGTGGCTCAGTCGGTTAAGCATCCGACTTTGGCTCAGGTCATTATCTCACGATTCGTGGGTTCAAGGCCCCTGTCGGGCTCTGCACTGACAGCTCAGAGCCTGGGGTCTACTTCGGATTCTGTGTCTCCCTCTCGCTCTGCCCCTCTCCCACTCACACACACACACACACACACACACTCTCTCTCTCTCTCAAAAATAAGTAAAACATTAAAATTTTTTTTAAAAAGTTACCATATGTTACTGAGATAATATCTACATGAACACTTAAAGCTGCTTCCGAACTAATTAGCAAGAGGTAGGCAAGTAGCATAAACTGGGGCAGTAAGAAGAAATAGTCAAGGATAAACAGTAAACTCAAGAAAAAACAAGTGATAATTTAATTTAGCTATACACAACCTGATAGTCTACGATGAAACCATTACTTTAGGGAACCAGAAACATGAGGCTAGATGTTTCGCAAAGACAACGAGGTTGTGTATTTTGCCCACGCAGGTAGCTTCAGTGTTTCCACTGTGCCTGGCCTAGAGTCTGCATTCAGATGATTTTCGATGAATGAATAAAAGTGGGTTTCGCCAGAGTCCTTGAAAACGCAGATTCACTGGGCACCTCGGAGGTGGAACCGTGAGCCCTGGGGGTACCAGAACTGCAGTCTTCACAGGCATACAGCGGATGCTCCTTCCACATGCTACTTGCAGTCTGAGAACCCCTGAGAGTTCAATCTCTTCACTTTGTCAGAGAGAAAATGGAGGCGAAACAGTTTGCTCGAGGTCACAGGGCTAAGGACTGAGCAAAAAGTTGAGCTCCAAGCGTCAGGCTCTGAAAAGTTCATCAGACTGGTGACTTCCTGTAGTGTTAGTATACGTTGAGCAATAATCTAGCTTCCAGGTTTGTTTGGTTTCTTCCTCTCCCTGCTAGTTGATTTCGAGTCCATTTCTCACGGTTATTTCTGCATCAAGTCCACTAGCGTTTCTTCACCTTGTATCTTTCCTGCTTTTCATAGTGGTGGCTAACTCCCTAGCATAGTAAAATTTTGAAATGCTTCTCAATGTCCCTGAGCGCCCAGTGATTTCTCGTTTCACCTGGAAAAGCTGTAAGGAAGAACTTATTCCACCTAACTAGGGCCATCTGAGTCTCTTTCGGTGTACTTTTCCCAAGGTTGCTTTTCTGTGTCTCCCATGGTGGAAGACGTTCTCCTCTGCCATTATGCTTTCTTCGGGAATACCGGGTTCTTAGGCTTAACAATAGTAAAGCGATTCACCTGTATAACATCCTTCTCTGTAAAATTCCATTTGCAGGGCTCTTGAAGAGCCTGCTATGTTGCCCCAGCTCCCGGGACGGGTTGTTAATACCAGGTCTAGAAAAATTGTTGGCTCGCCCTTGGGATTATTTTCACGGCACAGTTTGATCAGAGATGCCCACTTTAATCAGAGCGGGTGGACTCAATCTCGTCTCTGTATTGTTGGCATCGGACGAAACATTTGGAGAGTTCTCGATCTTAAAAAAAAAAGAAAAAAAAAATCGAGCCGGCTGCGGCCTTGCGCTCGCGGGTAAACCCCGATGACCTCGTCCGTGGGAGCACTCCAGCCGGGAGTCCTGGGGGAACCCCCGCGGGGAGCCGGGGCTGCCGGGCGTGGGCGGTGGGCGGGCCCGGCGCCGCCCTCCCAGGTGGCGGCCCCGCCCCCGCAGCCGCCCGGAGGATACTTAGCGCCCGGGCCGGGCAGCCCCCGGCAGGTCGCGCCTCCTGCACCGGCTGGGTCGCACCTCCAGGCACTGCCGGCCTCTGGCGCCCCGTGCACCCCGCACCCCGCAGCCCCGGGCGGCCGCGTCCCGACGTGGAAGTTGCGGGTTCCGTGAGCCGAGACCCGGTGTCCGAGGTCGCGAAGACCAGCCGAGTCCGAGGCTCGCGTCTGTCGCGGAGTGCGCCGGGACTCGCCCTCGTCCCCTGGGACCATCCTGCGCACCCCCCAGCCTCCGCCCCGCCCCGCGTCCCCGTCCCACGACCCGGAGGCGCACAGGTGTCGGCTCCCGCAGGCCGAGTTCCCACGCGGCCCCAGCTGGACGCCGCCCCCGCCCAGGGTCGCGGACACCCCGGCTCCCGGCGCGCACACACCTGCCTCGGGACCCGCCCCTCGGGACGTCCCGGCGCGCAGACATGCGGCCCGCTAAGCCTGGCGCCCTGCTGCCCCTGCTCCTCCTGCTCGCGCTGGCGTTGTCCCTGCCCGGGGCCCAGGCGAGGCCCCAGGGTCGCGGAGGAGCCCGTGCCACGGACCAGGAACCCCAGCCGTGGCCGTTTCTCCCCGCGGCCAGGGCCACCCGGAGCACAGGTAAGCGGTCCCCGTCGCGGCCGGACGTGCGCTCTGACCCTGGGTGCTCGGGGGCTGCCCGCTCCGGGACACCGGAGTTCAGCAGGGCAGGGACCGGACCGTCTCTGCACATGACTGGTTCTCAAGGAAGCAGGTAAGTTTATTAGACTTCGCCTTGTCGAGACTTAAGTAGCAAAAAACCCCGTCTCTCGAAGGAACCGGCGTGACCCGGCGAGGGAGGCCCTTTCCGGAGGCAGGTGCAGCGGCCGAAACCCCGCGGGTGGGCCTCCGCGGACCCGGGCCTGGCGCACGGTTCCCGCCCTGGAAGCCCCTCCTCCTGGGTCTGACCCGGCTTTGAGAACTGAGCAAGAACCCTGCCTGAACACGCAGACACAGCCTGACCGGGCTCGGGGAGCCCCGCTTTGCTTCCCTCTTCTAGCTGGCCTCCGGGAATGCTTGAGGCACACGCAGTTTTGAGCCGGCCGAGGTGGCTGTCGTTAACTCGCACCTTCCCGAGGCCAGGCTCCCAAATCAGCACTGGAAACTCAGATCTCTGGCTACTTAGACGTCCAGGGAGGGGATGAAGGAAGGAGGGGGAAAAAACTAGTCAACACAGATAGAGGTCACGAGAGTCCCCAAGGTACAGAAGTCCAGGATGGGGGCGCCTACTGGCTCAGTCCGTTGTGCCTCTGGCTCATAACTTGAGCTCAGGTCATGATCTTGTGGTTGTAAGATCGAGCCCCTCCTCAGGCTAGCCGCTGACAGCTCGGAGTCCGCTCGGGATTCTCTCCCTCTTTCTCTGCTCCTCCCCTGCTCTCTTGCCCTCTCTCTCTCTCTCTCTCTCTCTTTCTCTCTCTTTTCAAAATCTAGCATTTATTCTTTATTTGCAGCTCACAGAACTGGTTTTGAAGGAGCCCACTCTGGGGAAACATTGTTTTGGCCGCTTCCCGCAGCCCAGCTCTACCTCAGCCCCTGGGGGACACGGGTGGGGGGGGGGTGGGGAGGCCAGGAGACAGTGTGGTGACAACGGAAGTAAGGCAAGGCTACGTGAGGCCAGAGCAGTGGGGAGGGGCCGCTTATGAGACCACTGCTGGCCCCTCTCCTCGGGTGTCCCCATTCCCCAGACACTACAGTATTGGAAATTAGGCCAATTAATAATCCTGCCGTGGCCTCTTAGTGTTCAAGTGAAAGGAGTGTCACATGTCTCTCAATCAAAAGCTGGAAACTCTTCAGCTTGGTGAGGAAGGCAAGACAGACCCAAAGCTCGGCCTGTGGCACCAAACACTTAGCCAAGTTGCGAATGCCAAGGAGAAGTTCTTGAAGGAAATGACAAGTGTTACTCCAGCGAACGCATAAATGATACGAAAGCAAAACAGCCTTATTGCTGACATGGGGAAAGTTTCAATGACCTGGAGAGAAGATCAGACCAGCCACGAGATTCCCTTAAGCCAAAGCCTAAACCGGAACAAGGTCCCGAACTCTCTTCGATTCCACGGACGCTGAGAGACCGCAGAAGAAAAGTTGGAGGCGGGCAGAGGTTGGCTCCTGAGGCTCAAGGAGAGAAGCCGTCGGCATAATAAAAAAGTGCAAAGCTGAGTAGCAAGGGCTGATGTAGAAGCTTTGGCCAGTTATCCAGGAGGTGTAGCTGAGATCATTAATGTAAGTCGCTACACTAAACAACGGAACTTCCATACAGATGAAACAGCCTTCTATTGGAAGGAGATGCCATCTAGGACTTTCATAGCTGGAGAGGAGTCAACGTCTGCCTTCAGAGCTTCAAAGGACAGGCTGATTCTCTGGTTAGGGCTAATGCAGCTGGTGACTCTAAATGGAAGCCAGCGCTCATTTACTATTCCACAAATCCTAGGGCCCTTAAGAGTTATGCTAAATCTCCTGTGCCTGTGTTCTACAAATGGAACAAAGCCTGGATGACAGCACATCTTTTTACAACCTGGTTTGCCGAATATTTTAAGCCCATTGCTGAGATCTCCTTACTGCTCAGAAAAAAGATTTCCTTTCAAGATATTACCGCTCATTGACAATGCACCTGGTCACCCAAGAGCTCTGATGGAGACGTAGAATGACATTAATGTCGTTAGCATGTCTGCTAACACAACATCCGTTCCGCAGCCCATGGGTCAAGAAGTAATTTGGACTTTCAAGGCTTATCATTTAAGCAGTACATTTCACAAGACCATAGCTGCCAAACAGTGACTCCTGTGATGGATCTGGGTGAGCATATCGGAAACCTTTCTGGAAAGGACTCACCGTTCTAGATGCCATTAAGAACATTCGTGACGCATGGGAAGAGGTCAAAATATCACTAGGGACAAGTGTTTTGGGAGCAGTTGCTTCCAACCCTCATGGATGACATTACGGGGTTGCGGACTTCAGGGAGGAAGCAAGTGCAGGTGTGATGGAAACAGCACGAGAACTAGAGCCAGAAGTGGAGCCTGAACACGTGACGGGATTGCTGCCACGTCACGATCAGACTTTTATGGATCAGGAGCTGCTTCGCACGGATGAGCCAAGAAAAGTAGTTTCTTAGGACGGAACCTACTCCTCCTGATGAAGATGCTGTGAATTCTGTTGAACTGACAGTCACGGATTCAGAATATTACATACACTTTGCTGATAGAGCAGTGGCAGGATTTGAGAAAATTGAATCCAGTTTTCAAAGGAGTTCTGCCGTGGACAAAATACTATCGGGCTCAAACCCACCAACTGTGAGATCATGACCCGAGCTGAAGTTGGATGTTTAATCGACTGAGCCACCCAGGCGCCCCAAGATATGTACTTTTTTAAAAAGTTTACTTATTTTTGAGACAGAGAGAGACAGAGCATGAACAGGGGAGGGGCAGAGAGAGAGGGAGACACAGAATCCGAAACAGGCTCCAGGCTCTGAACTGTCAGCACAGAGCCCGACATGGGGCTCGAACCCCCAGACCATGAAATCATGATCTGAGCCAAAGTTGGATGTTTAACCGACTGAGCCACCCAGGCGCCCCAAGATATCTACTTTTTTAAAAAAGTTTATTTATTTTGAGAGAGAGAGAGAGAGAGAGAGAGAGAGCAAGCATGGGGCAGGGGCAGAGAAGGAGAGAGAAAGAATCCTAAGCAGGCCCACATCATCACCAGTACAGAGTCCGAGGTGGGGCTCAAACTCAAGAACCTTGAGATCATAGCCTGAGCCGAAACTAGGAGTTAGATGCTCAATCGACTGAGCCACCTAGGTACCCCTAAGGTATGTACTTTTTAAATTTTTATTTATTACAAAAAAATTTGTTTTATGTTTATCTATTTTTGAGAGAGAGAGAGAGAGTGCACATAAGCAGGGGAGGAGGGAGATGCAGAATCCAAAGCAGGCTCCAGACTCTGAGCTGTCAGCACAGAGCCCAACGCGGGGCTCGAACTCACGAACTGTGAGATCATGACCTGAGCTGAAGTCGAACGCTTAACCGACAGAGCCACCCAGGCGCCCCAAGATGTACTTTAAAAAAAAAAAGAGACGTAATGCTATCGCACGCTTAACAGACTACAGTATAATATAAACATAACCTTCGTAGGCACTGGGAAGGCAGAGATTAACTTGGCTTGCTTTACTGGGGTGGTCTGAAACCGAACCTGGAATATTTTCAAGGTATGCCTGTATCCACCACTGCTCGTGTTTTGAGATGTACGCGGGATTTGTTTTCAGTCGGGCATGGCAAGACCTGGAAATGACTGTCGTGAAGGAAGAAGTTTTGCTCACAGTTCCCTAGAAACCGGGTCACAGCAGGCCCCTAGGGTCAGACGGGGAAGCACCAGGTTTGGTCGGGAGTGGGGTGGTTTCTTCAGGAGGGGCAAGGTGAGCTGGCTTAGGACCGGCCAGTTGAAATGATTTCGGCGGGCTCCGGAGTGTAGGGCGGTATGTACCTGTTTGGTTCCTGGCCCTGGGGAATGAGGGCGGGGGAATATTGGCCTTGAGTGTGAGGACTGGATGAGGCAGGTAGTAGGGGCCTGGGCTGTGGATTGGTTGGTTTGCAGATGAAAGGTGTGCTCGGGCTTTCCTTTCTCCAGGAATCGCTGGCCAGCTCCGAGAGGGGCCATCTCTCCGGGGCCAGCAAGGCTTCAGATGTTAAAGCCTCAGAAATACAGGAACTGGAAAGGCATGATTTCCCCTTTTTCACCACCTTTGCCCGGGTGCTGGCTGGCCCTCCGTTCTCTGTTCCTGCCCACCGCTCCCCTGGGCTCCGCTCGTCGGCTAGGAGACACCTGTCAGTCTTCATCTTACTGGAGATCTCCTTTCTTTGTTGTTGTTCTGGGGCGTTCGTCCCGTCGCTTCTTACCTAGACATCTCTCGCTTATCACTTGGGGTGTCAACTTAATGATCACTTCTCTGTTTCCTTTAAGTCAACCTGCTATGTGTTCCTATGTTATGTTTGTACTTTGAAATGACAATTCCAGTGTATTAAAAGTATGGTTTCTCTTGGTGACCTGTCTGAGCTCAAGCAAAGCATTGATTGTTTTCATTCCAAAGGTAACAACCTCCTCGAGGGGTCATCCTCTCAGCTTTTAATTCCTTAAACATTTCCTAGATGTTCCGTCCGCAAGGCACTATTGTACATCCTGCAGGTGATAACACATGAACAAGACATCGTCCCTTTCCTTAAGAAGCCCACGAGGGCGCATGGGTGGCTGGGTTGGTCCAGTGTCTGACTCTTGGTTTCCACCCTCTTCCTTGCTTTGGGCCTTTTCTTTACTGGCGCTGATAACAGGGTCAGTTTAGGCAACAGACATCACTTAGTGTCTTGAAGGTGGGCCTAGTGAGACTGATGTGTGCTGCCCGTGGGGGGTGCAAATAAATATACCAACCACAAGTTTTTATTCAGTGTTTCACATAATCCAGTAATGCATTGATTTTTGACATAGGCATTTGTATTGGTTAAACTTCTCATAATTGTTTTTCATAATTATATATTATATCATTAGACATAGGTACAAAATAGGGGTGCCTGGGTGGTTCAGTCACTTAAGGGTCTGACTCTTGGTTTCTGCTCAGGTCATGATCTCACAGTTTGTGGGTTTGAGCCCTGCGTCTGGCTCCACGCTGACAGTGCAGAGCCTACTTGGGATTCTCTCTCTCTCTCTCTCTGCCCCTCCCCTGCTTGCCCTCTCCGTCTTTCTCTCAAAATAAATAAATAAACTTACAAACATAAGAGCCCACAATATTGCTTGGAGCCAGACATGTCCACAGTTCACTATTATGCTAATCGGAATGTGACAATTTCCTTTATAGAAGTTAGAAATTGTGCAGTGGGGGTGTACAAGAGGGGGTAATTTATTTAAAATGTGTACCTTTCCGGGGCGCCTGGGTGGCTCAGTCGGTTGAGCGTCTGACTTCGGCTCAGGTCATGATCTCGTGGTCCGTGGGTTCCAGCCCCGTGCCGACAGCTCGGAGCCTGCAGCCTGCTTCGGATTCTGTGTCTCCCCCTCTCTCTGCCCCTCCCCCACTGGCACTCTGTCTCTCTCTCTCAAAAATAAGTAAACTTAAAAAAAATTAAAATGTATTTTAAACCCGAATGTCACCGTCGTGCCAGGTCTAAATACTAAAATTATAGTGGAAAATACGTTTGGAACTAGACTTACTCTGATCTTCGAACACGCTTTCGCCAAAGTGGTCTTTCTGCATTCTGCCAGCTCAGCTTTCAGAAAGGGCCAGGGGAGCTGCTTTGCCAGATAAAACGTGGAGTATTGACACCACAGGAGCCAATTGGCTCAGCAATTGGCTGAGAGGTTGCAGAGAGATATGGAGGAAGGACCCATGTTCAAGCTGGACTCTAATGGATGAGACAACCGAGATATTTATATAAAGAGATATTTACATCATCAGGGTTGCTTTGTTTTTCTGGATTAGTTTGGATCGGTCATAAAGTGTAGATGTTTGTTGTCAGGGGGAGGGGAGCTCCAATCCAGCCTCAAGCCTACCGCCCTGACAATGCTGTTCTGGGCTTACACAGGGCTGCGGGGAGCAGGGAGCCGCCCAGGCAAGGAGGGGCTCTCACAGCCCTCATTAACTGTAGGATGTAAAGGGCATTAGAATTCCCGAGTCTTCGTTTTACAGTGCCTGTCTCAACAAGGCCACACAAATCAGCGTGGTCGTTCCGACTCACTTATAGGGAGGTGACAAGCATTCGCGCCCCCTGATATTAGACTCATTTGATGTTCGACGCCCACAGGACTCAGTTATAAGAACATTGAAGGTTTAAATCTGCCACTGCCAACAAACATCAGGTTCAAGATTTTTTAACGTGTCGGTTTTCTTTTCCTCTAGAAGAGTGGCGCATACTCCCCCAACTGTTTTTATAAATAGCATTGTCTGGGCGGTGTATTTATAGGGAATACAAGGTGAAGGGTGGGATGCACTTTGAGTTTTTATTTTCACTTATTTAAAGTGCCAAGCCCTTGGGGCGCCTGGGTGGCTCAGTCGGTTAAGCGTCTGACTTGGGCTCAGGTCGTGATTCGTGTGCTCCAGACCTGCATCCGGCTCTGCACTGGCAGCACAGAGCCTGCTTGGGATTCTGACTCTCTCTCTGCCCCTCCCGTGCTCGCGCTTTCTCTCACTCTCAAAATAAATAAATAAATGAATAACTAAAATAAAAGTTAAAAAAAAAAAACTAAAGTGCAAAGCCCTTTAAGTGGGAGAATATCCTGGCCTGGAGCCCATTTCCGTTCATTTGTTCCAGCTGTAATGGGGAGAGTGGGTTGGGGGATGGAGAAGACCCATCAGGAGGCTGTTGGCCGGGTACAGTCATGAAAGTATGATGGCTTGGACCAGTCTCGTGGTAATGAGAGGAAACAGGTGTATGGGTCTCAGATCATTTTTGGAGGTGGAATATATGAAATCAAGTAATGGATCGTGTATAGCAGAGAGGGAAAGAGGAAAGTCAAGCATGTCTTCTTGATATCTGGCCCGAGCCAAGAGTAAAGAGTGATGCCAGGTAGGAGACCAGGGAGTGTGGGGGAGATGCGAGTCTGGGACAGCAGGGAAATCAGACGTTCAGGTCTGGCTGTGTACTTTTGAGAGGCCTGTAAGTTTCCTGGATAGAGTGGTAGGGGCAAGCGGGTAGCCCCGGGGGAGGTCTGGAGCCCCCAGGGAACCGTCAGGGCTAGCGATACAGACTTGGAATCGGCTGCATGACCCACTGTGAGTTCATGAGTCAGGTGCCTGTCGTTATAGGCTATTTGTAAGGATGTTTTTCATGATGGAAACGCCTCCCACAAATCCTAAAACTTTTTTTTTTCTTTGCAGAAATGTTCCTAAAAGATTCGAGCTTGAAAGACAAAATAATAAGGCATTTCACAGGTAAGCACAAAATTTACCAGTGACTCAATTAAATAAAAAGATTGTGTGCAAATTACTGTGTTAGGCACTTGGCATTTGAAGAGAAATGTCTGTAAGAATCTCAGCAGTCCAGTTAGGGAGTGGACAAATGCCATTAACTTGTATTAATGGTAATATAATCCCGATCTTGGTAGGCAATAGAAGTGTAAATACAGTTTTAGGGATACACAGAAAGTGAGTAATTTTGCCAAGAACCAGCAGGATAGGCTTGTAGTCGACACTGTATTTACGTTGGGCTCTAAGGAATGAATGGTACTTTCCTGGATGAGAGAAGCATTCTGGTCACAAGGAATTCTTTGAGAACATGGTAGTTTGGGGGCAGGACAGGTAGACGGTGTGGGTGCACTGTGGGGTATGGTTAGGTAAAGGCGTGTGTGGCCACTGGGTAAAACTATGGCTGAAAATGTAGGCTAGAGTCATTCTGTGAAGGGTCCTAAAGAGAATGTAAGGAATTTAGACCAGGCTCTCCAGCTGATGGGGGCAATAGAGGTTTTTTTGTCTAGGGGAAAGATGGGCTTTCGTACACCATACCTTAAGCATGAAATACTCTTCCATGATATTGTTTTGTTCTTCATATCAACTTTGTGAGATCATTGGAAAGCATCCTGTGCCTCCATTTCTAGCAAACCACTAAATTGTTTTGAACCAAGCACCCCCATCCTGACCATTCCTCTTGCCTGGCCATTCCTAATCGTCCCAGCTACCTTTCCTTGGTTTACATCTCAGGCCTATAAGCTGGGGAAGATACAGTTTTCCCCACTTAACCGAAGCCAGCAGCCATGTTCGTTAGTCAACTTCAGAACAATGGTTTTGCATATCAAGCCAAGACCCCCCTGAGCCCCAGCAAGTGTAAGGAATTTCCCAGTATTGTGTCCAGGTACTCTGTTCATGCCACTGTGGGTCCTTCTACCACTTCCAGAACGCTAGACTCCAGATACAGAGGTGAATTTTGGTGGGGACTGTCTGGGATTTGTGGCAATAAAAAGGAAGTCTCAAGCCCTATTCACTTTACAATAGTCCTTGACACTAATAAGACACAAATTACTATAATTAGAAAATGGAATAAGGCTCTCTGCATATAAACATTAGTTCCTATTAAATAAAAAATTGAAGAGGGGTGCCTGAGTGGCACTCAGTCAGTTAAGCATCCGACTTTGGCTCGGGTCATGATCTCCCGGTCCGTGAGTTTGAGCCCCGCATCTGGCTCTGTGCTCACAGCTCAGGCCTGGAGCCTGCTTTAGATTCTGTGTCTCCCTGTCTCTCTGCCCCTCCCCTGCTCACAGTCTGTCTCCCTCTCTCAAAAATAAATAAGTATTTAAAAAAATTAAAAAACTGAAGAACAGAAAGAGGGGACCAAAGATATTTATTTTTTATTTTTCACATCCTCTTGATTTGCTTTCTAGAAATTTTTTTTTTCTGTCTAGAGCTTTTCTCTCTTAGTTATTCTAAAGAGTTCTTTAGAAACTGAAGGTTCCATTGCGTGAAATGTTGAGAATTGATAGTGAATTTAGATGATTTTTCACAGATCACAATGTACTGCCTCCCACAGAGCCAAGATAAGGAGAAGTGCTTCCAGACAAGTTCTTTTAAGGGCATGGAAGGATGTTAAGCTACAGTTGTAATATCTCTACCCATAAATGCTAGCAAATCTGTTTGGAAAACATGCCTATGTTTATCATAAATGTTCTTTTCTTTTCCCATAGGGCCAGTCACATTTGCAGATGAATGTAGCATACATTTCCATCGACTCTATTACAATACCAGAGATTGTTCAACGCCAGCTTGTAAGTAGTTTGGACAGTTTTTTGTTTTTTGTTTTTTTTTTCTTTTAGAAAAAGTCTGTATCCAGCAATAAATGCATGTAATTTTAAACTTCCACTCTCTGTAGCTGGAAATAGACTAAACATTGTATGAGATGCTATTTATAACACTGACAGTACTTAAGTAACGTTTGTGTGTGTGTCGTTGACAGCGTAAGGAACGGAACTTCATAATTGGGACTAGATCCAAATCTGAAAATAGCCAGATTTCCTTACTGGATGAAACGTTTGTCAGAGATTTAAACCTTTTATCGTTTTTCAAATTCCTTGGCATAAAGTGCTTTGTCATATAAATGAAACACAAAAATAGGATGACGGTGAAGGGGAAGTCAGAATTTCCTCTTAAGTTATTTTAAACAGTTTCATATTGTATCATTTATACAACGAGTGATCCATTGTTCTCAACAATGGTAGCATAGTGTTTTAAGGGTTGCTCTAATGAATTCTTTTGGACACTTAAGTTACTGAAGTTAATAGTCATTTCAAACGTAATATTTTAAATGCTGTCATTGAAACTGCCTACATCATGATCACGTGAGCTAATTCAGCAGTTTTTAAATTCCTTTCTGAACCTAAACTTCCCTTTTTAGGTAAATGGATTTTAAGCATTTTGCTTCTTCTTCACTAGATTGGCCATCTCGAGGAATATTCAATTTTACTCAGGTTGTTGAGTCCGAGTTGTTATAATTTTTTTCAAAACTGCTTGTGTTCAATGACTTGGGGAAATGAATCACACCGGAATCAAAGCAGACTGAGTGATCCCACGGCACAGTGGGGACATCTTGCTCTTTGGACTCAGGCTGCTCGCTGGTTATGAGATAGATTCTTGACATTTGGACGCTGGGTTTTCATCTTTGACTCTTAAGTGAGACAACAGTAACATCTCCCTGATTGTGTTAGGAGGAGAATTCATGAAAAGACCCCGGTTAAACATTTGTTGTGTTGGGTGCTTATTAAATTGTAGCTCTCATTATTAATCAGTGACAATAATAACATGGTTTTCCTGACACTTGTAGTAACTATATACATAATTGACCTTTAAATGTTTTCCTAGATTACAAGAGATGTGCTAGATTGCTTACAAGGTTGGCAGCGAGTCCCCAGTGCTCACAGACAAGACCTGGCCTAGGAGTATGTATTTATTTATTTTTCTTATTCTGTTTGACAGGCTAACTTTCTTAAGAAATGTTGAACAATTGAAAAAGCCAGATAGCTGATGTTAGCAACACATAATGAACTTAAGCTGTGGATTTTTTACTTAGTGTTAAAGCTTGGTCTAAATGCACAGACTGCTTTATTGAGTTCATTACAAATGCCCTCAACAGTGATTAAATTAAGTAAGGTAAACAGCTTTTTGGCAGCCTTACCAGTCCTGAGTGATTTTAAATTTTTTTTTTAATGTTTATTTATTTTGGAGAGAGAGACAGAGTGTGAGTGGGGGAGGAGCAGAGAGAGAGGGAGACTCAGAATCTGAAGCAGACTCCAGGCTCTGAGCTGTCAGCACAGAGCCCGACGCGGGGCTCGAACTCATTAACGGTGAGATCATGACAAGCTGAAGTTGGACACTTACCGACTGAGCCACCCAGGTGCCCCCTGAGTGATTTTTTAAAAATATTTCAACCTTTGTGGTTATATTATCTTTGTGCAGAAGCCTTAATGCAGGTAGACATTAGATGAACAAAACTATTTAAAGCTCTATTTTCTTTTCAGCTGGTCAAAAGATATAATAAAAGTTGCACTGGGTCCTAAACTTTTGGTTTATGCAAGATAGGTAAGGAGAAGAGAGAAAGTATTGGAAGAATAAAAGAAAAAGCAAGGGATCAAAAACATAACCATGTAATCATCATCTGCTCTAGCATATACTTTGCCAGACTGAAATGGTAAGTCAGAATTTTCATTCTGGCTAAATTACCCTAAGAGCCCTAGGGTAATAAAGTATTCGGATAACCTAAATAAATCTGATGAAAATTATAATATTTACAAAAGTAGACTGTATACAAGAGACTGAAAGACATTCATTTTTTGCAGAGATCTTTCTACTCAGTAATTCTTTCCCAGTGCAGATCAAAGCCAACCTGTTTGGGGGAGGGGGCGGGGGCTGGGGTCAGTATTTCAGCACCACGGACAAGTCCCTTTAAAGAAACTAGTTTCATAGCTTGTGAGGGTAGAAATGGAAGTCATGGGATACATGTAGTCTAGAAGTATCTATATATATATCTCCATCTGGCCTATGTGACTTAATCTACCCCAAGTAACTCATCTCACAGGTTTGTTGTGCCAGTTACTAAGACAATCCTGACTTGCATTGCTATTTTTATTCTTCTTTAAAAAGCAATTATAGGGGCTCCTGGGTGGCTCAGTCTGTTGAGCCTCCGACTTTGACTCAGATCATTATCTCGCAGTTCTTGAGTTCGAGCCCTGCATCGGGCTCTGTGCTGACAGCTCGTAGTCTTGAGCCTGCTTTGGATTCTGTGTTTCCCTTTCTCCCTCCCCCTCCCCCTCTCACACTCTGTCTCTCTCTGAAAAATAAATAAACATTTAAATAAATAAATAGTGATGATAAATTAATAATAATGGGCACTCTTAATTCTGCATATTTTTAGTTGCTAAATTTTAAAAATTCTCTTTTTTAGATTAAGAAAATGAGCTAGATCATTTTAGCATTCAATGGCAAGGTACTTGAATTAATTACTCTCAATCTATCTCAAACCTTGTGAATAATGTAAAACATGAACAAATAAAGAAAATTCATTAAGCTGTTGAAATTACCTAAATCAAGCCACATTTATCTTTCTTGGTTTTAGCATATTTAATGTGAATGAGTAAATAAACATAAAGTCCAAAACAACATATTAACTGCAAAAGTTCTCAAAAAACAAGTACTGTGCTATAATACAAAATATTGCCTACCAGCTAACTTCCCCTGAGACGAGATTCATGGAAGACAGAGCTGATAAATATGCCCCTTGGAAACTGTAAAGTTTAGAGGTTTAGTGATTTCCTCTATAGGAGTATGTGTTTCTCATTATTTATTTAACAAGGTATTAGAAACACAGAGTTACAGATTACTACGTTTTAGGAATATTTATAAGTTATTTAGGTGATGCCAAGTTCATTTTTCAGTTTATTTAGATATCCTAACACTTTAGTGGGGAAGCCGTAATTGAAAGTATCTAAAAGTACTGATTGACCCTTTTCCCTTCCACACACACATTAGCCTATATTCTCAGGATTAGATTATGCATTGAGCCCGCAGATTCTTTAAGCAAAATAAAATAAAATATGACTATATTAAAACTATACATATTTTTAAGTACATTAAAAACCAGATTATAAATGACATTTTTCTTCTTCTCCCTGATAGGCATTGCTTAAGAATATAAATGCAACTTAAAGGAAAAAGTGCCTGGAATCATACTAACTGTACAAAGAGGGGAAGCATCTAATTTTTTGCTGTATTAAGATGAAAATCTCATCTGAGATTTTACAGAAATAATTGATTAGTTGTGTCCTTCTGTACAACGAAGTCTTTCTTGGTTTATCTTTGTGTATAGAGTAATTTGAAATGTTTTAAAACAATGCTTAAATCACACAATTTAAATAGAATATTGAAAAGTATGCTATTCTTTTATTTTTATTATATTATTTTCTTATATGGTTAATATTCCATATAGGTATGAATTAAATATTTAATTACATAAATTATGTCTCAGAGTACTGGTGAGAAATGATTTAAGTAATATATTTTTTTGAATAATCCTGTATGAAGTCCACTTTTACAATTCTTTTAAATAATATTTAAATACATCCATTCAGATTTGTCTTTAATTGCACTAATTGGAAATATGAATTCTATTAAAACTGAAATATAAAAGATCTGTGTTGCTTTTCTTTGAATTGAATCTATTTGTTGCGGAAGTTAGACTATTGGGATGTGATTACTACATATGTATATATGGATAAATATGTATTTTCTAAACTGCTAACTAGTCTCCTGAGAAAATTCCTGTCTTTTTGAAGTCTGGACGTATGGTACTGCTGTCCTAAATAAAAAGAGGAGAGCTATGTGTTATGGAGTTAGGAAAATATGTGGGCTGCCTGGATGCTCTGTTTGGATTTTTTATTTTATTTTATTTTATTTAAGTAATCTCTACATGTACTATGGAGCTGGAACTCATGACCCTGAGATCGAGAGTCACACACTCCCCTGACTGAGCCAGCCTGTATCGCATTCTGATACTTTAAAACAGCTTCATGTAAAAGCAACAGTGTAAAAATGAGAACCCTGCAATAAAATGATAGAAAACCCCCATCCTTCTAAAGTAGACACAGCATGAGTGGTTTGCCAGGGCATAGCCAGCACAGTCATTGCCTCTCACTGCTCGTCCTCTGTCGTGTGGGCGTCAGGGACACAGGCATGCCTGTACTAGCCCATGCTTGTATGGTGCACCACGTTTGGTCTCTCCCATATCAGAGTGTATCCTGTCTGTGTATGTAACATACGTTCTCCTTTATCCATCAGAAAAACAAGCTCAAAAATGCCCTTTGGCTTCAGGAATATTCTGAAGCTACATTTTCAATTTCAGTGTTATTTATTTTGGCTTATGGGCAAAGACAAGTAATTATGCTTAAAAAACAGAGGAGGTGGAATGGAATTTTGCAATAATGCTATGTAGTAAAGAACAGGGAAAATACCACACTTTTAGTTCATTGCACTTAACGTAGTAATTATGGTATTTACAACATTCAGAAAAATGAAGTAGCTTTGGCTCTTAACTTTCTAAGAGCTGGAGTGCTATTTTGTAAAATGCTTATTTATTTTTGAGAGTGGGGGGAGGGGCAGAGAAAGGGAGGCGAGGATCCGAAGCAGGCTCTGTGCTGACAGCAGAGAGTCTGATGCGGGGGCTTGAACTCACGAACCGTGAGATCGTGACCTGAACCGAAGTTGTACACTGAACCGACTGAGCCCCCCAGGCAGGCACCCCGATAGTTGGAGTGCTATTTTTGTAAAAGTGAAGAAGAGGCTATTGAATAATGACAGGTAAGAACTTAATGGAAAGACATATTAGGCTGAAAAAAAAAAAAAAAAAAAGAGTAGGCCAAAAAGGCTTCATGATTAGTGTGGCTTCTATAAGGTAAATTATTTCCGATGGAGTTCTATGAAGTTAGATTGTAAGCATTCCCAGAGATGACTACTGTGCCTCAGAAATGTATTCTACGCTATTTCTGTATATTTAAAGCCTAGGGATTGATTAAAAATATCTCCAGTTAACAGTGTGTTTCATTGAAGGATACTCATTTGCTCATTGTAGTGAACTCAATAGGGAGAACTTGAGAGAGTAATAAATAAAGAGATTTTAATTTGTCTCTATGGAGAAAATGTTCTCACGTGGGGAAGTAAGTGGTTGAAAGATGAATAGGGGAGAATGCTCATGGTTAGTAACAAAGTAACATCCCCGCATTGCAGAAGTAATCTCATTGTGCAGAGCAGCAAGCCGGGAGGTTAACAATGTTTACTCCAGAATACTGAACGCCAGGTCAATTAAATTGGCTGCTCTCCCCTAGTCACCTAAGGGTTTCAACAGACAGCCCAGTGAATCTCTGAACTATCTGCATAATGACCTGACCTTCCATTTCACCTTCTATCGCCTTTGCTTTGAAAGGCAGGATGGAATTACTAAAACTAGCCCTTGAGAGAATCTAGAAGACAGGATGCATGTGTGATTGGGGGGGGGGGGGTGTTGGGGGAGGGGAGGTGGCGTGGGGTGTGTGTGTGTGTGTGTGTGATCACTTTTCTGCATGTTGAAAAATGGTTACTTGAGGGGCACCTGGGTGGCTCAGTCGGTTGAGCGTCCCACTCGGCTCAGGTCATGATCTCACGGTTCATGGGTTTGAGTCCCGTGTCAGGCTCTGCGCTGACAGCTTAGAGCCTGGACCTCCTTCGGATTCTGTGTCTCCCTCTCTCTCTGCCCCTCCCCCACTCACGCTCTGTGTCTCTCTCTCTCAAAAATAAAGATTAAAGAAAAAAAAATGTTTAATGGTTACTTGATAAGAAAATCTGGCCCTGTCTGAAGCAGCCCTTCCCCACACTACTCTGTTTAATTTGTTTCCTATCACTTATCACTCTATGCAGTAATGGTATTTGTTTCTTACCCATCTCTCCCCAATAAATAAGGTCGAATGGAGGATCACCTATCTTCCGAAGTATTTCTAGAGCCTGGCAAAGTGACTGGCTCATAGTAGGTGCTTTATGTAATAAGGAATAAGCTTATCTCATAGCGCAACGAACGAGATTAAGAACATATTGTAATTCGTAATAAGAGGCAAACAGTGATTTATGAAACACTGTTGAGAGGGTCGCCTACTTACGCAGTAAACTTGTGCGAACCCCACAGGACAAATCATCTGTCTCATTTCCCCTTCGTAACTGCTTCAGTTTATCCAACTTACAGGCATGAGCACAGTACTGAAACTGGGAGTGCCATTTAACCCTGGGCATGGAATGTCAAATGCCTGTGGGGCCAGGTGACTCATGCAAACGATGCGAATGAGCCACGGGGACAGTGGCTGGTGTTGGAATTGACGGGGGTGGTGGGCTTCAGCTCAGGCTGGTGTTGCCGTGTTAGCAGCCTCCTTGTGATTTTCCTGAGAAGGCTGGGATCTGGACTTCGAAGTGAAATATCTCCACTTCTAAATGTTGGCATTGAATGAGAAAAAGGATAAGACACCATGGCAGTCAAATAAAAAAGTCTGTGACCTGCTTGGCTCACGAACTGCTATTTTTTTGACATCTGATGGGCATTCTGACTTGGGAGTTTCTTCAGCTTGATTTCCTTTTATCCTCTTTGAAGAATCTTGGCTCCCTCTTCTAATCTGGTCCCGATGGAGGTTTCGTGATGCGTTTCTGAGTTTTACCTTGACTTTGCCCTGGCAGTCCCCTAATACCCTGCTTCTGGAAACGTCTCCTAGGATCCCTGCTGTGTAGCCCTGAGCACGGCAAACCATCTGTCCACATCTCTCAAAGTGCCCTGAGATGCCTCTTGATCCTTGACAGAGGTGACGTCTTCAGCTTCTTCGGCTTGTGTCCATCATAGGCAGGGAGGTGGGTGGGGGGGGGGACGGAGAGAGAGGGAGAAGAGGTTGAGGTACAGAAACTATTCTATCCACCTGTCTGCCTCTGGTCAGTGAAATGTTCCCTATTGCACATCTCAAAATATACTTGAGTGAGTGGTCAGTTAGCACCAGGGCGATTTCATCCTGGCGACCTTCTCTCGCTGTTTAATGGAGTGGCTGCCTTTTCGTTCTTGTGGGTTGGGGACAACAGCAGTGACGAGGCCCAATACCAGCGCTGATGAATAATTGTGGCTGAGAGGCAGAGCCCACGCAAGGGGAAGATCAACCTTCAACAATGGGGCTAATCCCTCCTCCGAACCGGGGGGTGTGTGTCCAGACAGGGTTCTTCAGTTCTGTCACGAAACAAAAAGGAAAACAAACACTTTTTCAAAGACTTCTTGAGCTTCCCAGTCATGATGAGTAGGTGTCCAGAATGCTAGAACATTCCCTGACTGCCAAGTGAAAGTTCTGTTCAAAGGCGCGGGTCCACGTTCTGTGAAGTGACCTTGGAACACATGCTAGGACTTCAGCTCAGGCTTCAGCCTTGAGGAAAATCTGTCTTTTAAAAAAAAAAAATTTTTTTTTTTAACGTTTATTTATTTTTGGGACAGAGAGAGACAGAGCATGAACGGGGGAGGGTCAGAGAGAGAGGGAGACACAGAATCCGAAACAGGATCCAGGCTCTGAGCTGTCAGCACAGAGCCCGACACGGGGCTCGAACTCACAGACCGCGAGATCATGACCCGAGCCGAAGTTGGATGCTTAACCGACTGAGCCACCCAGGCGCCCCAAGGAAAATCTGTCTTTGACATTACGTGCTGTTTGGTGTCCTTGGACCTATGGACACAGGAAGACAAAAATAGGCTTGGGGGAGGGAGGGAAACTACATGGGGACCAGAGGCCGTTGCAGGACCTGTGGAGTGTACAGGTAGGAGTGGCACAGGGGCAGTTGTGAGGAAGTCATCAGAATTCAGACGACAAGTTCTTAATCTCCCACGTCATGCTCCCAGGTGGTCTGTGAATCCCTTCTGAAAGTGAACGGATCACACACACTCATGTGTATACACACGCATATAACTTGTATTTTATATTAGCCATGCTTCATTTTCCTAAGGAAAGGGTCCACGGCTTCCATTCAATTGTAGAAGTCGATCCATGACACCCTGGTAAGTTAAGAACCACTGATTTAACGGAAGCCTCTGAGAGCACATTACAGCAGGAGATGCAAAAAGGGCCTCACCCAGGTCCTGGGAAACAGGCTCTGGGGAATGGAGATGTGACTAGTCCTGGCAACATCAGCGAGTCTGGGGACAAAGGTTTTAGGGGAATAGGTGGTGGCATAATGGGGGGACAGAAGTGGAGGCCCCCGAACGTAGACGATCGTTCCCCAAGCTCGAAGCGTCCGGCTGAGGCGAGAGGGAAGGCATGGTTGGAGGGAAGTGTGAGCCCCAAGGAGTTTTTGGGAAGATATGAGAGGTTTGGTCCTGTTTAAACACCGAGAGGCACACAAGTCAGTACAGCAGGCTTTGCAAGAGGTGGAAGGCGATGGGTTCTGGAACAAAAGAAAAACAATTAAGGTTCACAGTAGGCATTCAAATAAATCCAACCGGTAATACATGTGTGTCATATGAATTTTCTGGCTAACTTTTTGAACAGGTGAATTATTACAGATTGTATGACCTTGGGTGAGTCACCAAACCTCTGGTGCTGCCATCTTCTGGCCTGCCTGGGGATAAAAACAGTAACCACCTCTCGGAGAAGCAGATCAGCTAATCTTAAAGGGCTTAGCAAAGTGTCAGAACGCACTGAGCACCACATATTGTTAAATAAAAAAAGTGAAATATCCCTGACTTACAGTACGCATTGCGCCCACCTTTATGGTCTTAGGGTCATCATTCCGTCCCGAGAATAATGCCGTGCACTCCTGACAAGACGTTAGTCTCAGGCTTGCCCTGCCCGCGTGATCCCGGGGCTGACACAAGTCATTCCAACCAGGCAGCATAGGCGTTACAAAAAGGAAAACCAGCCCTCTCCATAGCTACAGTTAGTTGATTCTCGTTACAAAACCTTTGTATTCCGTAATGGTATTTTTACTATAAATGCTATTATGCATGCTAGTCAGAGAAAGATATTAGATCAGGTGGCTGAGATTGGTTTGGCTCAGTATTGAATGATTAGGAAATTTAAAGTCCCTGTTGTGTTTTGGATGTATAGTAGTGCGACTAGGAGGGGTAGTGAGCCTACCAAGGTGTAGAATAGAAAGTATAGGCCAGCGTTTAGTCGCTCCGTTTGATTACCCCATCGAGTGATAATAATGAGGGTGGGGATTAATGTGGCTTCAACTAGAATGTAGAATATAATTAGTTCTGTGGCGGTGAATGTTATAATTAAGAGAAGTTGTAAGATAATAAGTATTGTGATGTATAGTTTTTTTCGGGCTAAGGTCTCTTTTGACAGGTGTGATTGACTAGCCATGAGCATCAGTGGTAGGAGTCATGTTGTTAATACTAGTAGAGGTGCAGAGAGTGAGTCTGAGAAAAATAGTAATGAGAGATTTGGGCTGTTGTCGCCTAGTTGATTTAAATAGGAGAGGCTAATGAGGCTGATCAGAAGGCTATAGGTAGTTGAGTTAATTCAGATTATGTTGGGTTTTGATAGTCATGTTATCGGTATGAGTATGGCAGTAGGGACAATAATTTTTAGCATTGTAGGAGGTTTAAGTTTTGTACATAGTCGGTGCCATATGTGTTTGATACCATTACTAGTAGGGATAAGCCCAGTGCCGCCTCGCAGGCTGCAAATACTAGCAGGATGATAGGAGTCATGCTAGCTAGTGTGAAGTGATTATTTAGAATTGCCACGGTTATCATGATAAATAGGGATAGTATTATGCCTTCTAGACATAGGAGGGAAGATATTAGGTGGGATCGGTACATCAATGGTCCTATAAGTGACATGATGAAAGCCGGGAAGATATTAATATAGACTATGGACATCTGATAATTATAGGGTAAGCTACAATCTAATGAGTCGAAATCATTTGTTTCAGTTTAAACTAATTATCATATTCAGTTCACTCTAGTCCTTTTTGGGTTCATTCGTAGGCTAGGCTTGCGGCTAATAGAGAGATTAGTAGAAGAGCTATGGTAAGTATGGTTGATAATTTGTTTGTTTGTGAGGCCCAAGGAAGAGGGAGTAGTAGTGCAATTTCTAGGTCAAATAGCAAGAATGTAATAGCTACTAAGAAAAATTTGATAGAGAAAGGCAGGCGGGCGGATCCTATGGGGTCAAATCCACATTCATAAGGACTTGCTTTTTCTGCATAGATATTTAGTTGGGGTAGTCAGAATGCGATGAGTGCAAGTAGTGTGGATAGAAGTGTATTGGTGAGCAGGGCGAGTATTACGTTTATTATTCCCTTTCGGATTATACCGAAACGGGTTGATTGGAAGTCAACTGTACTTGTTAATACTAAAGGAATAGGATCCTCATCAATAAATAGAAACGTATAGGGATAGTCAAACCACGTCTACGAAATGTCAATATCAAGCAGCGGCTTCAAATCCAAAGTGGTGGCTCGATGTGAAGTGATATTTTAGTTGGCGCAAGAAGCATACAATTAGGAAGGTAGAGCCGATAATTACGTGTAGTCCGTGGAATCCCGTAGCCATGAAGAAGGTGGATCCGTAGACTCCGTCTGAGATTGTGAATGATGTTTCATAGTATTCGGAGGCTTGGAGGAGGGTGAAGTAGACTCCTAGGGAGATTGTAATAAATAGTGCTTGGAGTATGTGTTTTCGATTCCCTTCTATTAAACTATGGTGAGCTCAGGTGATTGACACTCCGGAAGCTAGAAGTACGGAGGTATTGAGTAGTGGGACTTCTAGGGGGGTTAGGGGAATAATACCTGTTGGTGGTCAGCATCCTCCCAATTCAGGAGTTGGGGCTAGACTTGAGTGGTAGAAGGCCCAGAAAAAGCCTGCGAAGAAGAATACTTCTGAGGTGATAAAGAGAATTATTCCATAACGGAGACCTTCTTGAACGATGGGTGTGTGGTGACCTTGGAATGTGCTTTCCCGAATAATGTCTCGTCACCATTGATATATAGTCAGTAGGTTAGTGGTTATACCTAGGGTCAATAATAGTATTGAGTTGTAGTGAAATCATATGGCCAGACCTGAAGTTATCAGTAGGGCTGAAAGGGCTCCCGTAAGTGGCCATGGACTGGGGTTAACCATATGGTATGCGTGGGTTTGATGGGTCATTAAGTATCGTCATGTAGATACAGGCTTACAAGTAGGGTAAAGACGTAGGCTTGGATTAGAGCCACAGCAAATTCAAGGATTGTCAGTAGGATGAGGATAATAAAGGTGATTAAAGCAATAGAGGTACTGATGTTTGTTAGGGCCAGAGCAGCTCCTCCAAGTAAGTGTATGAATAGGTGGCCTGCAGTAATGTTAGCTGTAAGTCGTACGGCCAGAGCCACGGGCTGGATAAAAAGGCTAATGGTTTCAATAATTACAAGCATAGGGATCAGGGGGATTGCTGTTCCTTGTGGTAGAAAGTGGGCCAGGGACGCTTTAGTTTTGTGGCGAAACCCGGTGATTACGGTACCGGCTCATAGGGGAATAGCTATTCCTAAGTTTATTGATAATTGGGTAGTTGGAGTAAATGAGTGAGGCAGTAGACCTAACAGGTTTGTTGATCCAATAAATAAAATGAGAGATATGAGTATTAGGGCCCAAGTTTGTCCTTTGTGATTGTGAATGGCTAGTATTTGTTTTGATGTTAGTTGTACTAATCACTGTCGAAGTGAGACTAAACGGTTATTAATTAGTCGGTTAGGTGAGGGGACTAGAATGCTGGGGAACATAATAATTAATACGACAACAGGCAATCCTATTATTGTTGGGGTAGTGAAAGAGGTGAATAGATTTTCGTTCATTTTTTTTTCTCAAGGGTTAGGCTGTTTTAGTGCAGCTGTAGATTTGGGTTCCGGGCTTGATGGATACAGGTGTTTTGAGATTTTTAGTTGAAATATAATAAATAGTGTTATAATTATTGAAATAATAGTGATGAATCAGGTTGATGTATCTAACTGTGGCATGTCATTAAGGGGAGGTTTAAACTCCCAGTTTTTAACTTAAAAGGTTAACGCTAGTTTAGCTTCTTAATGAATTTACAGTATAGACGCAGATCATTTTTCAAAATATGATAATGGGACTAGTTCAAGAACAATGGGCATAAAACTGTGGTTTGAGCCGCAGATCTCTGAGCACCGACCATAATACAGTCCAGGTCGTGTACCCATTAGGGTTGTTTGGTTTAGTCGGCCTGGAATAGCATCAGTTTTTAGGCCCAGGGATGGGACGGCTCATGAGTGTAGTACGTCTTCTGATGAGATTAACACGCGAATGGTCACTTCTATTGGTAGTACTACTCGGTTATCAACTTCTAATAGTCGGAGTTCTCCGGGCTTTAGCTCTTGAGTGGGAATTATATAGGAGTCAAAGCTTAGGTCTTCATAGTCAGTGTATTCATAGCTTCAATACCATTGATGTCCCATGGTCTTTACAGTAAGAGGGGGGCTATTAATCGCGTCTATTATATAGAGAATTCGTAAGGAGGGTAGGGCAATGAGAATTAAGATGATAGCTGGTAAAATGGTTCAGATGGTTTCTACTTCTTGGGCATCCATTGTGCTTGTGTGCGTGAGTTTGGTTGTTAGTATTAGTGAGATGATATAAAGGACTAGGGAGCTAATTAGGAATACAATTATTAGTGTGTGATCATGGAAGTGTAGGAGCTCTTCTATGATGGGGGATGTAGCATCTTGAAAACCTAGTTGGAAGGGGTATGCCATGGAAGTACATAGGGCTTAAGCCTATAATTTAACCTTGACAAAGTTATGTAATTGTTTTACTAATACTTCTTGATTGAGAAAGACATAATGGTTATGGTATCGGCTTGAGACCAGTCTAAGGAGGTTCGATTCCTTCCTTTCTTATTTTCACAGCACATAGGTTGGCTCTTCAAATGTGTGATATGGAGGGGGACATCCATGCAGCCATTCAAGATTAGTTGTGGTTAGTTCCACTATGGCCACTTCTCGCTTTGATGCAAAAGCTTCTCACACTATAAAAACTATTGATGTTACTGCTGTTAGTGAAATAAAAGAGCCTATTGAGGAGATTGTGTTTCAAGTTGTATATGCGTCTGGGTAGTCAGAATCACGTCGAGGCATTCCGGACAGGCCTAGAAAATGCTGAGGGAAAAACGTTATATTGACACCTACGAACATAATCGTAAAATGAATTTTTGCCCAAGTATTATCGAGAGTATACCCTGAGAATAGGGGGAATCAATGGACGAAGCCTCCTATGATAGCAAATACTGCTCCTATTGACAAGACATAGTGGAAGTGGGCTACTACGTAGTATGTGTCGTGAAGAACAATATCTAATGAGGAATTTGCTAGTACAATTCCTGTTAAGCCTCCTACGGTGAATAGGAAAATGAATCCCAGAGCTCATAGCATAGCAGGGGACCATTTGATATTACCTCCATGAAGAGTGGCCAGTCAGCTAAATACTTTTACCCCAGTGGGAATAGCAATAATTATAGTAGCTGATGTAAAGTATGCTCGTGTGTCCACATCTATCCCCACAGTAAACATGTGATGGGCTCATACGATAAAGCCCAGAAAGCCAATTGATATTATAGCTCAAACTATTCCCATGTAGCCAAAAGGTTCTTTTTTACCTGAGTAGTAGGTAACAATATGTGAAATTATTCCAAACCCGGGTAAAATTAAAATGTAGACTTCTGGGTGACCGAAAAATCAGAATAGGTGTTGATATAAGTAAGATAGGATCCCCTCCTCCGGCGGGGGTCAAAAAATGTGGTGTTCAGATTTCGATCTGTCAGTAGTATAGTGATGCCTGCTGCTAAAACTGGTAGTGATAGAAGTAGCAATACAGCAGTGATTAAAACCGATCAGACAAATAGGGGTGTTTGATATTGGGATATAGCAGGGGGTTTTATATTAATAATAGTAGTAATAAAATTAATAGCACCTAAGATTGAGGAGACACCTGCTAGGTGTAGTGAAAAAATAGTTAGATCTACGGATGCTCCTGCATGAGCTAGGTTGCCGGCTAGAGGTGGGTATACTGTCCATCCAGTCCCTGCTCCAGCCTCTACCATAGATGATGCGAGCAAAAGTAGGAAAGACGGGGGAAGGAGTCAGAAGCTCATATTATTCATTCGAGGGAATGCTATATCGGGGGCTCCAATTATTAATGGAACCAATCAGTTTCCGAATCCTCCAATCATAATAGGCATTACTATAAAGAAGATTATTACAAAGGCATGGGCGGTGACGACTACATTATAAATTTGGTCGTCCCCTAGTAGCGTGCCAGGTTGACCCAGTTCGGCTCGGATTAAGAGACTGAGAGCAGTCCCTACCATACCGGCCCAGGCGCCAAATAGAAGGTAAAGGGTTCCAATATCTTTGTGATTGGTTGAAAATAGTCAGCGGTTTATGAACATAGGTAAAATGGCTGAGTAAGCATTAGGCTGTAAATCTAAAGACAGAGGTTCAGTCCCCTTTGTACCAAGTCCTGCAGTGAATGTCATATTGAATTGCAAATTCAAAGAAGCAGCTTGACGCTGCCGGGGCTTCTCCCGCCTTTTCTTTCTAGACGGCGGGAGAAGTAGATTGCAGCCAGTTGACTAGGGTATTTAGCTGTTAACTAAAATTTCGTGGGGTTGGGGCCCACCAATCTAGTAAGGGCTTAGCTTAATTAAAGTGTTTGATTTGCAATCAATTGATGTAAGATAGATTCTTGCAGTCCTTAGGATTAATTGGTATGCAGAAGTTAAGTCTGTTAGGGCTTACTTAGAGCTTTGAAGGCTCTTGGTCTAATTTAACCTAAACTTCTAATCTAGGATGGATAGTATTGGTGCGAGTGGTAGTAGCATGGTGGATATTACAATTAAGGGGGGTAAAAGGATTGTTTTTTCTGTGCACTCGAATCGTCATTTTATTTTTATACAGTTGTTTGAGGGGAATATAGTCAGTGCAGTGGTATACGTTAGTCGTATGTAGAAGTACAGGTTAAGTAGTGCGGTTATAGCTAGTAGTGTGGGTATTATAATTATTTCGTTTTTCGTTAGTTTCTGAATGATTATTCATTTTGGGATGAAGCCGGAGAGTGGAGGAAGGCCGCCTAGAGACATTATTAGTACTAGGATAAATGAGGTGATGAGGGGTGTTTTATTTCATGTTTGTGATAGGGATGATGTTGTGGTGGTGGAGTTGTGTATGAATAATATGAAGGTGGTTAGTGTTATGATGATGTAGATGGTCAGGTTTAAAATGATTATTGTGGGGCTATATATTATGATGGCTGCTATTCAGCCTATGTGGGCAATTGAGGAATATGCTATAATTTTTCGTAGTCGGGTTTGGTTAAGTCCTCCTCAGCCTCCGACTATAACTGATATGATGGCTATTGTTAGGAGTAGGTTGGGATTGGTGGTGGGTGAGATTTGGTATAGGATTGATAGTGGAGCAATTTTTTGTCATGTGAGTAGGATTAGGCCTGAGGATATGGAGATTCCTTGTGTAACTTCGGGCACTCAGAAGTGGAATGGGGCTAGTCCTAGTTTTATTGCTAAGGCGGTTGTTATTATGATAGATGCGATGGGGTTGAGATCTTTTGATACAGTTCATTGTCCTGAATGCAGTAGGTTGATGATGATTCCTATTATTAGGAGTATTGAAGCAGTTGCTTGTGTCAGGAAATATTTTGTGGCTGCTTCTATGGCTCGTGGATTATATTTTTTTATGAGGATGGGAATAATGGCTAATAGGTTTATTTCGAAGCCGATTCAGACTATAAGTCAATGGGAGGCTGTTATTACGATTATAGTTCCTGCAATAACGGTTGATATAATGATAATAAAAATAGGGGGTTTGATTAGTATGGGAAGGGTATAAACCAACATTTTCGGGGTATGGGCCCGATAGCTTATTTAGCTGACCTTACTTTAGAATGTGGTGTAATATTGGTAGCACGAAGATTTTTGGATTCTTAGGATTAGGTTCGATTCCTATAATTCTAGAAATAAGAGGGTTTAAACCTCTATGTTTTACTCTATCAAAGTAACTCTTTTGTCAGACATATTTCTTATGTTTGAGGTGGAATGCTTGCTGTAATGATGGGTAGGGAGACGTGTCATATACGTAGGGCTAGGGTAAGGGGTAGAAAGCTTTTTCATAAGAGGTGTATTAATTGGTCATATCGGAATCGTGGGTAAGATGCTCGGATTCATAGGAAGGTGGTTGTTAGGATTAGGGTTTTTACAGTGAAGTTAATGGTATATAGTTCTGGTATGTAGGGACTGTGAAATGCTCCGAAAAATAGGATTGTTGTTGAGGATATTTATTATGATAATGTTAGCGTATTCTGCTAGAAAAACTAGGGCGAAGGGACCTGCTGCGTATTCTACGTTAAATCCGGAAACAAGCTCTGATTCTCCTTCTGTGAGGTCAAATGGGGCTCGGTTGGTTTCTGCTAGTGTGGAGATGAATCATATTATAGCTAGGGGTCATGCGGGAATAATAAGTCAGATATATTCTTGAGTGGTAATTAGTGTGGCTAATGTGAAGGATCCGTTTATTAGTAGTACTGATAAGAGAATAATAGCTAGTGTGACTTCATATGAGATTGTTTGGGCTACAGCTCGTAGGGCTCCGATTAGGGCATATTTTGAGTTTGAAGCCCACCCAGATCATAGAATGGAGTAAACAGCTAGGCTGGATATGGCTAGTATAAATAGCACCCCTAGGTTTATGTTAATGAGTGGATATGGTATGGGCAGCGGGATTCATATGGTTAGGGCTAGTGTAAGGGCTAGGATAGGTGCTATAATGAATATGAATCTAGAAGATGTGAGGGGTCGGAGGGGTTCTTTAGTGAAGAGTTTTATAGCGTCTGCAATGGGTTGGAGTAGGCCGTATGGTCCTACGACGTTTGGTCCTTTGCGGAGTTGCATGTAGCCTAGTACTTTACGTTCAACTAGGGTTGGGAAGGCTACGGCGAGAAGAGTAGGGATAATTAATGAGAGGATATTGATTATGAACATGCTGTTAGGGAGAGGAGTTGAACCTCTGATAATAAAAGCTTAAGTTTTATGCACTTACCGGGCTCTGCCACCCTAACAAACCCGAGCTCTCGGGCGGTGTGTTTAGGTAAACTGTCTAGATTGAGATTATATCATCTATTTGGTTAAAGGCGCTTTGGTAAAGTGGGCCTTATTTCTCTTGTCCTTTCGTACTGGGAGAAATTATTTAATAGATAGAAACCGACCTGGATTACTCCGGTAATCGTTGAACAAACGAACCTTTGATAGCTGCTGCACCATCGGGATGTCCTGGTCCAACATCGAGGTCGTAAACCCTATTGTCGATATGGACTCTGAAATAGGATTGCGCTGTTATCCCTAGGGTAACTTGTTCCGTTGATCAAGTTTTTGGATCAATAAGTGATGTAATACTTTCGACTGGTTAGTCTAGATTTAAATCACTCGGAGGTTGTTTTATTCTCCGAGGTCACCCCAACCTAAATTGTCGACCCATGGTAGAGGTTTGTTATCCCTGTCGGTTGATTATCAAGGTCTCTTTGGGTCGGTTAATTAAAGCTCCATAGGGTCTTCTCGTCTTATTGTCATATTCCCGCCTCTTCACGGGAAGGTCAATTTCACGGATTGGAAGTAAGAGACAGTAAAGCCCTCGTGTGGCCATTCATACAAGTCCCTATTTAAGGAACAAATGATTATGCTACCTTTGCACGGTCAGGATACCGCGGCCGTTTAACTAATGTCACTGGGCAGGCAGTGCCTCTAATACTGGAAATGCTAGAGGTGATGTTTTTGGTACACAGGCGGGGCTCGTGTTTGCCGAGTTCCTTTTACTTCTTTTAATCTTTCCCTGGATTGCATGCCTGTGTTGGGTTAACAATTAGTTTGATATTTTGCTTGTAGTTAGGTTATATTTATCTTGTTGTTAACTATCAGTGGTTATCCGTTCTGATATAAGCTTATGCACGGGAGAAATATTTCTTGTTACTCATATTAGCATTATTGCTTCTATTATTAAATAGATTAGCCCAGTTTTAAATTAGGAGTTGGTTGCGTTTTTTGACATTGAGATGTTTTGATTGTTGAGCTTGAACGCTTTCTTAATTGGTGGCTGCTTTTAGGCCAACTATGGTTTGTGTTTATGCTTACTCTCTAATTAAGGCTGTATCCTAATTCTAAAAAGCTGTACCTTTTTAGACTACATTTTAAACTTACATTGGAATTTTAGAGTTTTGAGGTAAGTTTAAAGTCGAACTAAGATTCTGTTCTGGGCAACCAGCTATCACCAGGCTCGTTAGGCTTTTCACCTCTACCCACAAATCTTCTCACTGTTTTGCAACATAGACGAGGTCATCCTGTAATAGATTGTTCGTGGGTAGCTCGTCTGGTTTCGGGAGGCCTAGCTGAAGTTCTCTTTGTTAGGTTATTCTAGCTAATTCATTATGCAAAAGGTACAAGGGGTAATCTTTGCTGTATAGTGCTTTTAGTTTTTTCTTTCATCTTTCCCTTGCGGTACTTTCTCTATAGCGCCAAGTTAAATTTCTATCTCCTATACTTTTTGAGGTAACTAAATGTTTTGTTTTACTTTCTAATGTTAGTTGCGTTTATGGGCGATTGGGCTAGCTTTGGCTCAAGATGGTCAGTTTAATATGAAATCTTCTGGGTGTAGGCCAGATGCTTTGTTTAAGCTACATCTTGTCATCCAAGCACACTTTCCAGTAGGCTTACCTTGTTACGACTTGTCTCCTCTTGTGGGTGTAGTGGTTTGAATAGGTTTCTTCAGGGCTTAATCACTTGAGGAGGGTGACGGGCGGTGTGTGCGTGCTTCATGGCCCGATTCAATTGAGCTCTCTACTCTCAAATTTACTACTAAATCCTCCTTTAATACTTAATTTCATAAGGATTTTAGGTGGATGTTCTAGTTGTAGAAAATGTAGCCCATTGCTTCCCATCTCATGGGCTACACCTTGACCTAACTTTTTTGTGTTAAGGCACTTGTGCTTACTTTTCTTCCTTTTTAGGGTTTGCTGAAGATGGCGGTATGTAGGCTGAATTGGCAAGAGATGGTGAGGTTTATCGGGGTTTATCGATTATAGAACAGGCTCCTCTAGAGGGATATAAAGCACCGCCAAGTCCTTTGAGTTTTAAGCTGTTGCTAGTAGTTCTCTGGCGGATAGTTTTGTTTGAGTTAACTATCTAGGTTTAGGGCTAAGCATAGTGGGGTATCTAATCCCAGTTTGGGTCTTAGCTATCGTGTGGTCGGAGATATTAAAGTTACTTTCGTGCTATATTTTTATGTTAACTGCAGCTTTTTACAGCCTAGTTAAGGTGTAACTTTAGTATATGTTTCTTCTGTAACACGCTTTACGCCGTAGGTCTATTAGTTTGGGTTAATCGTATGACCGCGGTGGCTGGCACGAAATTTACCAACCCTAATTTAATATAGCTTAGTCGAACTTTCATTCATAGCTTAATTTTTATCACTGCTGTATCCCGTGGGGGTGTGGCTGAGCAAGGTGTTATGAGCTACAATGGTTGTGAGCTTGATGCCAGCTCCTTTGGATCACTGGGTGATTTAGAGGGCATTTTCACCGGGATGCGGAGGCTTGCATGTGTAATTTTATTAATAACTAATGGAAAGGCTAGGACCAAACCTTTATGTTTATGGAGTCTGGCGACTCATCTAGGCATTTTCAGTGCCTTGCTTTATGTACTTAAGCTACATCAACCAAGATATAGGATTGTTGGGTGTGTAAATATTGTTCGATAGGGACGAGTTAGAGATCGGGTTGACGTATCTATAGATAACTGCGAACAAAGTTATGATTTAGTATCAATAATTGGTAATGGTGGGGTTGGTAAAGTTTATAAACGTTAATTCTTAGGCCTTACGCTTGGATACGGTTTAGTCTTGTTTTTGGGGTTTGGCAAGACAGAAATAGACACGTATTGTAATAAATAAGGTTAACGGGGGGGTAAGGGGGGTTTGTTTAAGCTAAATATTTACTAAATCAAAAAAGTTTGCATGTGTATACGTGTATACGTGTACGTGTACGTGTATACGTGGGTGCGCGCATGCCGTGTCCTGTGGAGCAATAGGAATTTAAGTATATGTCCTGTGACCATTGACTGAATAACACCTTGTTTGTTGTACGTGTGGAGCCCCCGCATAGAGAATAAGTCCAGCTACATTATATTTGACTGAGTCAGGACCTTTGGGTCATAGCTGAGTCATAGCAAGTTCGACCCCCTAAAAATTAAAAATACCAAATGCATGACACCACAGTTATGTGTGATCATGGGCTGATTAGTCATTAACCCATCGAGATGTCCTATTTGAGAAAGTTGAAGGATTGGATTTAAGAATGTCATGGCCCTGAAGTAAGAACCAGATGCCAGATATAGTTCCGTTATAGACACCCCCACGTTGAAATGGGCCCGGAGCGAGAAGAGGTACACGCTCAGGCAAGGGTTGCTGGTTTCTCGAGGCCAGGTGATTAAGCTCTTTCGGACAGTTGAGGTCCATAGAGGACTGTTATAGATCATGGATATGCACGATTAAGCACTATTATGTCTTATGTAATATATATAAACTACTGTACATGCTTAATATTCATGGGGACAAGCAATTAATGCACGATATACATAGTATGTCTTATGTAATATATATAAACTATTGTACATGCTTAATATGCATGGGGACAAGCAGTTAATGCACGATATACATAGTATGTCTGGGGGCGGGTATTGGTAGCTAATAGGTTGGTTTTACATTGTGCGTTTGTGTTATGGGAATTGAGGATTTTCACTTGCTTTTTTTGTGGAAAATGAGGACATACTGGGCAAGCACAGTGAGGGTGTATGTAATATATGAATTATGGAAGTCATGGGGTTGTTTTTTGGTATTAACAAGGAATAGTTTAAGAAAGAATTTCAGCTTTGGGTGCTGATGGTGGGGCTATTGCTTCTTCCTTGAAGTCTTAGGGAGGGCACATATTCTCCTTTTTTGGTTTACAAGACCAAGGTATTTTATATACTACGAAGACTCTTCATTTAAGGAGGCGGTTTTCAATAATGCCTGAGATGGGTATTAGGATTAAAAGGATAGAGAAGTATAGGATGGAGGCTAGTTGGCCAATGGTAATGAAAGGATAGTCTACAGGTTGGCCGCCAATTCATGTCAGGGTCAGAAGGTCCGCCACTAGGAATCAGAATGAGCACTGGCTTAGCGGCCGAAACATTATTCCTCGTTGTTTGGAAGTATGGAGGGCGGGGATAATTGCTAAGATTAAGATGGATAGGACTGGGGCTAAAACTCCCCCTAGTTTATTGGGGATAGATCGGAGGATTGCGTATGCAAATAGGAAATACCATTCGCGCTTGATATGGGGAGGGGTGTTTAGAGGGTTGGCGGGGATGTAGTTATCGGGGTCCCCTAATAGGTCTGGTGAGAATAGGACGAGTAGTATGAGTGTTAGGATTAGTACTAGAAGGCCCAGGATGTCTTTGATTGTGTAGTATGGGTGGAACGGGATTTTGTCTGAGTCAGATACTATTCCTGAGGGGTTGTTAGATCCTGTCTCATGGAGGAATAGGAGGTGGACTGCTGCTAGGGCTGAGATGATAAATGGAAGGATGAAGTGGAAGGCAAAGAATCGTGTCAGGGTGGCTTTGTCTACTGAGAAGCCCCCTCAGATTCATTCTACTGGGTCGGTTCCAATATATGGGATTGCCGATAGGAGGTTGGTAATTACGGTTGCTCCTCAAAAGGATATTTGGCCTCATGGTAAGACATATCCTATGAAGGCTGTAGCCATGACCGTGAATAATAGTACGATTCCAATATTCCATGTTTCTGAGAAAGTGTAGGAGCCGTAGTATATTCCTCGTCCTACATGCATGTATAGGCAGATAAAGAATATGGAGGCTCCGTTGGCGTGTAGATATCGGATAACTCAGCCACAATTTACGTCGCGGCAAATATGGGTGACTGATGAGAAAGCGGTTAATGTGTCTGATGTGTAATGTATGGCTAGAAAGAAGCCGGTGAGAATTTGTAGGATTAAACATACTCCTAGCAGGGAGCCAAAGTTTCATCATGCTGAGCTATTGGATGGAGCAGGAAGATCAATGAATGAGTGATTGATGATTTTGATAAGGGGGTGTGATTTTCGAATGTTGGTCATTAGGTTCTTATAGTTGAAATACAACGATGGTTTTTCATATCATTAGTCATGGTTAGATTCCATGTGAGAATTATGATCATGTACATTGTATTTGTTTTAAGTACAATTTTCGTGGTGAGCTTTGTAAGTTTTTCTTCAAAGCCTTCTCCTATTTATGGTGGATTTGGTTTGATTGTGGCTGGTGGTGTTGGTTGCGGTATTGTATTGAATTTTGGGGGATCATTTTTAGGTTTAATGGTCTTTCTAACTTATTTGGGAGGCATGCTTGTGGTGTTTGGGTATACTACGGCTATGGCTACTGAGCCCTACCCTGAGGCGTGGACATCTAATAAGGCCGTACTGGGTACGTTTATTACAGGGGTGTTAGCGGAGCTATTAACTGCTTGCTATATTTTAAAAGAAGATGAGGTTGAGGTTGTGTTTAAGTTTAATGGTGCAGGTGATTGAGTAATTTATGATACGGGTGATTCGGGGTTTTTTAGTGAGGAGGCCATGGGGATTGCAGCACTGTATAGCTATGGAACCTGGTTGGTGGTTGTTACTGGTTGGTCCTTGCTTATTGGTGTATTGGTGATTATAGAGGTTACTCGTGGAAACTAAGTAGGAGTAGGCTAAGGGCTAAGGTGATTATGAAGGATAAGAAGTAGAGCTTGACTAATCCTTTCTGATTAGATACGACAGCTGATATTTTTATTTGGAAGTGGGAGATGGATTTTGGTAATACATTTTCTAGCCAGATTATATCTAATAGTATCGATGCGGATTTTTGGCTTATAGTTAAGCTTATTGTTGATGGGAGGCGGTGTATTACGATTGGAAAGTACCCCAGGAGGTTAGAAGACTTAAAGAGGTTTGAGGGGTATTTAAATTTTAAGTTTTTAGCCGCGAGGTTAAGTTCTAATGCTAGGATGAAGCCTGTAATGGTCACGGCGAGAGCAGTCAGTTTTAGATAGTGGGCTATAGTTATTTGTGGGATGATTGTTGGGGGGATATTATGGGAAATCAAGTATCCTGCAAAAATGCTTCCAATTAAGAGACGTTTAATGGAGTTGATGAGGTGGGGGTTATTTTCATTGATTGGGCTTAGGGAGTTGAATCGGGGTTGTCCTAGGAGTGCGAAGAATATGATTCGAGTGCTGTAGGCGGCTGTGAGGGATGTAGCGATGAGAGTGACCGATAGGGCTCAGGCGTTGGTATACGACGTATTGGCTGTCTCGATGATTAGGTCTTTGGAGTAAAAGCCTGTTAGGAAAGGCATACCTGTTAATGCGAGACTTCCGATGATGAGGGAAGTGGTGGTGAAGCGTATTGGTTTGTATAGTCCGCCTATTTTTCGAACGTCTTGTTCATCATTTAAACTATGAAAAATTGACCCAGAGCACATGAATAATATGGCTTTGAAAAATGCGTGCGTACAGAGATATGCAGGAATGCAAGGTAGGGTTGGTTAATTCCGATAGTAACGATTATTAGGCCCAATTGGCTTGAAGTTGAGAAGGCAACGATTTTTTTTGATGTCATTTTGTGTGAGGGCACAGATGGCTGTGAATAAGGTTGTGATGGCCCCTAGGCATAGAGTGAAGGTTTGTATGGTTTTGTTTTGTTCTATGAGTGGGTGGAAGCGGATTAATAAAAAGACTCCGGCTACAGCTATTGTACTTGAGTGGAGTAGGGCAGAGACGGGGGTTGGACCTTCTATGGCTGATGGTAGTCATGGGTGTAGGCCAAATTGGGCAGACTTGCCTGTGGCTGCTAGAAGGAGCCCTAGTAATGGGATATTTAGGTTTTCATGCTGGGTGATAAAGATTTGTTGAAAGTCTCATGCATTTGGGTTGGTGAGGAATCATGCTATGGCCATGATAAAGCCTACGTCTCCGATGCGGTTGTAGAGAATCGCCTGTAGGGCGGCAGTGTTTGCGTCTGCTCGACCATATCATCATCCGATGAGTAGGAAGGATATGATGCCTACTCCTTCTCAGCCAACAAACAGCTGGAATAGGTTATTGGCGGTTACTAGGATCATTATGGTGATTAGAAATATGAGGAGATACTTAAAGAATCGGTTAATATAGGGGTCTGTGTGTATGTACCATATTGAGAATTCTATGATCGATCATGTAACGAAAAGTGCTACAGGGATGAAGGTGATCGAGAAATAATCTAGTTTAAAGCTTAGTGACAATTTGAGGGTTTGAATTGATAGTGTCAGTTTGAGATAATTGTTTCTTGTCCGGAGGAAATGAATATTATAACCGGAACTATGCTGATGGCGAAGGCATAAGAGATCGTGGTTTTTACATAGTGAGGGTATAGGTTGTTTTTGTATAGTTGAGTGTTGGATATAATGATAGGTAGGAGTAGAATAAATATTGCAGTGAGTATAAAAGAGGTCAATAGATTTATTACTTTTATTTGGAGTTGCACCAATTTTTTGGCTCCTAAGACCAATGGATTACTTCTATCCTATAAAAGTTGAAAAAGCCACGCTTTTATACGTGGGGGCATGAATTAGCAGTTCTTGCATACTTTTTCGGTAAATAGGAAGATTTGCACTTCTATTATTAGATCCACAAGCTAATGTTTTTATTAAACTATATTTACAATAAATAGGACCTAGTACGATTTTGGGGTTGAGTGGTAAGAGAAGGAGTGGGAGCAGGTGAAGGGCTATTAGGGCGTTTTCTCGTGTGAATGATGGATTGATGTTTTTAATATGGTGTGTATATTTACCTCGTTGGGTTGTAGTGAGCATATAGAGGGTATATAGGGCTGTGATGATAATATTTGTACCCATGAGGACGATAGTTATGTTGGATCATGAGAAGGAAGCTATTACTACAAATAGCTCTCCGATTAGGTTAATGGTAGGAGGCAGGGCTAGGTTCGCGAGACTGGCTAGTAGCCATCAGGCAGCTATCAGAGGGAGGATGGTTTGTAGGCCTCGTGCTAGAATTATTGTTCGGCTATGGACTCGTTCGTAGTTTGAGTTTGCAAGGCAAAATAATATTGAGGAGGTTAGTCCGCGGGCGATTATAAGGGCTGTAGCTCCTATATAACTTCAGGGTGTTTGGATTAGCACAGCTACAATTACTAGGGCTATATGGCTTACGGATGAATATGCGATTAAGGATTTCAGGTCTGTCTGACGTAAACAGATAGAACTTGTTATAACTATTCCTCATAGGGACAGCATCATGAAAGGATATGCTATTTGGTTTGTTGTGGGGTTGAGTAGAATTGTAATACGTATCATTCCATATCCCCCTAGTTTTAACAGTACGGCAGCAAGTACTATTGAGCCGGCAATGGGGGCTTCGACATGTGCTTTTGGTAATCACAGGTGGAGTCCATATAGAGGTATTTTTACTATAAATGCTATTATGCATGCTAGTCAGAGAAAGATATTAGATCAGGTGGCTGAGATTGGTTTGGCTCAGTATTGAATGATTAGGAAATTTAAAGTCCCTGTTGTGTTTTGGATGTATAGTAGTGCGACTAGGAGGGGTAGTGAGCCTACCAAGGTGTAGAATAGAAAGTATAGGCCAGCGTTTAGTCGCTCCGTTTGATTACCCCATCGAGTGATAATAATGAGGGTGGGGATTAATGTGGCTTCAACTAGAATGTAGAATATAATTAGTTCTGTGGCGGTGAATGTTATAATTAAGAGAAGTTGTAAGATAATAAGTATTGTGATGTATAGTTTTTTTCGGGCTAAGGTCTCTTTTGACAGGTGTGATTGACTAGCCATGAGCATCAGTGGTAGGAGTCATGTTGTTAATACTAGTAGAGGTGCAGAGAGTGAGTCTGAGAAAAATAGTAATGAGAGATTTGGGCTGTTGTCGCCTAGTTGATTTAAATAGGAGAGGCTAATGAGGCTGATCAGAAGGCTATAGGTAGTTGAGTTAATTCAGATTATGTTGGGTTTTGATAGTCATGTTATCGGTATGAGTATGGCAGTAGGGACAATAATTTTTAGCATTGTAGGAGGTTTAAGTTTTGTACATAGTCGGTGCCATATGTGTTTGATACCATTACTAGTAGGGATAAGCCCAGTGCCGCCTCGCAGGCTGCAAATACTAGCAGGATGATAGGAGTCATGCTAGCTAGTGTGAAGTGATTATTTAGAATTGCCACGGTTATCATGATAAATAGGGATAGTATTATGCCTTCTAGACATAGGAGGGAAGATATTAGGTGGGATCGGTACATCAATGGTCCTATAAGTGACATGATGAAAGCCGGGAAGATATTAATATAGACTATGGACATCTGATAATTATAGGGTAAGCTACAATCTAATGAGTCGAAATCATTTGTTTCAGTTTAAACTAATTATCATATTCAGTTCACTCTAGTCCTTTTTGGGTTCATTCGTAGGCTAGGCTTGCGGCTAATAGAGAGATTAGTAGAAGAGCTATGGTAAGTATGGTTGATAATTTGTTTGTTTGTGAGGCCCAAGGAAGAGGGAGTAGTAGTGCAATTTCTAGGTCAAATAGCAAGAATGTAATAGCTACTAAGAAAAATTTGATAGAGAAAGGCAGGCGGGCGGATCCTATGGGGTCAAATCCACATTCATAAGGACTTGCTTTTTCTGCATAGATATTTAGTTGGGGTAGTCAGAATGCGATGAGTGCAAGTAGTGTGGATAGAAGTGTATTGGTGAGCAGGGCGAGTATTACGTTTATTATTCCCTTTCGGATTATACCGAAACGGGTTGATTGGAAGTCAACTGTACTTGTTAATACTAAAGGAATAGGATCCTCATCAATAAATAGAAACGTATAGGGATAGTCAAACCACGTCTACGAAATGTCAATATCAAGCAGCGGCTTCAAATCCAAAGTGGTGGCTCGATGTGAAGTGATATTTTAGTTGGCGCAAGAAGCATACAATTAGGAAGGTAGAGCCGATAATTACGTGTAGTCCGTGGAATCCCGTAGCCATGAAGAAGGTGGATCCGTAGACTCCGTCTGAGATTGTGAATGATGTTTCATAGTATTCGGAGGCTTGGAGGAGGGTGAAGTAGACTCCTAGGGAGATTGTAATAAATAGTGCTTGGAGTATGTGTTTTCGATTCCCTTCTATTAAACTATGGTGAGCTCAGGTGATTGACACTCCGGAAGCTAGAAGTACGGAGGTATTGAGTAGTGGGACTTCTAGGGGGGTTAGGGGAATAATACCTGTTGGTGGTCAGCATCCTCCCAATTCAGGAGTTGGGGCTAGACTTGAGTGGTAGAAGGCCCAGAAAAAGCCTGCGAAGAAGAATACTTCTGAGGTGATAAAGAGAATTATTCCATAACGGAGACCTTCTTGAACGATGGGTGTGTGGTGACCTTGGAATGTGCTTTCCCGAATAATGTCTCGTCACCATTGATATATAGTCAGTAGGTTAGTGGTTATACCTAGGGTCAATAATAGTATTGAGTTGTAGTGAAATCATATGGCCAGACCTGAAGTTATCAGTAGGGCTGAAAGGGCTCCCGTAAGTGGCCATGGACTGGGGTTAACCATATGGTATGCGTGGGTTTGATGGGTCATTAAGTATCGTCATGTAGATACAGGCTTACAAGTAGGGTAAAGACGTAGGCTTGGATTAGAGCCACAGCAAATTCAAGGATTGTCAGTAGGATGAGGATAATAAAGGTGATTAAAGCAATAGAGGTACTGATGTTTGTTAGGGCCAGAGCAGCTCCTCCAAGTAAGTGTATGAATAGGTGGCCTGCAGTAATGTTAGCTGTAAGTCGTACGGCCAGAGCCACGGGCTGGATAAAAAGGCTAATGGTTTCAATAATTACAAGCATAGGGATCAGGGGGATTGCTGTTCCTTGTGGTAGAAAGTGGGCCAGGGACGCTTTAGTTTTGTGGCGAAACCCGGTGATTACGGTACCGGCTCATAGGGGAATAGCTATTCCTAAGTTTATTGATAATTGGGTAGTTGGAGTAAATGAGTGAGGCAGTAGACCTAACAGGTTTGTTGATCCAATAAATAAAATGAGAGATATGAGTATTAGGGCCCAAGTTTGTCCTTTGTGATTGTGAATGGCTAGTATTTGTTTTGATGTTAGTTGTACTAATCACTGTCGAAGTGAGACTAAACGGTTATTAATTAGTCGGTTAGGTGAGGGGACTAGAATGCTGGGGAACATAATAATTAATACGACAACAGGCAATCCTATTATTGTTGGGGTAGTGAAAGAGGTGAATAGATTTTCGTTCATTTTTTTTTCTCAAGGGTTAGGCTGTTTTAGTGCAGCTGTAGATTTGGGTTCCGGGCTTGATGGATACAGGTGTTTTGAGATTTTTAGTTGAAATATAATAAATAGTGTTATAATTATTGAAATAATAGTGATGAATCAGGTTGATGTATCTAACTGTGGCATGTCATTAAGGGGAGGTTTAAACTCCCAGTTTTTAACTTAAAAGGTTAACGCTAGTTTAGCTTCTTAATGAATTTACAGTATAGACGCAGATCATTTTTCAAAATATGATAATGGGACTAGTTCAAGAACAATGGGCATAAAACTGTGGTTTGAGCCGCAGATCTCTGAGCACCGACCATAATACAGTCCAGGTCGTGTACCCATTAGGGTTGTTTGGTTTAGTCGGCCTGGAATAGCATCAGTTTTTAGGCCCAGGGATGGGACGGCTCATGAGTGTAGTACGTCTTCTGATGAGATTAACACGCGAATGGTCACTTCTATTGGTAGTACTACTCGGTTATCAACTTCTAATAGTCGGAGTTCTCCGGGCTTTAGCTCTTGAGTGGGAATTATATAGGAGTCAAAGCTTAGGTCTTCATAGTCAGTGTATTCATAGCTTCAATACCATTGATGTCCCATGGTCTTTACAGTAAGAGGGGGGCTATTAATCGCGTCTATTATATAGAGAATTCGTAAGGAGGGTAGGGCAATGAGAATTAAGATGATAGCTGGTAAAATGGTTCAGATGGTTTCTACTTCTTGGGCATCCATTGTGCTTGTGTGCGTGAGTTTGGTTGTTAGTATTAGTGAGATGATATAAAGGACTAGGGAGCTAATTAGGAATACAATTATTAGTGTGTGATCATGGAAGTGTAGGAGCTCTTCTATGATGGGGGATGTAGCATCTTGAAAACCTAGTTGGAAGGGGTATGCCATGGAAGTACATAGGGCTTAAGCCTATAATTTAACCTTGACAAAGTTATGTAATTGTTTTACTAATACTTCTTGATTGAGAAAGACATAATGGTTATGGTATCGGCTTGAGACCAGTCTAAGGAGGTTCGATTCCTTCCTTTCTTATTTTCACAGCACATAGGTTGGCTCTTCAAATGTGTGATATGGAGGGGGACATCCATGCAGCCATTCAAGATTAGTTGTGGTTAGTTCCACTATGGCCACTTCTCGCTTTGATGCAAAAGCTTCTCACACTATAAAAACTATTGATGTTACTGCTGTTAGTGAAATAAAAGAGCCTATTGAGGAGATTGTGTTTCAAGTTGTATATGCGTCTGGGTAGTCAGAATCACGTCGAGGCATTCCGGACAGGCCTAGAAAATGCTGAGGGAAAAACGTTATATTGACACCTACGAACATAATCGTAAAATGAATTTTTGCCCAAGTATTATCGAGAGTATACCCTGAGAATAGGGGGAATCAATGGACGAAGCCTCCTATGATAGCAAATACTGCTCCTATTGACAAGACATAGTGGAAGTGGGCTACTACGTAGTATGTGTCGTGAAGAACAATATCTAATGAGGAATTTGCTAGTACAATTCCTGTTAAGCCTCCTACGGTGAATAGGAAAATGAATCCCAGAGCTCATAGCATAGCAGGGGACCATTTGATATTACCTCCATGAAGAGTGGCCAGTCAGCTAAATACTTTTACCCCAGTGGGAATAGCAATAATTATAGTAGCTGATGTAAAGTATGCTCGTGTGTCCACATCTATCCCCACAGTAAACATGTGATGGGCTCATACGATAAAGCCCAGAAAGCCAATTGATATTATAGCTCAAACTATTCCCATGTAGCCAAAAGGTTCTTTTTTACCTGAGTAGTAGGTAACAATATGTGAAATTATTCCAAACCCGGGTAAAATTAAAATGTAGACTTCTGGGTGACCGAAAAATCAGAATAGGTGTTGATATAAGTAAGATAGGATCCCCTCCTCCGGCGGGGGTCAAAAAATGTGGTGTTCAGATTTCGATCTGTCAGTAGTATAGTGATGCCTGCTGCTAAAACTGGTAGTGATAGAAGTAGCAATACAGCAGTGATTAAAACCGATCAGACAAATAGGGGTGTTTGATATTGGGATATAGCAGGGGGTTTTATATTAATAATAGTAGTAATAAAATTAATAGCACCTAAGATTGAGGAGACACCTGCTAGGTGTAGTGAAAAAATAGTTAGATCTACGGATGCTCCTGCATGAGCTAGGTTGCCGGCTAGAGGTGGGTATACTGTCCATCCAGTCCCTGCTCCAGCCTCTACCATAGATGATGCGAGCAAAAGTAGGAAAGACGGGGGAAGGAGTCAGAAGCTCATATTATTCATTCGAGGGAATGCTATATCGGGGGCTCCAATTATTAATGGAACCAATCAGTTTCCGAATCCTCCAATCATAATAGGCATTACTATAAAGAAGATTATTACAAAGGCATGGGCGGTGACGACTACATTATAAATTTGGTCGTCCCCTAGTAGCGTGCCAGGTTGACCCAGTTCGGCTCGGATTAAGAGACTGAGAGCAGTCCCTACCATACCGGCCCAGGCGCCAAATAGAAGGTAAAGGGTTCCAATATCTTTGTGATTGGTTGAAAATAGTCAGCGGTTTATGAACATAGGTAAAATGGCTGAGTAAGCATTAGGCTGTAAATCTAAAGACAGAGGTTCAGTCCCCTTTGTACCAAGTCCTGCAGTGAATGTCATATTGAATTGCAAATTCAAAGAAGCAGCTTGACGCTGCCGGGGCTTCTCCCGCCTTTTCTTTCTAGACGGCGGGAGAAGTAGATTGCAGCCAGTTGACTAGGGTATTTAGCTGTTAACTAAAATTTCGTGGGGTTGGGGCCCACCAATCTAGTAAGGGCTTAGCTTAATTAAAGTGTTTGATTTGCAATCAATTGATGTAAGATAGATTCTTGCAGTCCTTAGGATTAATTGGTATGCAGAAGTTAAGTCTGTTAGGGCTTACTTAGAGCTTTGAAGGCTCTTGGTCTAATTTAACCTAAACTTCTAATCTAGGATGGATAGTATTGGTGCGAGTGGTAGTAGCATGGTGGATATTACAATTAAGGGGGGTAAAAGGATTGTTTTTTCTGTGCACTCGAATCGTCATTTTATTTTTATACAGTTGTTTGAGGGGAATATAGTCAGTGCAGTGGTATACGTTAGTCGTATGTAGAAGTACAGGTTAAGTAGTGCGGTTATAGCTAGTAGTGTGGGTATTATAATTATTTCGTTTTTCGTTAGTTTCTGAATGATTATTCATTTTGGGATGAAGCCGGAGAGTGGAGGAAGGCCGCCTAGAGACATTATTAGTACTAGGATAAATGAGGTGATGAGGGGTGTTTTATTTCATGTTTGTGATAGGGATGATGTTGTGGTGGTGGAGTTGTGTATGAATAATATGAAGGTGGTTAGTGTTATGATGATGTAGATGGTCAGGTTTAAAATGATTATTGTGGGGCTATATATTATGATGGCTGCTATTCAGCCTATGTGGGCAATTGAGGAATATGCTATAATTTTTCGTAGTCGGGTTTGGTTAAGTCCTCCTCAGCCTCCGACTATAACTGATATGATGGCTATTGTTAGGAGTAGGTTGGGATTGGTGGTGGGTGAGATTTGGTATAGGATTGATAGTGGAGCAATTTTTTGTCATGTGAGTAGGATTAGGCCTGAGGATATGGAGATTCCTTGTGTAACTTCGGGCACTCAGAAGTGGAATGGGGCTAGTCCTAGTTTTATTGCTAAGGCGGTTGTTATTATGATAGATGCGATGGGGTTGAGATCTTTTGATACAGTTCATTGTCCTGAATGCAGTAGGTTGATGATGATTCCTATTATTAGGAGTATTGAAGCAGTTGCTTGTGTCAGGAAATATTTTGTGGCTGCTTCTATGGCTCGTGGATTATATTTTTTTATGAGGATGGGAATAATGGCTAATAGGTTTATTTCGAAGCCGATTCAGACTATAAGTCAATGGGAGGCTGTTATTACGATTATAGTTCCTGCAATAACGGTTGATATAATGATAATAAAAATAGGGGGTTTGATTAGTATGGGAAGGGTATAAACCAACATTTTCGGGGTATGGGCCCGATAGCTTATTTAGCTGACCTTACTTTAGAATGTGGTGTAATATTGGTAGCACGAAGATTTTTGGATTCTTAGGATTAGGTTCGATTCCTATAATTCTAGAAATAAGAGGGTTTAAACCTCTATGTTTTACTCTATCAAAGTAACTCTTTTGTCAGACATATTTCTTATGTTTGAGGTGGAATGCTTGCTGTAATGATGGGTAGGGAGACGTGTCATATACGTAGGGCTAGGGTAAGGGGTAGAAAGCTTTTTCATAAGAGGTGTATTAATTGGTCATATCGGAATCGTGGGTAAGATGCTCGGATTCATAGGAAGGTGGTTGTTAGGATTAGGGTTTTTACAGTGAAGTTAATGGTATATAGTTCTGGTATGTAGGGACTGTGAAATGCTCCGAAAAATAGGATTGTTGTTGAGGATATTTATTATGATAATGTTAGCGTATTCTGCTAGAAAAACTAGGGCGAAGGGACCTGCTGCGTATTCTACGTTAAATCCGGAAACAAGCTCTGATTCTCCTTCTGTGAGGTCAAATGGGGCTCGGTTGGTTTCTGCTAGTGTGGAGATGAATCATATTATAGCTAGGGGTCATGCGGGAATAATAAGTCAGATATATTCTTGAGTGGTAATTAGTGTGGCTAATGTGAAGGATCCGTTTATTAGTAGTACTGATAAGAGAATAATAGCTAGTGTGACTTCATATGAGATTGTTTGGGCTACAGCTCGTAGGGCTCCGATTAGGGCATATTTTGAGTTTGAAGCCCACCCAGATCATAGAATGGAGTAAACAGCTAGGCTGGATATGGCTAGTATAAATAGCACCCCTAGGTTTATGTTAATGAGTGGATATGGTATGGGCAGCGGGATTCATATGGTTAGGGCTAGTGTAAGGGCTAGGATAGGTGCTATAATGAATATGAATCTAGAAGATGTGAGGGGTCGGAGGGGTTCTTTAGTGAAGAGTTTTATAGCGTCTGCAATGGGTTGGAGTAGGCCGTATGGTCCTACGACGTTTGGTCCTTTGCGGAGTTGCATGTAGCCTAGTACTTTACGTTCAACTAGGGTTGGGAAGGCTACGGCGAGAAGAGTAGGGATAATTAATGAGAGGATATTGATTATGAACATGCTGTTAGGGAGAGGAGTTGAACCTCTGATAATAAAAGCTTAAGTTTTATGCACTTACCGGGCTCTGCCACCCTAACAAACCCGAGCTCTCGGGCGGTGTGTTTAGGTAAACTGTCTAGATTGAGATTATATCATCTATTTGGTTAAAGGCGCTTTGGTAAAGTGGGCCTTATTTCTCTTGTCCTTTCGTACTGGGAGAAATTATTTAATAGATAGAAACCGACCTGGATTACTCCGGTAATCGTTGAACAAACGAACCTTTGATAGCTGCTGCACCATCGGGATGTCCTGGTCCAACATCGAGGTCGTAAACCCTATTGTCGATATGGACTCTGAAATAGGATTGCGCTGTTATCCCTAGGGTAACTTGTTCCGTTGATCAAGTTTTTGGATCAATAAGTGATGTAATACTTTCGACTGGTTAGTCTAGATTTAAATCACTCGGAGGTTGTTTTATTCTCCGAGGTCACCCCAACCTAAATTGTCGACCCATGGTAGAGGTTTGTTATCCCTGTCGGTTGATTATCAAGGTCTCTTTGGGTCGGTTAATTAAAGCTCCATAGGGTCTTCTCGTCTTATTGTCATATTCCCGCCTCTTCACGGGAAGGTCAATTTCACGGATTGGAAGTAAGAGACAGTAAAGCCCTCGTGTGGCCATTCATACAAGTCCCTATTTAAGGAACAAATGATTATGCTACCTTTGCACGGTCAGGATACCGCGGCCGTTTAACTAATGTCACTGGGCAGGCAGTGCCTCTAATACTGGAAATGCTAGAGGTGATGTTTTTGGTACACAGGCGGGGCTCGTGTTTGCCGAGTTCCTTTTACTTCTTTTAATCTTTCCCTGGATTGCATGCCTGTGTTGGGTTAACAATTAGTTTGATATTTTGCTTGTAGTTAGGTTATATTTATCTTGTTGTTAACTATCAGTGGTTATCCGTTCTGATATAAGCTTATGCACGGGAGAAATATTTCTTGTTACTCATATTAGCATTATTGCTTCTATTATTAAATAGATTAGCCCAGTTTTAAATTAGGAGTTGGTTGCGTTTTTTGACATTGAGATGTTTTGATTGTTGAGCTTGAACGCTTTCTTAATTGGTGGCTGCTTTTAGGCCAACTATGGTTTGTGTTTATGCTTACTCTCTAATTAAGGCTGTATCCTAATTCTAAAAAGCTGTACCTTTTTAGACTACATTTTAAACTTACATTGGAATTTTAGAGTTTTGAGGTAAGTTTAAAGTCGAACTAAGATTCTGTTCTGGGCAACCAGCTATCACCAGGCTCGTTAGGCTTTTCACCTCTACCCACAAATCTTCTCACTGTTTTGCAACATAGACGAGGTCATCCTGTAATAGATTGTTCGTGGGTAGCTCGTCTGGTTTCGGGAGGCCTAGCTGAAGTTCTCTTTGTTAGGTTATTCTAGCTAATTCATTATGCAAAAGGTACAAGGGGTAATCTTTGCTGTATAGTGCTTTTAGTTTTTTCTTTCATCTTTCCCTTGCGGTACTTTCTCTATAGCGCCAAGTTAAATTTCTATCTCCTATACTTTTTGAGGTAACTAAATGTTTTGTTTTACTTTCTAATGTTAGTTGCGTTTATGGGCGATTGGGCTAGCTTTGGCTCAAGATGGTCAGTTTAATATGAAATCTTCTGGGTGTAGGCCAGATGCTTTGTTTAAGCTACATCTTGTCATCCAAGCACACTTTCCAGTAGGCTTACCTTGTTACGACTTGTCTCCTCTTGTGGGTGTAGTGGTTTGAATAGGTTTCTTCAGGGCTTAATCACTTGAGGAGGGTGACGGGCGGTGTGTGCGTGCTTCATGGCCCGATTCAATTGAGCTCTCTACTCTCAAATTTACTACTAAATCCTCCTTTAATACTTAATTTCATAAGGATTTTAGGTGGATGTTCTAGTTGTAGAAAATGTAGCCCATTGCTTCCCATCTCATGGGCTACACCTTGACCTAACTTTTTTGTGTTAAGGCACTTGTGCTTACTTTTCTTCCTTTTTAGGGTTTGCTGAAGATGGCGGTATGTAGGCTGAATTGGCAAGAGATGGTGAGGTTTATCGGGGTTTATCGATTATAGAACAGGCTCCTCTAGAGGGATATAAAGCACCGCCAAGTCCTTTGAGTTTTAAGCTGTTGCTAGTAGTTCTCTGGCGGATAGTTTTGTTTGAGTTAACTATCTAGGTTTAGGGCTAAGCATAGTGGGGTATCTAATCCCAGTTTGGGTCTTAGCTATCGTGTGGTCGGAGATATTAAAGTTACTTTCGTGCTATATTTTTATGTTAACTGCAGCTTTTTACAGCCTAGTTAAGGTGTAACTTTAGTATATGTTTCTTCTGTAACACGCTTTACGCCGTAGGTCTATTAGTTTGGGTTAATCGTATGACCGCGGTGGCTGGCACGAAATTTACCAACCCTAATTTAATATAGCTTAGTCGAACTTTCATTCATAGCTTAATTTTTATCACTGCTGTATCCCGTGGGGGTGTGGCTGAGCAAGGTGTTATGAGCTACAATGGTTGTGAGCTTGATGCCAGCTCCTTTGGATCACTGGGTGATTTAGAGGGCATTTTCACCGGGATGCGGAGGCTTGCATGTGTAATTTTATTAATAACTAATGGAAAGGCTAGGACCAAACCTTTATGTTTATGGAGTCTGGCGACTCATCTAGGCATTTTCAGTGCCTTGCTTTATGTACTTAAGCTACATCAACCAAGATATAGGATTGTTGGGTGTGTAAATATTGTTCGATAGGGACGAGTTAGAGATCGGGTTGACGTATCTATAGATAACTGCGAACAAAGTTATGATTTAGTATCAATAATTGGTAATGGTGGGGTTGGTAAAGTTTATAAACGTTAATTCTTAGGCCTTACGCTTGGATACGGTTTAGTCTTGTTTTTGGGGTTTGGCAAGACAGAAATAGACACGTATTGTAATAAATAAGGTTAACGGGGGGGTAAGGGGGGTTTGTTTAAGCTAAATATTTACTAAATCAAAAAAGTTTGCATGTGTATACGTGTATACGTGTACGTGTACGTGTATACGTGGGTGCGCGCATGCCGTGTCCTGTGGAGCAATAGGAATTTAAGTATATGTCCTGTGACCATTGACTGAATAACACCTTGTTTGTTGTACGTGTGGAGCCCCCGCATAGAGAATAAGTCCAGCTACATTATATTTGACTGAGTCAGGACCTTTGGGTCATAGCTGAGTCATAGCAAGTTCGACCCCCTAAAAATTAAAAATACCAAATGCATGACACCACAGTTATGTGTGATCATGGGCTGATTAGTCATTAACCCATCGAGATGTCCTATTTGAGAAAGTTGAAGGATTGGATTTAAGAATGTCATGGCCCTGAAGTAAGAACCAGATGCCAGATATAGTTCCGTTATAGACACCCCCACGTTGAAATGGGCCCGGAGCGAGAAGAGGTACACGCTCAGGCAAGGGTTGCTGGTTTCTCGAGGCCAGGTGATTAAGCTCTTTCGGACAGTTGAGGTCCATAGAGGACTGTTATAGATCATGGATATGCACGATTAAGCACTATTATGTCTTATGTAATATATATAAACTACTGTACATGCTTAATATTCATGGGGACAAGCAATTAATGCACGATATACATAGTATGTCTTATGTAATATATATAAACTATTGTACATGCTTAATATGCATGGGGACAAGCAGTTAATGCACGATATACATAGTATGTCTGGGGGCGGGTATTGGTAGCTAATAGGTTGGTTTTACATTGTGCGTTTGTGTTATGGGAATTGAGGATTTTCACTTGCTTTTTTTGTGGAAAATGAGGACATACTGGGCAAGCACAGTGAGGGTGTATGTAATATATGAATTATGGAAGTCATGGGGTTGTTTTTTGGTATTAACAAGGAATAGTTTAAGAAAGAATTTCAGCTTTGGGTGCTGATGGTGGGGCTATTGCTTCTTCCTTGAAGTCTTAGGGAGGGCACATATTCTCCTTTTTTGGTTTACAAGACCAAGGTATTTTATATACTACGAAGACTCTTCATTTAAGGAGGCGGTTTTCAATAATGCCTGAGATGGGTATTAGGATTAAAAGGATAGAGAAGTATAGGATGGAGGCTAGTTGGCCAATGGTAATGAAAGGATAGTCTACAGGTTGGCCGCCAATTCATGTCAGGGTCAGAAGGTCCGCCACTAGGAATCAGAATGAGCACTGGCTTAGCGGCCGAAACATTATTCCTCGTTGTTTGGAAGTATGGAGGGCGGGGATAATTGCTAAGATTAAGATGGATAGGACTGGGGCTAAAACTCCCCCTAGTTTATTGGGGATAGATCGGAGGATTGCGTATGCAAATAGGAAATACCATTCGCGCTTGATATGGGGAGGGGTGTTTAGAGGGTTGGCGGGGATGTAGTTATCGGGGTCCCCTAATAGGTCTGGTGAGAATAGGACGAGTAGTATGAGTGTTAGGATTAGTACTAGAAGGCCCAGGATGTCTTTGATTGTGTAGTATGGGTGGAACGGGATTTTGTCTGAGTCAGATACTATTCCTGAGGGGTTGTTAGATCCTGTCTCATGGAGGAATAGGAGGTGGACTGCTGCTAGGGCTGAGATGATAAATGGAAGGATGAAGTGGAAGGCAAAGAATCGTGTCAGGGTGGCTTTGTCTACTGAGAAGCCCCCTCAGATTCATTCTACTGGGTCGGTTCCAATATATGGGATTGCCGATAGGAGGTTGGTAATTACGGTTGCTCCTCAAAAGGATATTTGGCCTCATGGTAAGACATATCCTATGAAGGCTGTAGCCATGACCGTGAATAATAGTACGATTCCAATATTCCATGTTTCTGAGAAAGTGTAGGAGCCGTAGTATATTCCTCGTCCTACATGCATGTATAGGCAGATAAAGAATATGGAGGCTCCGTTGGCGTGTAGATATCGGATAACTCAGCCACAATTTACGTCGCGGCAAATATGGGTGACTGATGAGAAAGCGGTTAATGTGTCTGATGTGTAATGTATGGCTAGAAAGAGGCCGGTGAGAATTTGTAGGATTAAACATACTCCTAGCAGGGAGCCAAAGTTTCATCATGCTGAGCTATTGGATGGAGCAGGAAGATCAATGAATGAGTGATTGATGATTTTGATAAGGGGGTGTGATTTTCGAATGTTGGTCATTAGGTTCTTATAGTTGAAATACAACGATGGTTTTTCATATCATTAGTCATGGTTAGATTCCATGTGAGAATTATGATCATGTACATTGTATTTGTTTTAAGTACAATTTTCGTGGTGAGCTTTGTAAGTTTTTCTTCAAAGCCTTCTCCTATTTATGGTGGATTTGGTTTGATTGTGGCTGGTGGTGTGTTAAAAGCGATGTGCGCGCAAAGGATCAGTGAAAAAACACCTCCGAAACTTGCCATCTTCCTTTGGCCAAAGCAAATAATGTCATTTTTTCCAAATGGCTGTCTAGACCAAAACACATCAGTAGGGAAACCCAAACAGATTCTTTACAGGAAACATACAGCAGCAGAAGCTCGAATTCCTGTCGTGCTCAGTGGTGACATCGCTTCTGATTCAGACTCAGCAAGTGGTATGTGAGTGGATTGTCTCAGCTAAGATCAAAGACAAACTCCAGGTGTGTCAAGAGCAGCTCCTAAAATTGTGTATCTTGATTGATGATTAAATGTTCCGCTCCAGAAGATAAAAGTAAACTTCCTCCAAAATTTATTAGAGGCGTGTCTTTGAAACTTACTTCAACTACGATGAACATTTATTGGTATTTCTTTATAAATGTAGTGTTTAGTGCCCTACCACTCTTCCTGGCTGTGGTTTATCTTTCCAATCTTAGAGATTTTACCATCTCTGGGAGACTTCCATGTCTCTCCCCACATTTTCTAGTCCCTACCATCAACTGGATGGAAGCCCTAATGGCAGAGAAGTCTGCTATAAATATTTTGACTTTTCTTCAATAAGATAATTGTAGACTAAAGAAACAGATACCAAGAGGACTATAAAACCCTAGAAAATAATCTGAAGGCATTAAAGAATATTTTCTGATTACAAATTCATCATTAATAATGTTTGTAAAACATTTTCTTAATGTTTATTTTTGAGAGAGTGAGTGTGAGTGAGACAAGGGGCCCAGACAAGGGGGACAGAGGATCAGAGGGCCCGAACTCACGAACTGTGAGATCATGACCTGAGCTGAAGTTGGATGCTCAGCCGACTGAGCCACCCAAGCGCCCCAATAATGTTTTTTATTATAGGACAATCTGTATTTTATTTTGTGTGCTCTTAAAATTTAGGAACTTCTCCATGGATTCTGTTTTGAAGCTCAGTTTTAGTTCTTTATTATTGAAATAATTTAAAATAACTTAAATACATTTCACAAAAATCAGAAAATTAGAAAAATCAAGACAAATTATGTATAATTTCCTTGCTCAACATAATCATTCTGAGAGTTGATTTGTATTCATTCTGCATTTTTTACATAATTGTATCTTGGCTTACTTTAATTAGTATTGTACAAAAAAAACCACCCATTTTATTTGGTGGTAGTGTGGCCTTCATAGCTACATTAGAGATGTGCTCTATTTTATTTAAAAATATTTTTGTCTACGTAATTGTCTATGTAATTGTCTATGTAAATTTCCAAAATTTCACTTAAAAAGAAAGCTTGGAAACATGTCTATCTAAGGCTCAAAGTCTCTTCAATCATCACTTTATGCCTCTACTAAAATATGTAATAATGAATATTCTGTTTGATTAAAATAGAAGTAGCTATGCATTTAAAATTCAGCATAGATTGGTGTGGTTTGCTTTACATACACTGGAGACAACTCAGCTGAAATCCTTTCTGCCCCCTAGTGGATTTTAATGCCAAAACAGCTAAAACAAGTTTTTAGTTTTACAGCAAAATATTTCACAGAAATCAGTGTTTAGTTTATTTTAGCAAATGTATTTGTATATGTGTTCAAAATTACTGGGATTCTAAGTAGCAGAGACGACCTGATTAAGATTAAGCAAAAAGAGAGAGTTTGTGGAAGGATAGGAGGGTAACTTATAGGTTCAAACTTTGACCTTGGGAAGGACAGGAATCCAGGATCCTGGTACCTTAACAGTAAGAATTTGTGGCATTTCCCTTGAGAACACTGCCATGGAAAAGACTCAGCTCCTAAGATGTTCAATTTCTATGTTTTTCCATCCAAAAGTTAAAATTCCTTGTAGGGAAGCGCTGAGTGGCCCAGGTTGGATCGTGTATTGACATCAAAGAGTGAGCTTTTTCTAGGAAATAAAACTGCTCTTCACTGGCTATTGTGACTCTAAGTGGTGACACATTTCCAACAGTATGTCAGAGCTTCTCACTTCGGTGAAAGATTGAATATCTCTTTAATCTATTTGTTTGAGTTAAATGCCAAGAAGAGAAGCTGTAATAGGGACAAGAAGGAAAGAGTTGGATTCTGTTTATCTCACTAATTCCATCACATGCTGATTTATCATCAGTGTGCAAAAGATCCTTAAGTGATTCATGGGGTGTCTTTGGTTTGCTGTAAGGACTTAGAATCTTCTTCCATCATTATCTGGAGTTGTGTCACTGTTAATAAACAGCAGCTTCCAAAATTAAAATTTTAGTTCAGCAGCTTCAAAGCATTTGTGGAATGATTTAAATATGAAAATATCAATAAACGAAAGAATTTCTGAGCTGTGTCCTAATGGAAACTATTTCATGTGTATTGGAGTGAAATACAGAGACAGTAGCTGTTT